>NC_087204.1:104503079-104679794 GCF_015104395.2 Macrobrachium nipponense
TGTACGTACATGAGCTCATATTAGGGGGGCGTGGCCTCCCCTAACCCCAAATCGACTCCACTATTCTACCCTGTGACGTCACGTAACTCTCTGGGAATAAAACCATTCTTTCAACCCCTGACCCCAAATTGACTCCACCTTTCCTACCCCCTGTGACGTCACGTAACTCTCCGGGAATAAAAACCAACATTTCAACCCCTCACCCCAAATTGACTCCACTATTCTACCCTGTGACGTCACGTAACTCTCTGGGAATAAAACCATTCTTTCAACCCCTGACCCCAAATTGACTCCACCTTTCCTACCCCCTGTGACGTCACGTAACTCTCCGGGAATAAAAAACAACATTTCAACCCCTCACCCCAAATTGACTCCACTATTCTACCCTGTGACGTCACGTAACTCTCTGGGAATAAAACCATTCTTTCAACCCCTGACCCCAAATTGACTCCACCTTTCCTACCCCCTGTGACGTCACGTAACTCTCCGGTAATAAAAACCAACATTTCAACCCCTCACCCCAAATTGACTCCACTATTCTACCACTGTGACGTCACGTAACTCTCTGGGAATAAAACCATTCTTTCAACCCCCGACCCCAAATTGACTCCACCTTTCCTACCCCCTGTGACGTCACGTAACTCTCCGGGAATAAAAACCAACATTTCAACCCCTCACCCCAAATTGACTCCACTATTCTACCCCTGTGACGTCACATAACTCTCTGGGAATAAAACCATTCTTTCAACCCCCGACCCCAAATTGACTCCACCTTTCCTACCCCCTGTGATGTCACATAACTCTCAGGGAATAAAAACCAACATTTCAACCCCCACCCCAAATTGACTCCACTTTTCTACCCCTGTGATGTCACGTAACTCTACGGGAATAAAACTTGACCCCACCCTGACCCCAAATAGACTCAGTTCACTGTTTTTTTGGCGACTCATGTCCCCTTTAATTGTTTTCAAAGTAACCGGGAACGTTTACCTCATCCTCCTCCTATAAAATCTCTAAATTTATATATGCACATTGCGAATATACTCTCTCTCCCTCCCTCCCTCCCTCCCTCCCTCCCTCCCTCCCTCTCCCTCTCTCTCTCAGCCGTTACATTTTGTTTTATATATATATATATATATATATATATATATATATATATATATACACAGCTGCTTAGATATTCAGAGTATCATGATAAAAGGATATTTGGCGACTGACTTCATCCACATGTGATATCTCCCCCAATAACCATATCAGAGTCAATGTTATCTGATGATGAATCACGCACACACACACACACACACACATATGAAGAAACGAGACCTTATCGCCATATTTGCCCAGCTGACTTCACGCCAACGTGAAATTTTATTTTTCATAGAATTTGAGTCATAATCTAGGTGGCGAACACAAGGACAAAGGTACACATTTCAATTTTGTTTATTTATTATACAGAGTTTGAAAGAGGTTGAAAAATCAAATTACAGACGGAATTGTTATTTTATATTTATAACCAATCCTAAATACAGGGGAATGAATTAATATTCCATACAAATACATACATTAGAAAAAAACTGTACAAACACGAACGCGATAATATGCGCATTCGCTTTTTCAAAAACAATACTTCAACGAAACATACTACGGCTACTATATATTTTCTAACCTGTTCCTTGACATCACACCCTTAGTATTATACCACAAACATCTTCTCCAGCACTTTCCCGGACCGTGTATCGAAGAACGCGACGTTTCATCTAACAACTCAAAGCTTTTAAATTTAGCTAACAAGTTTTTCTATATATAAATCTTCCACACACCTTTCCTCCAACAGGGATAAATTCTTTTTCATTATAGCACAGCAGTATTTTACCAATTTTGCTCATTTCATTCAAAAAAACACTGAATGTAGCTAACACAGGTAAATATTGATTCAACCAGTCGTATTAACCAGTCCGCTCTGACCGATGCCAGCGGGAAAGGGATAACATATTTGACATAGTCCATACGATGATTTAAATAATTCTTCCTTCAATTTCTTGACCGAAAGAAGAAAAAAAGTGATTGAACCTCATCTGTTTGGTATCTCTGCCCAAACGATCGGCGTGATCTTCATCTTTGGAATAAGCCAACGCTCTTTTGCGCGTATTCATTATCTTCAATGGGGCACCAATACCGTATTGTGTTAATAAGGTAGCTATGGTGGGTAGATCAACTTCTTCGTCGCATTCCCAAGATGTGATATTTTCAGGTCTTTTCACAATGGCGGACCCTTCAATACCCCTATCACGAAGACAGGCATATGATGCACCAGTGCGAGAATATCGAAAACCTGCCAATTCGGCATATGGATAAGCTCGAATGACGTTCCGCCACAACACCGTAATTCCTGCATGTCACACAGTTAGTGGCCACTACTAGACACATATTCCTCTTCCTGAACTTATTTTCGGACAAGTTCCCGAAAACTAACTTACAAGAGGAGGCTGATGAAGCCCATGGCGAGAGTTCACGTCTTGATGTGACAATCCTTCAAGAGATAATGAACTACGAAAGCCCCGCTACCCAAGACCCCTTTATCACAATCACTGATTACAAACCTGTTTGTGACGAAGCATCAAGCCTCTCCCAGCAATGATTCAGACTAACATGAATAAACAAGTCTTATCATTCCCTCACCCCAAAGGTCATCCACACATGACTCATTTTATCAAAATCAGTATCACTCCAGTCATGTTTCTCGCAGACACGAATAAACAAGCCTTATCATTTCCTCACAACAAAGGCCGTCCACACACAAAACACACACACACACACACACACATATGACTCATATATAAAACTTCCACACATCTTTCCTCCAATGGGGATAAATTCTATCGCTACAAGGCGTGAACTTCATCTTTGGAATACATACTTCATCGAAACATCATATGTCACACCTGATTATTACTTCCCAACTGTACACATAAATACAACCGACAGGGAAAATTTATGTTATTCCTTACCCAAAGTGTATAGAGTAAGTGCAAACACACCAACCTCCGTCCCTACAAGTATTCTCTTGACCGAAACGTCATTTCCCTCCGTCACTATTCAGTAAGTAGCATATAAAACACTTTCCATTTACTTGACAACATAGAGTATAGTAAATATTAAAAACAGCAATAAGATTCATCTGTATATGGAATAGATATTCTTATAAAATAATGTACCCGTTGAAAGAAGCGGAATATATAAAACAGTCATTATTCCTCCCTTTCAGATATGGGAAATAACTCTAGTAGTTGAACTGTCAGCCGACGAAGTAGCCACTCAAGTCAGACACCATTACTATTATGGTGTTGGAGCCCCAAACTCATTTATTAGGAAGGTGAAAACGGGTCATGACCATGAAGCAGGAGAAGAAGAAGAAGTAGCAGGAGATGCAACAACTACCACTGGCAGCCCACAACAGTGCAACCCCCGATCAACTTCGCCACCACCCACTACTGAAGGAAACGAGCAACCCGGTGAAGTATGTAAAAACCGATGTGTTATATATTTTATTTAATAATAGTTCTGATTCCATAGAAACACGCACTCTTTTTCTCCGTTTCCCTGTTTTTCCGTTCAAATGCATTATGGGCATAGTAAAAAAAAAAACACCTATATAATTATTCATAAGGATTTATTGACCACATAAAGAGTTACAAAATTCAATACACTAATCGCTGTCAGACCGTCTCAGCACGCATCCATATAACTTCCACGTGTATCCTTATTTTAACCTGAATATGCCGAAAAACGTTTAAGAGGAAACGACTAAGACGTCTTAGCAGATTAACACCGACGTTCATGGGCGAATGATCCTCACAGCTCATCCTGAAATAAGTAAAAAAGTTATGTGATTGAAGGTGTATGATACATATATAGAATATATCCTTAATAGAATGTAATGGAGTAATAAATAAAAATCAAAGAAAAATATGCATTTACCTTAGTTGTTCAAGATGCGAGACATTCCTTGTACGTAATAGCACGTTTGACCCCCGACCATCCAATGTGAACATTTAAACTTTTTCAAATATTTAAAATAATATCCCGTTATCCATTTATCATTACCTCCCAAACGAGTGAATGAGAATACATTTTGTATTAAGGATAATACTGCTTTCACACCACGGTGACTCACGCAATGAACAAAAAAACTAACGTAAAGACCGCACTTGTACGATTTATCAGGTTGTATTTGTTTTATTAGGCGATCGAGGTTATATTCGGGATGCGCCATATATAAATTTAGGAGAAGTCATTCGAATAAACTTTTGGATTTATACCGTAACTATCAAAAAAGAAGATTATATTTCTAGGTGATTTTTCCACGTAAAACATACCCAATGACCAACAATATTTAATATCAGTAGACGAAGATAATGTATTAGATATAAAAAACTAAAGGTTTTAATTCTACTTTCTGGCAATGTCAATAATCCTACTTCATCCGAAGCGAACACACCTAAATATTTAACCCGGTCACCGAGTGAACCTTTTAAACTTATTTCAATTTCTTTTGTATCCATTCCATTTAACCCCTAACATCACACTGAATAAAACCCTATCCGCATCCACCGTTAAAATACCCTTGGTATCCCCAAAAGTAAAATAATGCAAGGGCTAGGCGTAGCCGTACCCAGCCTGATCGATTATTCCCGCCAGGTTTGCCGAAATTTCCACTGGCATGGAATCTTCAACATCTTCCACCACAAAATTAAAGCAGTAAATAGCTCTACCATTTTTAAAAACTATCATAAGTGATCAGATTATCACCGCCACCCCCTATACTTTTCTGCGTCTCGTGATATAATTGCATGATGGTATTAGGGAAACTACATTGAATATTATATACCGTATTCCCATTACGGTATATGTATTATTTAAATCGAAAGATTGAAAATATAGACTATTGGTCGCGTAATTACCTGAAAACTGTTTCCATATCAATCATGGCCATGTTGATTTTTTCAGGTATACAACTGTTAAAAGGCTGATCAATTAAAATCGAATTTTCATTTTGCCCAATAACGTATGACTTGTATAAAGTCTTATCAAATAATATTGTATAGGATTAACTGCTATCGCCTCATTTAAAGCCGACATTGCGTTATAATGTGGGGTAACTCTATCGATCCATAATTTAGCCTTTTCTACATTGAACACATTTAAATGTCCGTCTGTGTGGGCGCCCATAAACCAGCTATTATTCGCTAATTCGAGCTAAGTCTCAAATCAACTGAATCCAGTAAATACATGTCTATAGTCGCTATATCCAAAAGAAGTGGAAAATATGTATGCACGCCCCTCGTTTTAAATGTCACCCATAACTTTCGTCTCCCACCTGCCGGTTTGACCGAAGGTATTGGCAGGTAAATTGCCGAGTTACCCCATGTGTTACATGATAGTCATCCATATAAAAAATCCCGCCCGACCGGTGGTAGGTATAATGCCGAGGTTTTATCATTTTCAACATTTTTATATATGATTGATGTTAAATACAGGACAGGATTCCACCAACTTTTCATTCAAGAAAACGGAAGCGGATTTAAATAATGTATTACTAATACCATTAACGACGGCCACGTGAAACATCATCCGCTAATTGCGCACCGTCCCTATCAATGAGATATATAATTCTAAAGCTTATACTTGACAAATCTAAGAAAAGAACCTGCCACCCCCATTAATGCGAAATTCTGCCATCCCCATAATGCGATTCTATATAATTTATCAGATAGACTTGATTTATGGAAATATTACAAGGTGTAAAATCCAGTCTTTCCTTTGAATTAATTCAAGTTTCAATAATTCTCCGTCTATTAACATTCGGGAACAATTCTGATATACCCGCAATATACGATGAAACAGGAACTTGATTACCAGTTCCGGGTATGTTAGGAACTACGCTAGCCATATTTTGTGTTTATATAATTTTAGATGAAGGGTAGAACGAGTGCGTACCCAGCCGAATGTCAATTGATGAATGAGTTACAAAAGATCGTACACGTCCTTATTATATTTACTCCTAGATTTAACTCGTGTGCTCTTCCTCTTCCTCCGTTTTTTCTTTCCTCCCACACTCGACCGTCTAACTAAACGTTTCACTGTTTTTCTTCCGTCTCGTTCTCCTTCTCCTTCCAGTACCGCTTAAAATTCGTTGTCCGGTAGTTTTGAGGGCCCTTATACCATTTCGTTTTATGGATTCTTTTTAAAGGTAACCGCTGTTTACCATATCAGATAACACAGATCTACCGAATTCATTACTGAAGGTTTCGCGGCGTTAAATAGAAAAGGAAGCACTTTCCGTGCAATACCACTTATGGCCGAAAAAAAACCGCTTCCCTTCTGCGGGCCGGGATAGAAAACGGAAATATCCTCAAATCCCGCTCCTCTCCTTAATAAAGGCTCTGATAAAAATAGTTTTTAAATTCCGCCTCTGAAGGAGGCGCGAATAACACTCTCATTTTACTGTTTATACTATTCCCAAACAATTTAAGTTGAGGCTTGATTCGCAGTTCTAGTTTGACTCGAGGTGTTACGATCACGAATAAGGAATGCCAAGGGTGAACATCGAATTATATACTCACCTATTCATCTAATTTTTTTTTTTTTTTTCCTCTAGTTTTATAACGGAGCAGGCAAGTAACACTCGAGTCTTTAGTGAAATGTAAAAGGTGACCATTTTGATCCGTGATAAGAATAGAAATCTGATCCAAGATGTTCGTGTTCAACAATTTGTAGACTGTATTATGTATTCCTTTTCCTCTACCACTTGCTAAAGTAAAACAGTCCAATATACTAGTCTCCCGCCAAAAATCGTCGGTTGAACTATATCCGTATACACATATATATAAATCTCCACCCCACAATTATCAGGTAGAGAATCAAGGGAAACGTGTTCATTCAGTTCACGCCCGCCATATATTTCATAACCGGTATTAATATGAAAACCTAATAATTTCGCGGCTTTTCCGCTAAATTTGACGTATATACTTTTAACGTCCCCCGTTCTCAATTTCTCTCTCTTGATACGTGGTATAGTAAGTTCTTCTTAAATCTTCTTATCCCAATGAAATATACCGTACTATTAAAATTAATTTATGAAATTATCACCGTAATAAACTTTTAATATCACACGTCCTTATTAAGAGCTCTCACGAGTCTCTTCATATCCCCCGCTAACATTGCTATTCTCGGTCTATACAAATATGTATGCCTATCACGTTTATGACGCTCTGTAATAAATTCGAGAGTGAATAAATCATCTTTGGATAATATAGCGTAATAACTCCCCGGAACATGATCGAAGCTAAACCTACTTCATATTCAACCCCATTAGGTAATAATATAGGTGTAGGTAATCTATTGGCAAATTTCGAAGGTGTATTTTTGATATACGTGTCTAAACAGCCGAGGCTGCTCAAATATATGGTGTGTTCACCAGCCATGTCGGTTAAATACTACGACGGGTATATGTCACATATGGTATTTATAAGAAAATTTCGATAGCGTTTTATCTAGGTCTTATATGCAGACTGCATGATAGAACCCCATTTTCAGTAAACATTATTTCTTCACCGTTCTGATCCGAGACATTGATAGTAATGTAATCCAATACGTCAATGGTATTTAAAGGTTTATAAATGGCATTATGCGGACCTTTACCAACATGCACATCCTAACGTGAAGCAGTCTAAGAGATTAACCATTTTATCACCCAAGATGGTAGGTTGAACGATACCGAATACAGGTAAACGTATTCAACGCCTTGATGGAATATATTTCTACTGTGATGAGGTCTCAACGCACCCGAACTGTATATTAAATACCTGACTTTTTCATTGAAACCAAACATATTAGCTGCTTTAGCACTGAGTTTAATCGTAATTGAATCAATCATATCAACTTTGGCTGCTCCTGCATCGATATGTGCAATGCTCATTCTCTTCGTGTCATCATTCCATGAGAATAAACCATCCCTGCGGATAGCTCCGCGAATATGTTCTCCGTAAAATTCAGATAATTGTTCAATAATTTCCGTATTAAACGCTCTAGTCATGACATTCATATCACCACCCAACAAACCCGAAATGGACTTATAAATATACGTGTAAATGCGTTTCCCATCTGACTCATTATAGATCGCGTTAAATTGAATAGTAAAATCAACGTCTCCTGGTTTAATAGCGTAATATAATTTCGGGAGAATGACTCCCACTAGCCCCACTTCATATTCCACTCCTTTCGGTAATGATATAGGGACGGCTAACCTATTGGTAAATTTACACGGCCCGATTTTCTGGAAATGTACCTATACATGCATTGCTATTCACGTATATGATGTGATCGCTACACATGTTGAATGTAGACTGTATGACTAACAATGGGCATCGGGTTTATAATATATGTACATAAAAACCTCCACGTTCATGTTATGTCACACCTATTCATGAATTTGTTATCACAGCAGTTGTCACGTCATTCAAGAAAATGTCTAAGCCTCTAACCGCCATGATGAATCATCCTCACCACCCTCCGATCCAGTAAAATATTATTATATTGACATCACAGGGGTTAGAAAAGTGGAGTCAATTTGGGGTGGGGGGGGTTGAAATGTTTGGTTTTATTCCGGAGAGTTATGTGACATCACAGGGGGTAGGAAAGGTGGAGTCAATTTGGGGTCGGGGTTGAAAGAATGGTTTTATTCCCCAGAGAGTTATGTTGACCGTCACAGGGGTAGAATAGTGGAGTCAATTTGGGGTGAGGTGTTGAAATGTTGGTTTTTATTCCCGGAGAGTTACGTGGACGTCACAGGGGGTAGGAAAGGTGGAGTCAATTTGGGGTCGGGGGTTGAAAGAAGTGGTTTTATTCCCAGAGAGTTACGTGACGTCCACAGTGGTAGAATAGTGGAGTCAATTTTGGGGTGAGGGGTTGAAATGTTGGTTTTTATTACCGGAGAGTTACGTGACGTCACAGGGGGTAGGAAAGGTGGAGTCAATTTGGGGTCAGGGGTTGAAAGAATGGTTTTATTCCCAGAGAGTTACGTGACGTCACAGGGTAGAATAGTGGAGTCAATTTGGGGTGAGGGGTTTGAAATGTTGGTTTTTATTCCCGAGAGTTACGTGACGTCACAGGGGTAGGAAAGGTGGAGTCAATTTGGGGTCGGCGGGGGTTGAAAGAATGGTTTTATTCCCAGAGAGTTACGTGACGTCACAGGGTAGAATAGTGGAGTCAATTTGGGGTGAGGGGTTGAAATGTTGGTTTTTATTCCCGGAGAGTTACGTGACGTCACAGGGGTAGGAAAGGTGGAGTCAATTTGGGGTCAGGGGTTGAAAGAATGGTTTTATTCCCAGAGAGTTACGTGACGTCACAGGGTAGAATAGTGGAGTCGATTTGGGGTTAGGGGAGGCCACGCCCCCCTAATATGGAGCTCATGTACGACATGAGCTGTAAGACAAATGGAGTCAATTTTGGGGTCAGGGGTGGCCACGCCCCCAGAATAGTGGAGGGTTGAAAGGATGGTTTTATTACCCTTATAGTTATGTGACGTCACAGGGTAGAAAAGTGGAGTCGATTTGGGGTTAGGGGAGGCCATGCCCCCCTAATATGAGCTCATGTACGTACATGAGCTTGTAAGACAAATGGAGTCAATTATGAGCTCATGTACGTACATGAACTTATCATACATATGGAGTCAATTATGAGCTCATGTACGTACATGAGCTTATAATACAAATGGAGTCAATTTGGGGTCAGGGGTGGCCACGCCCCCAGAATAGTGGAGGGTTGAAAGGATTGGTTTTATCCCTTATAGTTATGTGACGTCACAGGGGTAGAAAAGTGGAGTCGATTTGGGGTTAGGGGAGGCCACGCCCCCCCTAACCCCCCTATGAGCTCATGTACGTACATGAGCTTGTAAGCCAAATGGAGTCAATTATGAGCTCTGTACGTACATGAACTTATCATACATATGGAGTCAATTATGAGCTCATGTACGGTAAAACATGAGCTTATAATACAAATGGAGTCAATTTGGGGTCAGGGGTGGCCACGCCCCCCAGATAGTGGAGTTCTATATGGGGTCAGGGTGGCCACACCCCCCAGACAAGTGGAGTCTATATGGGGTCGGGGTGGCCACGCCCCTTTTGGGGGTTTTGGGGGTTGCCCCGCCCCTTTTTAGGCCTCACGTACGTACATGACCAATCAGGAGGGGGGAGGGGGGTAGCCACGCCCCTTGGGGGGGTGGGGGGCGGGGGGCGGGGCTAGAAAAGTGGAGTCTATATGGGGTCTTTTCCTCTACTATCGTTCCCCCGTTTGTGAGGCATGTACATTCGTTTGTACGCGTATTACAGGCCTACTAGTTCAGGGTACTTGTGGAAGACGCATTCTTTGAGACGAACGAGAATAGATCAAGTGGTTGCTCCGAGTGTCGGGAGAAAACGCCCATCGAAAAGGTAGGACACATTCTATAAAAAACTTAGAAAAACTGTTACCTTTTGAAAAAAGAGAGAGAAGTGTGAAAATACTCTCTTTACGTAAATACTTTGAAAAGAGTGATGTGGGGGATGTCTATATACCTATTATCTTTATTACAGATGGGTCCGATTCCATGGTTGATTAGAAACAGGATTCTCTAACCTGACTAATACGAGACATTAAGACACTTTTGGGTTTGGGAGTGTAACCTTAGTCAGGAGGGTAGAATGTTATCTTACTGGTTTCTTTATGGGTAGATTTGGGTGTTTATGCCATTATGACTTGTTAATTATTTTGTTCTATGTTATAACCAATTGCTTTGGGAAATAAATATAGTATTTTTCTATATTTATGCAGTCTTAATAAGCCTCGTGGACATCTTACAGACAGGGCACCGTTGGCAAACAGGTAAGAGTTCCCAGTTTGTGTAGTTTAGGGGATAAGGAGGGGTAAACATATATATATATATATGTTGTGTGCGTGTGCGTGTGTGTGTGTAAACTTGTAATACCTTGAGCCTTACATGGGATCAAACTTGGCCTTGAGTGGGGAACCCTTCCTGAAGAGGAGACTCTGCAGGAACGTCTTCATGAATCCTTCTGCCATCACGTAAGTGGTACATTTCCCCGGACTGAAAAAGAAAAAAAGTTATTCTAACAAACCTGAATGGAATAAATAACTTCTCCAAAGCCCTACCAAGCACTGGGACCTATGAGGTTATCCAGTGCTGAAACGGAAACTGACAGCAAAAAGGTTGAAAGGCGTAAACAGGAGGAAAAAGACTTTTGCATTTATGCCATGAAAACTACTCTAGGAGAGGGTTGGGGAAACTAAGATGGAACTGAATTTGGGCCAAAGGCCTACCACTGGGACCCATGAGGTCATTCAGTGCCAAGACGGAAACTGACAGCAAAAAGGTTTATTTAAAGGTGTTACAGGCGGATAAACCTTTTGTATTTGCACTATGAAACTACTCTAAGGAGAGGGCTGGGGAAAGTAGAATAGAAAAAAGATCACATGAATGGAGGTACTGTAAAAAGGAATGCAAAGGGTTGGAAGGGACGCTGCTATGAACCTCAAGTAATTCCTACGGTGCCACTCGTGAGGTGCACTGACCAACCCTCACCTTCGAGAACAGCCCATGGGTGACATACAGAAGAGCAGATCGCGGGGCGACGATGCGTGCACGCCTTCCGCCATTTTCTTGACAGCCACGGGCACGTTCGGAGGGCCTGCCTCCTTGTCCCTGAAGTTCTTCTGATACGTCCCCAGGCTTGAGTTCTTGGAGCCACCTGCCAACAAAGGTCATGTTCTCTTACAGTGGAGGTCAAACGATCACTTGTGTCATGTGTTTATGAGTGCTTATGGCTGTGCAATGGATTGATTGATCGTGGCTGCTAAAACTGGCGTCATATCTAGGTTAAAACTGGCGTCATATCTAGGTTAAAACTGACGTCACATCTAAGTTAAAACTGGCATCAAACTTAGGTTAACATCTAGGTTAAAACTGACGTCGCACCTAGGTTAAAATTGGTGTCTTATCTAGGTTTAACAAAACTGGCGGTCACATCTAGATTAAAAACTGGCGTCACACTTAGGTTAACATTTAGGTTAAAACTTGCGTTACATCTAGGTTAAAACTGGCGTCACATCCAGTCTACACTGATTGGCGAGCGTGGAGAATTTAGGTTCAAACGTGTTAATATTTGTTATGCTTAATTAATTCTTTTATTTTTTTCAATTGTTACCTTCTAATCGTTTTTTATCTCAGGAACTAGTGCAGATAAGTAAACAAAAGATCAAACTGATTGATTATACGCCATTACAGATCATGTTTTCACAGGAATAATTGCCACACAATTAAAAACTTTCTAGTCAGTTCAAATTACAAGGCAGTGATAAAACGCTATTCATCAGTACATGTGAATCTTGTACAAGGTAAACCTTAAAATGATCATATTAGACGAAGACTATTCCTTGAGTACTTTCATCCTCAAGTTAAAGAATAGAACAGAAAATAGTATTGAGAAATTCAGAGCTGAAACGGAAATTATTGACAGTAAGAAGGTTTGAAAAGGTGTAACAAGAGGAAAACCTCAATGCAGTTGCACCATGAATCAATTGTCAGGAGAGGGTGGAAACGTCAGATGGAAGAAAGGGAATATGAAATGAGGTACGGTATAAGGAACGAAAGGAGTTGCAGCTAGGGGCCCGAAGGAAGGGCCGCTGCAAAGGCAAACCTTCAGCAATGCCTGACACTGCACCACAAGAAGTGCCCTGAAGGGGATTTGTGACGAAGAAAACTTAACTCACCTTAGAGGCGATATCAACCGAAGACCCCGCGGGCATCCACACAGGAAGGTCGGACTTAGCCAGCTCCTCGAGGTCGTTGAAGGCAGCCTCACGCTCGGAAGGACGAGCAGCGACAGTAGACTCGAACGGTAGACAGTAGTGACGATGAATGTCACGAACAGCCACAGGAGGGTGATGACTCTCACTGACTCTCCTGTCACTCGTCTGTCGACGCCTTTTTGGGGGTAGAAAGCGGGAAGGAAGTTTGAGTCTGATTAACAAGTGACAGAAAGGAACATGTGAACTTGGCATATGACATCTTTAACTTAAAAATATGGAAAAAAACATATTTCCAGATATTTTCAATGCAGGCAAAATTCATACACAAGGAAAGGTCATGATTATGTTTAAGACTAACTTATACATACGTAAGGTGTTACGTCAATTATCTAATATCAAAAGCCCCATTTTTCTAGTTGCGTAAAACGGTGGAATTTCAAAAACTATTTTTCACGATTACAATATAAATTGATAAATGCAAAAATCGGCAAGATATTAATCTGTTGTTGTTTTGCAGGTTATGATACGAAAATGAACCTTCTGGTAGACTGAGATGATAGCTCACATATATGCACTACAACCTTCAGCCTGAAGAAGCGCTTAACGAAACTGAACCTTCTGTCTGACAGAGATGAAAGTTTGGCGTCTCAGGAGACTCACAGTGTTTGTGAATAACTATATAATATGCAACCTTCAGTGATTGCTCGTATCAGCATCAACAGTAACGATCGTTAAGTCCTCTAACCACCCAATTTTAACCAGGCGTGACCCTACGCATGCAAATGCCCAAATCTCTGATCAGGCAACGCTTACCTTGTCCCAGGAGAGGAGCCAGAGTCCACAGAAAGGATTCCTCCATCAAGGTTCCTCCACTTTTCTTGGGGTGATTGTTACTGTCGATGGGAATCAGAAAATGCAACTTTAGTTTGAATAGTGTGATATAAAACCCCTTCGCATTAAGGAGACGTGAATGAAAATGGCAACTAAAAGGCAGAGACGGGGCGAAAATCAATGCGAGCAGTTAACTAGGCACTCACTGACTACAACTGTAAGTGGGAGAAGGAGGGAGCGATGCTTACCTAGACTCGAAAAGTCTCTCGTTAGCCAAAAAGCACCACGAACATGGCCGCTGTGAATGCTACTGTCGTCGCTAAAATCCAGATCCACACCTGTTGTGGAAATGTAAATTCGAAAATGACTAAGATTTTGCCATATTTTTTTGTCAACTATGACAAATATATCATCATACAGAAATGGCAAATATGGAAATTAGAAATTCATTGAATTATTATGTCATATTTTTTGTAATCTATGGAAGATATACAACATGAAAATTACATAATAAACAAATATATTTAGTACGTTACTTATGCAAGTAAACAACCCTCCCCCCCCCCCCCCCACCACCCCTCCCGAAAAGCAGCTCCCTTTTCACAACCAAAAACTCAACCTTAGCTAAGAGAAGTCAACCTAAGGATATGAAATTAAACAACATTTTTTTTTTTTTTCATGATTTCCGAATTCAGCGACTGAGATTCGCTCTGATTTCAGGCGACTGAAATTTGCTCAGAATTCAAGCGACTGAAAATCGCTCTGAATTCAGGCGACTGAAATTCGTTCTGAAAATTCAGGCGACTGAAAAATCACTCTGAAAATTCAGGCGACTGAATCGCTCTGAAAATTCAGGCAACTGAAATTCGCTCTGGAATTCAGACAACTGAAAATCGCTATAATAATGAAAAAAAAAAAAAAAAAAACACAACTAAAATTCGCTCTGAATTCAGACAACTGAAATTCGCTCTGAAAATTCAGGCGACTGAAAAACTCACTCTCACCCACCTCTGGCGTAAACGACTTGACGAATCCGCTGAAGTCAGCCCGGCCGAGGGGCGTACGTAGGTTGCCGTGTATTCGTCCTGGTACAGAAATTCGCTGAAGGTGAAGTCGACGAAACGATCGTCTGTCACAGCGAGTCCCAAGCCTGACATGTCGGCCTCCTGGAGTTTGGAAACGCGGAAGAAAGAAAAGAAGTTTCCAAATGATATGCTGTAATGTTAAAGAGGTTTCAATTAAGCATCTGTATAATATGATATACTGTAATGTTACAGAGGGTTTTTGCATCTGTTATAATCTAATAAGCTGTAATGTTACAGAGGTTTTCGATTAAGCATCTGCATAAATTTGATAAGCTGTTGTAATGTTACAGAGGTCTTGCATCTGTATAATCTGATATACTGTAATGTTACAGAGGTTTTTCGATTAAGTATCTTTATAATCTGGTAAGCTGTAATGTTACAAAGGTTTTCAATGAAGCATGTGTATAATATCATAAACTGTAATGTTACAAGATGTTTCCGATTAAGCATCGTATAGTTGATATAATGTCATGTTCCAAAGGTTTTAAAAAACGAATAGTACTTATAATATGACAAGCTGTGACGTTACAGAGGTTTTCAAATGAGTTATCTGTCTAAAAAGCTTCATGTTTTGATAACCTGTAACATTATTACAATAGTTTTAAATGAGGTGATTGTGTCAAACCTTAATGATTTGATAAGCTGTCACGTCTCCTAGTCATGTACACTTCGAAATAACAGGTTGATAACAATAGGACAAATGATTACATAGGTAATGACGCATGTGATAAATCTTGATTGCAAAGATTATGCAAAAAAAAAAACAAGTGAAAAATGCACTGAAGAAACAGCTGAGTTTTCTGTCTAGTGGTGGCCTACGTTGTTGGTATCTATACTGCTGCCAGAAGTGCGATTATGGCTAATTTTAATAGCCTTAAATAAGATCAAAACTACTGAGGGCTAGAGGGCTGCAAGTTGGTATGTTGAATGACCGGAGGGTGGATGGTCAACATACCAACTTGCAGCCCTCTAGCCTCAGTAGTTTTTAAGACCTCGGGGAGGACGGACAGACAACTATACATCACGATAGTTTTATTTTACGAAAAACTGAAAAACCCATTAAATAAAAAAAAGAAAAAAAAAAACTACTCAGGCTAGAGGGCTGCATTTTGGTATGTTTGATGGACTGGAGGGTGGATGGTCAAACATACCAATTTGCAGCCTTCTAGCCTCAGTAGTTTTTACAGAAAACTGAAAAATAAAAAAAAAAAAACTGACTTTCGTTGGTACCCACCCCTCGAAAGACTTCGCCAGCTGCACCAGTCCAAGAGCCATTTGGAAGTTTGTAGCCAGCAGTCTGATCTTTGACTAGCTGGAACTTATAGCTTTGGGGATAGAGAGAGAGAGGGGATAAACGTGAATAAATAGTCTTGAAGGAAGGGAATAATTATAAATGGAATCAGTATATACATATATATATATATATATATATATATATATATATATATATATATATATATATATATATATATGTATATATATATTATATATATATATATTATATATATATATATATCTTCTTCTTCCCAGCTTTTCCCATTTTTATATGGAAGGTCGCCGTTTCGGATGAGCCGTTTCCATCTATTTCTATCTTGCGCTTCTGCCTCATCAATTCCCTTCTCATGTAAATCTCCTCTCACACAGTCCTTCCATCTCTTTCTTGGTCTCCCTCTCTTCTTCTTCCTTGCACCTCCACTCCCATAGTATGTCTCCCAGCGTGGTCCTCATCTCTCCTCAACAGGTGTCCATACCATCTCAGCCTCCCTCCTGCACTTTCTTTGATACTTCCACCACCTAGTTGACCACCCCCTTATGTAGTCATTTCTCTGATCCTATCCACTCTTGTTACCCCAGACATCCACCTAAGCATTCTCATTTCTGCCACATCCATCTTCTTCTGCTCTGCTTTTCTCATGCTTGCTGTTTCCGTACCATACAGCATTGCTGTTCTTACCACCGTCTTGTGAAATTTTCCTTTTAACCTAAGCGGGCACTCTTTTGTCACAAAGAACTCCCGAGGCCGCTCTCCAGTGTTCCAGCCTGCCTGTACCCGATGTTTTACTTCTTCTTCCATACTTCCTCCAGCGTTAACAAAAGATCCCAAATACTTAAACTTATCAACTCTCCTTATTTGCTCTCCACCAAGCTGAATACTTTCTCTATCATCCCCCTCAGTGGTGGTACACACATATTCTGTCTTGGATCTACTTATTCTCATTCCTCTGTCCTCCAGTACTTGTCTCCATCTTTCCAATTTCACTTCCAGATCTTCCCTGCTCTCTGCACACAAGAACAATATCATCCGCATACAATATGTTCCATGGTACTGTCTCCCTTACTTCCTCTATTATAACAATTCATCACTATGTTAAAGATAAAATGGGCTCAGAGCCGACCCCTGGTGTAATCCTACTCTCACCTCAAAACCTTCTGTCTCCCCAACACTGCTCCTCACTCTGGTAAATACATTCCGGTACATCTCTTGTATCAATCGCACATACTTCTCTGGCACCATCTTCTCCCTCAGGCTCCTCCATACTCTTGTCTCGGGACTCTGTCATAAGCCTTTTCAAGGTCAATGAATACCATATGTAGGTCCCTTTGTCTTCCCCGAATTTCTCCTCATTGTTTACCTCCAGACAAAATATACCATCTGTTGTTCCCCTTCCCTTCATAAATCCCATCTGCTCTTTACCTATTTGTACTTCTTCTCTCAGTCTAGCATCTATCATCCTTTCCAGTATCTTCAAAGTGTGGGACATCAATTTAATGCCCCTATAATTACCACACTCTTGGACATCGCCTTTCCCTTTAAAATTGGGATCAATATACTCCCACGCCACTCATTTGGTATCTTTTCCTGTTCAAGGATCTTTATCATAAGATCGCTACAGTATATCCACTCCTTCATCTCCTAATGCTTTCCATGCCTCCACCGGGATCATGTCTGGTCCGGTTGCCTTCCCATTCTTCATCTTCTTCAGTGCATTTAGTACCTCTTGCCTAGAAAACCTCATTACCATGCCAATGTTCACTTGCCCATCCTCTCTTATTAGTCTATTATTTTCTTCATTTAACAACTGTTCGAAATATTCTTTCCATCTCTTCACAATGTCTTCCTCCTTTCTAAGCACTACACCCTCTTGATTCTTTATTTGTTTGATGTGTGGTTATATCTTTGGTGCTCTTATTTCTAGCCTTTGATAGCTTCATCATCTTCTTTAATCCTTCCTTTGTCCCAGCTCATTATACACATCATCATACGACTTTGCTTTAGCTTGGGCTACCACCTTTTTCACCACCTTGTTTTTCTCTCTGTACCTATTTCTGTCTTCCACTGACTGTGACTCTTCCCATCTTTTCTTTGCCTCCTTCTTATCTTTTACTACTTTCTCAATGTCTTCATCCCACCACCAACTATCCTTTTCTTCCCATATGATACCAGATGTCTCTCCTAGCAGCTCCTTTCCATGCCTTCTTATTACTGCTGCATTTCGTGCCCACCATTCTTGAACATCTTCAATACCTATATCAATATCCTCCAAAACCCTCCTCTTAAACTCTCTCTTCTTATCCCCTTCCTTCTGTAATTCGTACCATTTAATTTTCCTTATCCCTTTAGCTTTGGTTTTCTTTCCCTTTTCAACTTCAAGTCCATACATAGCAGCCTGTGTTGGGGGGCTACATGGTCGCCTGGAATAACTTTGCAGTTCTTGACCTCCACCAGATTTATCCGTTTTATACAAGAAATAGTCTATCTGGGAGAATCTTACCCCCACTCCTATATGTTATTAGGTGTTCCCTTTTTCTTCTCAAAAAAATGTGTTTACTATTGCCATGTCGAATGACACAGCAAAGTCCACTACACTCTCTCCTTCTGGGTTTCTCTCCCCAATTCCATGGCCCCCATGCACCCGCCCAATCGCCTCATTTTCACTTCCGACATGGCCATTCAAATCTGCCCCAACTATCACCCTCTCATGCTCTTCCAGTTCTTGCATTATTCCATCCATGTCTCTCCAGAAATTTCCTTCTCTTCTTCTGTGCAACCAACTTGTGGTGCATATGCGCTTATAATATTCAGAATCTCTCCTCCATAACATATCTTTCAATCATGGATGATACGGTCATTCTTTCTATGCACTTCTATTACCGAGTTCTTTAGTTCACTAGACAGTACTATGCCAACTCCATTTCTACCTTGTTTTATTTGCTCCACTATAATATAGCTTATATCCTCTCCCAACTCTTTAGCTTTATTTCCTTTCCACCGCGTTTCTTGCACACACAACATCTACTTTCTTTATATATATATATATATATAATATATATATATATATATATATATATATATATATAATTATCACATCACCGTGATTCATATAAATTATTCGAGCTACAAATATCCTTTAATATCTAATTCGCTCTACCTCGGAATTAATATATTTTCATATATGTAAACCGAAGGGGGATTTTTTTAGCTGATGATAATTTCGTCCTCTCGTGGGTTCGAACCACCGCCCAGCGGACAGAAAAGAAATCAGGACGTCAGTGACGTTATCGATTTCGGCGAACGAGTGAGGTTATAAGTTCTCAAAGGAATGTGTATATATAAAATTAGTATATGGTCTCGAGGAGTCTGCTTGACAGTGTTTAAGCATTGCACACGCACACACAATATATACGTATATATATATACATACATACATATATATTATATATATATATATATATATATATATATATATATATATATATATATACTATTTATACATCTATTTCTCTGAGTAGGTGAGGGCTACAGTGTACAACGAATCAGTCACTGCCACTATCATCCAAGGTATATGAGAATGCACAGAGAGAGAGAGAAGAGAGAGAGAGAGAGAGAGAACCTTACCATACATTCAAGTGCTTGGCAAATATCTCAAAGAGCTCCACCATCGTTCCTCCAACGACTCTGGCCTTGTCGTCCAGGAGAATATGTGGCAACCACTGTGGAAGATTAAAAAAAAAAAAAAAAGGTCATATGATATGAATCAGGTTCAAAAAGTATTGGGGGGAAAAGGTCATCCATATGGAGCAGGTCATAAAGAAAGAGAACATATGGGAAAAGATCATATATATATGAATCAGGTCATAAAGTATGGAGGGAAAAAGGTCATCCGTATAGCGCGAGGTCATAAAGAAAATTTTTCTTCCACTTTATGACCTGATTTATAGTATGACCTTTTTACCTTACGGGAAAAGGTCATGTATGAATCAGGTCACCAAACAGAAGTATGAGAAAAAAAAGGTCATCCATGCAGATCAGGTCATAGAAATAGACAGTAATGGAATTCTGAATCACTAATTTGTTTGCAAGATATTCATTTTTTTCAGAAACTTTGAGACAATTAGGAAATTATTTTAATAATTTTGCAGTCATAAGCTTCAGTGACTGGTTCGTTTTTATGAAAGAATACAACAATAAAAATACTACTGAGGCTGAGAAATTCACAAATATCTTGATAAACTATAAAATAAATCCACAAATTTATAAATAAATTGACTTAATGTGTTTTTATCTTTGGCACGTTGAAACGACTTACTTATATAAATTGTGGATTCTATTAAACTTATGAATAAAAATGGCTGCAGCAAAAATAAAAATAATTATCATTGTCGGGGCAACAAACCCACCAGTATGTATAGTATACGTATATTTACAAGTTAAATCTATATTTGTATAAATCTATCTTTACATAACTGTGGATTTCTCTCTCCATTTTAAGACCCATGCTGCTGCTGCTGCTACTACTACTACTACTACTACTGCTACTACTACTACTATTATTATTATTATTATTATTATTATTATTATTATTATTATTATTATTATTATTATGAATAATACAAAAGCAAATCCACCTACAAGTATGGTAGCCAGCGTCAAACATCTTGTGGAATTTAACTTCATGCTGAATATACCTGAGGGAAAAAATAAAAAAATATAAATAAAAAAATTTCAATAATAAAATCATCGAAAAATGTTTTTCCCACATCTTATCTTATTACAGCGTGTACAAAAATACGCTCTCTCTCTCTCTCTCTCTCTCTCTCTCTCTCTCTCTCTCTCTCCTCTCTCTCTCTCTCTCTCTCTATATATATATATATATATATATATATATATATATATATATATATAGTATATATATATACATATATATATATTATATATATAATATATATATATATCATAAATATATATATTTAAAGCAAAATGGTCACTTTTTAACACTTCTCATATGTATAATTTTAATAAACACAATATTCTCTTAGACACTTCGATTTCTTCACACTTTAAAAACTCTTGTCACAACTAAGACTAAAATCCAGATGAAGAGAGAGAGAAATTAAGACATTCTATCCCTTGGGGGAGATTCGAACTTGCATCTGGGGTCTCGGAACAATTAAATGAATATGTATGTATGTATGTACGTATATATAACAAACAGACACAAGAGAAAGATACGCCAATCCTCGCCAGGAGCACCAGATATTCACTGCACGAAGAAACAGTGAATCTATTGGTGTGTCTGTGTGGAGCCACATAGCGCATGCGCTCCTTTTCAGCGGAATAATTCAATTACTCGAGAATTATTTATCAGGTTTCGACAGTAAATACAAAGCACATAATGCCTACATCTTCCATGCGAGGCAAAGGCGTGACCATTTGTTGGGTAATTACTTTAAGTGCTGGGGAAAAAATGTAAAAATGAAAATAGACCTGTCTTGGTAATAGAGGAATCATTATTACATCAGCATATTATATTATTGGTCGGTTCATTTTCATCTTAGGTAAACTTTTAAGCAACTCAAAAGCATAACATTACCTTCTTGTTGATAAAAAAAACATTATTACTTCAGCACAATATTTTAATGGTCGGTTCATTTTCATCTTAGGTAACTTTTAAGCAACTCAAAAGCATAACTTTACCTTCCTGTTAATGGAGAAAATCATTATTTCTTCAGCACATTATCTTATTGGTCGGTTCATTTTCATGAAATCAAAACCATAACATTTTAACTATAGCTGGTTCACTTAAGGTAGATTCTTAGGTGAGCCCTATGCCTACGAGACGTTTGTTTGGCGGGCGCCGATTGGCTGGGAGCAGCCTACTTCCCGGTACCAGCCAATCAGCGGCCGCCAAACAAACGTCTCGTGAGCATAAATGGCTCCATCCAAGAAATCGACCTAAAAGTGAACCACCCCTTTAGAAAAGTTAATTAAAACTCTCACTCGGCTACTGAAACCTTGGTTTCTTGTAGGTAACGCCAGATAACCGTGTGCAATCATTCAGTCAATTGACTATACGCATAACAAAACTGTTTTTCAATTTTTACTCGCTATTCCGAGGAATTCCTGACCTTTTTTTCTTTTTACCTACGCAAACCACTTTTCATTCTATATGAAGCAACGTTACTTTTATTGAGGTCACGCAATACGAAATTTTGAAAGCTGCTTCCCCGAGTGTCGAGGTGTGTCTGTCTGTCTGTCTTCGCAAGAAGAAGAAGAAGAAGAAGAAGAGGAGGAGGAGAGAAGAAGAAGAAGAAGAAGAAGAAGAAGAAGAAGAAGAAGAGGAGGAGGAGAAGAAGAAGAAGAAGAAGAAGAAGAGGAGGAGGAGGAAGAGAAGAAGAAGAAGAAGAAGAAGATGAAGGGGTAGGAGGAGGAGGACCGGAAAGAGAGGAAGAAGAAGATGAAAGAGGTAGGAGGAGGAGGAGGAGGAGGAGGAGGAATAGACGATTACTAATTCCCTTTAACTCTTGCTTGTATTCCCATACGAGTCTACTATGCACACCAAGAACATTCAATGATTTAAACAACTCACTTATTCAGAAAACGACAGAGAGAGAGAGAGAGAGAGAGAGAGAGAGAGAGAGGGGGGGAGGGGGGAGGCGCTGCAAAGGTAATACCTACGGCACGGAACCTGAATTGATCTTGATGTTCTCTGATTAAATAAGACACGCGCACTTTAGATACATCCATCCAATCAAACCTATATGAGGAGTTTTGCCACAATGGAGCGATGACTGTATCAAGATGTAACCATTTCTGAACCAAGAAGAAATATATAAGAATTTGGCTAAATGCCAAGCGCTGGGACCTACGAGGTCACTCGGCGCTGAATGAGAAATTAGACTTAAAAAGGTTTGAAAGGTGATGGCAGAAAGAATACGAACGGAGGTACAGTAAAATGAATGAAAGGGGCTGCAGCTATGGGCCCAGGGGACGCTGCAAAGAACCTCGAGTAACGCCTACAGTGCGGCGGATGGGAAGATGCACCGAAGAATGTAATATAGCTTTTTTTTAAAAAAAAAATTGTATATGTATCATTTTGATCGTTAGGAAGTTTATTGTAGTCGATGTGAGACTGTTTTTTGTGTAAAAAAATTAGTTTTTCTTAATATCGTTAATAAATGATCGTGTAAATATGTGAAAAAAAAAATTCATTCTTATTACCAAAAACAATAAAACTTACAAATAAAATACTGCCAATACTAGTATCTACTATATATACTGAATATTAATTAATAATAAAACTATGTGGTAATCGATAATCATGAAATAATTATGACATATATCTGCTGACAATAGTAATGAGTATAAATGTTTATTGATATAATTAATCATAATAATTCATGACATCTTTATCTAGCTATCATAAAAAAACATTACACATCGAAAAAAATAGATTTCATGATTAATGTGATCCAGGCTTCTAAAAAAAAAAAAAAAAAAAAAAAAAAAAAAAAAAAAAACCGAATTAAGTCATTCAAAATTTACAAAAGGCACATTTCCGGTCGGTGTCTATATCACGAACTTATCCCTTCCGGGATTCTTATATCGACACTTTAAAATAATTATTTCCCGAACTGTTGGACCGAATCGCTTGGCGCGTGTCTTCATACATCTTTCAGGCATTCCTGCACTGCCCTGGGCACCTGGGCCATCATATCCACGTCACGAACGGACGAAAAGTGACGTCTGAACAGCAAACGTTATCGGCACCTGACAAGAGACCTCTGATTAGGACAAAAAACAAAACTGACATGTGAAAACACTTGAAGAAGCGGTTTGGGCGTGTTTTGGCGCCTTGGGTTTTGTCTGATTATTCCTTCAGTTATTAATTCTCTCTCTCTCTCATCTCTCTCTCGTCTCTCTCTCTCTCTCTCAGAGAGCCATCAGAGATCTGTCTGTTCTAAGGAGGAAGTCCTTATGCCAATCCTTCTCTCTCTCTCTCTCTCCTGAGGTCTGTCTGTCTGTTTTCAGGGGGGAAGTCCTTATGCTAATCCTTCTCTCTCTCTCTCTCTCTCTCTCTCTCTCTCTCAGAGCGCCATCGGATGCCAGTCTGCAGAAAGGAGGAAGTCCTTTATGCCAATCCTTTTCTCTCTCTCTCAGCACGACATCAGAGATCTGTCTATTCCAAAGAAGAAGTCCTTATGCCAATCTCTCTCTCTCTCTCTCTCTCTCTCTGTCACCGAATACAGCCTTTTAACTTCAAACGAATTCCTCGCCAGAAATCGTTTTAATCAATATTTACCGACACATCCCAAAAACCAGAAGGCCCCTCTTAAATATTGAAGTCCCAACCTGGGAGCAAATGCCACAGAGAACGTATAAAAAAAAATAGTGTTTCGCTGGGACATCGACGTAGCGTGAATTTACCTTATTTAGCTCCCCGTCTTATCAATCATGAAACGGGAATTGAGCCACTAGTGAATTCACGAAAGCAAATGTGGTCTCTGGTATTCGTACTTGCGAATGAGTGAAATCAGCCCAATCTCGTACTCGTTGAACTTGCGAATGAGTGAATTAGCCCATCTTGTACTGAGTGAATTAGCCCATCTTGTACCCGTTGAACTTTCCGAGTTTAAATGGAAGTAACGAAGAAGATGGAGCAGATTGTATTCTCCTTATTAGTTTTCTGAAAAGGAAACTACTATTGTGTCGGCTTTGTCTGTCAGTCCGCCTTTTATTCTGTCAGTCATCAGATCTTTAAAATTACTGAGCCTAGAGGGCTGCACATTGCTATGTTGATCATCCACCCTCCAATCACCAAACATACCAAATTGCAGCCGTATAACCTCAGTCATTTTTACATTATTTAAGGTTAAATTTGGCCCTAATCATGCGTCTGGCAACGATATAGGCCAGGCCACCACTGGGCCATGATTGAAGTTTCGCGGGCCGCTGCTCATACAGCATTATACCGAAACCACCGAAAGATAGCTCTGTTTACTGTGGCCTTGATCATACGAAGAACATAAAACTCGTCTACAGCGAACCGCGTGAGGTGCACTGACGACAGTAATCTCCCTACGGGACTGGGCATTGAGATCAAGCAAGAAGGCCTATGAAAAAAATAATTCACTCACGGCCTTTTGCGCTGTCTGGTGGTCACCCGTCCGAGTCATGACCTGACTCGCCTTTCTGAAAACCTAATATATTCCTTGCTCAGAAACTCTTCAGCTCAATCCACTTATTAGTCTCTTGGGTTCTATACCTAAATTATCCTAAAAACCATTGTATTTATTAATCAATTTATTTATTCATTTATCTGTTACTCCTTTGTATCACTGTTCTTCATTTCTGGTTTTCTAAAATTCATTGAGAAGTATTAATAAGCAAGAATTCCACCATCACATATCTATCTGCATATATACTACAAGTAAATGCACGTGTATATAAGTATATACGTATTCGAGACATAAGTGGGTGATCTCTGGAGGTTACTACATCCTTTCAAATAAATCTAAATTTCAAATGATGTGTTAAGCTAAATCAATGTCGAATACACAGCTTTGTTGATTTTTAAAAGAAGGAATATATATATATATATAGATATATATATATATATATATATAGAGAGAGAGAGAGAGATGAGAGAGAGAGAGAGAGACGAGAGAGAGAGAGAGAGAGAGCAGTCTCTGAAATATAGTAATAACTTTCTATAGTTTTGGCGTTTTTATGGGCTCCTTTTATTAGATGGAATTCTGTCGTAACAGAACATTTTTTTACCAGTCATATACATACATACATAATACATATCATACTACCTACATACATAACATCATACCAAGAAGTCTTTCTCCTATTAAAGGCAACTTCAACAAGTGTAAATTCCAAGTTAATGTTATAACTGTCGAATAAAAAAGTGCTCATTCTGTACCCACAATTGAAGTTCACCAGCAGGCCTAACTATTATAGCTGTGACTCCCCAGTAAAACACTGCACCGCTCACCTCTATCTCACCGTCCACCGTTGTCCTTGCTTTTCAACGTTTCCAAACTCCTTCTGTTTGTAGGAATGTCCTGGACAAAGTTCTTTCCCTTCTTGGTCTTACACAAGATACACTCACCGTATGAGGGTTAGTGCCGCGTACTACGTATTTGTCTTTTCATTATCATTATTTCTATCAGTACACTCCACTTCTCTGTTCTATATTTTTATCTTTCTTTGTTCCTTTCGTTCTTCTCCTCCCCCACAACGAGCGATCCTTTCTGTAATAAAAGTATCCTCAGTCAATGAACTTTGAATATTCCTTCATGTTAAACAATAAAAATTATCATAACGACAATGACGAATTACGTAACTACATAAACTCATAACAGGCTACAGTTGTTTACATAAGAGAACACTATGACAATTTAATCGTTTAAATGATGATTTATGAGTAAAAGTAATTTCACTGATAGGTTACTACGTTTTAATGCCACAGCCCATTTCACTGTTGAGAGAGAGAGAGAGAGAGAGAGAGAGAGAGAGAGAGAGAGAGAGAGAGAGAGAGAGCACTTATTGCAAGCGAAGCATAAAACACCAGGTATAAGCTATAAGTGCTATCAATCAACCGTTCGTAAAATAAGCATAATTGTGTCATTAAGATTATTAAATTCTTGAATAATTCATGTTTCGCGTAAGACTTCTAAATTATTTTAAAACAAACGGAATAACTTTGCAACTTCCAATATATAATATATATTAAATATATATATAAAAAAAAAATATATTAATATATATATAGATATATATATATATAATATATATATATATTATATATATATATTATATATATATATATATATATATATATATACGGTGTATTTGTACATACAATGTTTGAGTGTATCGCTTACTTGTATAAATGTAAATATAAGTAAGTAATAGTTCATTGCAAATACCATCAGCGAAGCAATTCATCGAATGGTCATAAAAAGTAATATTCATCACCACTTGGGACGGTCATAAGTCTTGGTGGATCATTTTTTTTACTACCCCCCGAGTGGACATTATCGAATCCCCCTTATCCCCATCTCTGTGGTAGCATTACTCTATATAAATACAAGATTAGTTATCTTTTACGCAGAGATTTTGGCAAACACTGTCCGACCGACCGTTTACGAAATGGGAAAGTTTTCCGCGGGCGTTCGCTCCCGTCTCCGAGATTTGGTAGGGTTTTCATAAGTTTTTGATTATGACCAGAACTTACACATTTTTAAAAACTTGGTTGGGAGGTTTTCAAAACCATTCAGGTTTTCAAATATATTTAAATCTTGGGCTGCTTTTACCGGCAGTCATGAAACTAGGCTTTCATGCCTGGCTTCATAATCATTCTTATTATTCTAGTACGAACATTAGCCATGTTCCCCTCTACTTTTTACTAACTCCAGCCTAAACCTTCTAAAAATAAGGTTACCAACTTAGGACTGTCTATACTACACGAGCGGTCTAAACAGTATTCCAAATGACAAAAGTATTTACATCTATTTCTGGGACATCTCACTCGCACACAAGCCAACCCCTCGGATTTTCCCTTACGGCTGCTAAGAGCTTTTTTTTTTTTTTTTTTTTTTTTTTTTTTTGCTTTCAAAAGTTCTCGGGTTAAAAGCCTAAATAAACTTTGAGGCATCATTTGTCTTCCTGTTTATTTCCCTGGATGCGGGATACAATATACCTTAAAGTCGTTATCTGGCGATCACCGCTTAACCCAATTTTGTCACACAGACTTTTTTTCTCTTTTGTGGATTCAGGGGCTCTATAAACGTGTCAAATAAATTATAATATTCTCTTACAATAAATTATATATATAATAATCTTTGAATTAAGATGATCACTCAGTTTATTTCTTAATAAAGCACATCTCGTTTAATATCTCTGATTATCATAAGCTAATTTAATACCTTTGTCTGTTTATACTACTTTTTACCAGCATATAAAGATCTTTGGGTGGTTAGCCTATAATTCTGTAGTTAGTTTCATAGTTTCATTGCTCTTTGATGTCCCTCTTAACGAGTTCTAATTTTGCTAACATATACGGTTTCTGCATCACATTTTTTCCTAGCCTCCTCACGGGTAGTATGATTATCCAGCAACTTTCGTATTATCAGGAGTTAGGTATCACAGGTTGTTCCCAATTATTCATCTGCATTCCCTGTTGCCCTTGTAGCTATAATTTTTTTTTTTTTTTTTTTTTTATTAAACTCTCAACTTCGCCTTCCCTCGGGGAATTCAAATTCTACTATTAAACTTTCTACCTAGTAGGACATATAGTCAACATAATTTTTTTTTTTTGTTTTTTTTTTTTTTTTTTACAAAACCGTATAGCGATGGCTTCATGAAATACGATAGCTAAGCCAACTCTCGCTGAACCAAACATTTTCTATGAATAGCAGTTACGCCATGGTATAAAAACATACTAGGTATACCTACCAGCAATAGTAACAAACAATGGCCCTATTGTACCTTTCCTCTTGATGTAGCTTTTCTATTACAATAACTATGTATCCTAAAGTAAATTTAAGCCTTTACTGCAACGTTTTGCCATTTTATTGTGCTCGAAGTAGGCTATTCTACTGGAAGTCAAGCACAAGTGGTAACCTACTCACAGAAAGCACCACTTGTTCGAAACGGTCTATGGAAAAGCCAGAAGTTGGTCTTTTTTTAATTTTTTCCTAAGCGTAAACGACTTAATTAAAGTGTAAGACCATATATTAGGAAAATGTTACAAAACTCTCAGAGCTTCAGTAGCACGGAAATCCATACGTCGGTTTAAAAGTTGTTTACGAAAAACACGATTTCATGAGTTCTAGAATGCATAGTGACCTCTTGAACCAGGCAGACTAGGCTATAAACAGCACACACACTAACCTCCTCTAAGATTGTAACTTTCTTCCTCGATCGGTTCTAAGATTAATGTGTCATCATCCTCAACTTCCAAATTCTCAAATGGTGAGTATACAGGTGTAATATTCATGAAATATAGGCCCATAGTAGTAGAATTAAGATGTGGTATTGTGAGTGCGTACTGCGTGCCTCTTCTCTTCTTTTTCACTCTTGACACTATTTTAGCAAAACGTTTATATAACTTTATTATAAAGGTTGCTCTATTTGCATCTTTCTTTTCCTTTAATTTTGAAACGTAAAACTGCTTCATGAAAGTCGCAATTATTTATACAAAAACAATTCAATTTCAAAATTATAAGGAAGAGCTCTGCATAGAGATATTGACTATTAATGAGTTTTTGCTCTTTTTTTGCTTGAAAAAGATAGAGTAAAGGGTGTAGATGATGCAGACATGCAGTAGAAGTGAAATAATTATAAAATTGAAATAACAAGATAAATCTACCGGATTTTAGTTATGTTTTTAGAGTGAAAGCACCTCGGAACGCCAAATGTTTAGTACTATAACTCCTCGTAGACAAAAGATGCTAAATTTCTCCTTTTCTCTGTATTGCATTACATTCATTCTTGACTTATAGGAGGATGCAATACAGGTGAGATAATTATGAAATATTGAATAATGAGATCAATTTTACCGCCTTTATTTGATGTTTTTTTTTATGAAAGGAAAAGCTCCTCGGGAAAGCCATGTCTAGTACCAACGCCTCATGTAAAAATCTAAATATTTCTCACGTTTTCTCATCTGTATTGCATACATTCAATCCTAATATTGTAGAAGATACAGTACAGTCGAGATCATTATAAAACTGAAATAATTAAATGAATTTTCCGCCTTTATTTTTATTTTTTCTACGGAGAAATGCTCTTCAGAGCGCCATGTTCAGTACTACCCATTCATGTAAAGCGCTAAAATTTCTCACGTTTTCTCATCATTGCTGTATTATATCTACTCATCCATTGTTTCTATGTAGCTCAATAAACAAAATTTAATCGATAAACAATATCTCCAATTATAATAAAAACAGAATACCAGCCCCTCATGTAAAAATGCTAAAATTTATCACGTTTTCTCAGCTGTTCTGTATTATCGCTTATCCTTTAATATGTAATTCAATAAACAAAATTTCATTGATAAACAATACCTCACTTTCTAATAAAACAAAGTAAGAAACTCCGATATATAACGCCATGTCTAGTACCAGCCCTGATTTAAAATACCTGATTTAAAACACCGTTTTCTTATCATTGCTGCATTATATCCACTCATCCTTTTCTACGTAGCCCAATAAACAAATTTAATTGACAGCAACATCTCCATTGATAATAAAACAGAGTAAACGCCGATATCTAACGCCATGTCTAGTACTAGTCCCTGATATAAAATGCTAAATTTATAACGTTTTCTCATTTATTCTGTATTATATCCACTCATCCGTTTCTATGCAGCCCAATGAACAAAATTTAATTGACAAACATTTCATTTAATCAAATTAAAATACACTAAAACACCGATATACCGAGAGAAACCTTCCTCAGAACGCCTAGGTCTAGTACAGTAAGTTCCAAAACTGAAGCGACAAATGTCAGAGAATTTCATTCGAAATTCACTAACTGGCAACTACAACTCGTAGCTGAAAAATATATTTTTTTTCTACAGTGAAAGCTCTATCAAGCAAAATAAAGCTAACATATGATGCACAAATATCAAATCTATGATATTTATAACAATCATAAGAAAAAATTACGGTAATAGTAATTATTTCAAAGTATAGCAATTTCTTCAAACTATAGAAACGAAACAATTTGAAATTCTCGTTCAACACAGGATAACCAACATTACCAATGTATATTTCGAGCAATGTGGAAACAAATATTTAATATTATAGTGTATTATCAATTATTTTAGCGAAGATGCATAAAACCATGCAAGTATCGATCGAATGTGAAGGGAAAATCTCTGCGACATTAAACATAATCAACCATGAATGCACCTAGATTCAATGGAGAAGTTAGGGGTGGTTGGTAATTCTGATTCTAGCTTCTAGGACCGAGCATAAAACACCATCTGGTCAAGTAGGGAGACGACAGACCCCAACCGCCCCTTCCCCCCTCTACCTCTACCTCTACCCACAATACTAACTCCACCTTTTTCACTTCAACCTATTACCTCAAATCTTCGAATCATATCCCAACCGTGAAATTTAAGACTGAATTTGCGTAAGTGGGCGTATCATAAGGGAGTGATATCACCCAAATTCATATTTCCACTGACAACCAGTAATCAGTTCGATCCAGTCAAAGTTTATTTTGCATAACAGAAATTTATGAGGTTTTTTTGGGGATATAGAATATATTTTATATATAATATATATATATATATATATCTATATGTATGTATATATATATTATATATATTAGTGTATTATATATCATAATATATCTATATATAATATTATGGTTATATATATTTATTATATATAATAATTATGGATATATATATATATATATATATATATATATAAAAGCACCCGAGCATGACCAATAGGCCTAGTGCTCGATTCTAAAACAGACCTCTGGTTATTCCTGATAGATAAAAAACGTCCTGAGAGAGAGAGAGAGAGAGAGAGAGAGAGAGAGAGAGAGAGAGAGAGAGAGAGAGAGAGAGCATAACAGGGGATACTCGAATTGAAATAATGCTCGCCAAGCATATTCACACTCCGGATTGTATGGACAAGAATAGTCCTCACTTATGCACTGAAAAAAAAAAAGGTGGAAACCTACGAAAATACTTGTTTGGTTCGACCCTGAACGCAATTCCGCATGCAAAAATTTGCACAATCGAGAAATTCCATGAAATTATAAACTAACAAGCTGGAAAATATATTCCTTGATTCTTGAAATAGGCTAACCATGTAACCAACGCTAAACGCGCTCATAACTTGGATTTTTTTTTTTTTTTTTTTTTTTTTTACACCAACTTGTCTTATTTATTTTTACTTTCATTTAAATCAGATGCTAAACTTCTCTGTGCTTTATCAAAAGAAATCATAATAACTTTCGATATAACGATATAAAAGTAGAAAGTTAATTTACAAATATTAGGGCAATGCTTATGTACTCGGTTCCTGCTGCACTCTATGGTGAGCACTTGATATCACCCTTTGAGAGCCGCAGATGTTTCTTTGGGGAATTTTTTTTTTTCTTTTAATAAACAATTATTGAACTAACATTGATCATTCACTGGGAAATACTTTGTGCGCTTATACAGTTATCACTGATACGTATTATCAGATAATAGGATGACGATAATTGGAATAAAATATACTAACTGGCAACCCCACGAGTTTCTAAAGAAGTAAGTACGATCAATTCTGAGATTTGTCGCTTCACTTCTGGAACTTACTGTACCAACCCTCATATAAGGTGCTATAAAATTTTCCCACGCTTTCTCATCTGTCCTGTATTATATCCACTCATCCATTTCTATCTAGTTCAATAACAAAATCTAATTGACAAACAATATCTCCATTTAGAAATAAAAACAGTAAATGCCGATATCCGAGAGAAATTTATCCTCAGTTTAGTACCAACCCCTCACATAAAATCCTAAAATTTCTCACGTCTTCTCATCTGTGCTGTATTATATCCACTCATCCTTTTCTACTGTAGCCCTAAGTTGAAAAAAAATTTAGAAAAAATTTAATCGAAAAAACAATATCTCCAATTATAAATAAACAGAGAAACACCGATATGCCGGCTACTGAATCGCCGTTGGTTAAGAAGACGACCTCGTCGTTGGCAACATTGCTCACGACTACGTAAGACAAGAGACCCTAAAGGAAAACCAGCTGATCTTTGCCGTTGTGTTTTTTGGCAATTGCAACCTGAAGCCGACGACACTGCCGGAGGATGCTCTCATCTATGGCCAGGTGCCTTAGGGCGACTTCGGTATGCCTTTTGGCTGTCTTGTAATAACTAATTTTGTTAAATATTAATTTTAAGCCGGGTTTTATGTAGTACCTAGGTAGTACCTAGTCTCGGCCTAGTAGATCTACCTAGACATCTTATGGTTACGAAGCTTCCAATTCTTAGACTTTACGATAGCTAGTTTAGGCTTTAATATAATGATTTTAATGTTATTTTAGTAAGTTAACTTTTTAATATTCATGATATTAATTTTAAGTTGAGTTTTTGCGTCGATTCGACCTAGCCTACTAAGTAGTAGACCTAGACCTACCTAGGGTACCAAGGCTTACGGAGCTTCCAATTCACAGGCTTAACGATAGCTAGCTACTTAGGCTTTAATATAATCATTTTAACGTTAATTTAGTAATTTAACATAGTAAATCCGTATTATGGAAGTCCTGGCTTAGGTAACAGTCCAAATTTGTCCTTAATGATCGCATACCTAGCCTAGACATAAGGTACTAGGTAATCATAGTCATACCTAGGCTACTACTGACCTAGCGATCTTAGGCCTAAGTACGAGTAGCATAATAGGCCTTATGTTTATCTGTCGATAAATTGGAGCTTTTGCTGGCGAAGTTGTAGGTTAAGTATAGATTGTGTTGAAAAAGATAAAATAGTCTCCTTTGATATTCAATGGGACTACCTACTTAGGCCTAGTATAGGCCCAAAACTGCAGAATTGCGCACATTTCGGATGCCTAGCTAATGCTCAGTTTCTTTTGAGGTTACGGACATCCCTACTGTATTTTTTATTAGTACTATATGTCTTTAGAATCTTCATATTAAATGAAATAAGTACTAGTATAGCCTACATCCCTAGTACTGAGGAATTCTCGCAGACTAGGTAGGCTAAGGTACTATTTATCACAATAGAAAATAAAATATCTGTAATTTCTAAAGAATAGTAGTTCCGCACGGACTGCAAGGAATGTAACCGTGGATACGACATCCACTAGGGGTTGGGATTTGGGGCATCCAATGTATTTCGCCGCGTTTAGTACTGGCCCCTGGGGGTTAATTACAGTTTGTCCGAATAAATATTACTTAAAATTCTTGTTCAGGAGGTAAAAATCCATAGAAAACCGCAACTGTCATAGTCTAGGCGCTGCGGAATAGGTAGTACTATAGATCTACCAAAATATCTATGGTACTATTTTAAATATTTGAGGATTTTTTCTAAGTTTTAATTTTGTAAAATGCACTTAAGGACATTTGATTCTCCAGGGGTTAATACTAAATATGGTTAAACATTGTAAATGAATCACAGTTGCACTGTTGGTTTAGCACATCTACCTACTAGGTATCTCGATAGATCTAGATAATAACTCCGTGTTGGGTATTTCTTTGGAAATTATAGGTTCCTATAGTATTTAGGTTCTTGTTAAAAATAAAAATTTACTGTTATTTTTTTGGGGTCGACTGTAATTAACCCTCAGGGGCTAGTAATAAACACGGCAAAATACATTTGATGCCCAAAACCAATTCCTAGGGGCAGTCGTATTCACGGGAACGTTCCTTGCAGTCCGTGCGGAGTTATTGCCCAGAATTACCAGGTAGGTCTCTTCTTGGGCATTGAGGGTTTGGACCAGAAACAAACTTATTTGCCCCACTGGGATACATCCTAACCTAACCTTGAGTGCCAGAGGCTGAGGCACCATGACCTGATGTGGGGCTACCCAAAAGGCCTACCTAAGTTGTAAAACTGAAGACTACTACTGTGCCACACTGGATCGGTAACTATCAGTTCACATGCACAATGGACACCATTTTCAGTGATAGCCCTTGAGGATGAACGATAACAAAAAAAAAACTAAATACTATCACATACACAAACAAAAGGCATAAAGTATAAACTAAAAGCATAAGTGCAAGGTGGTAAATATTATGTTCGCTCGATTGGTGGGAACCATTAGTCTTCAGTTTTACAAATAGGTTTAGCTGTAGCCCTAGCTTGGCTCAGGCAGTGTGATTTGTTTGTAGCAGCGTGTGTAACTATTTTGTACTTTAACCCTATTAGACTGGTTTGATTATGGAGTTATTAAAAGTAATGACCAGAAAAATCATTAACGGTACAAAAAACTTCCGTGTTCCATCGATCCCCCTTAAGGATCCCCCTTCAATGTTATAGCCAAGCCTTATGTATACTGGAAACATGATAGTTGTGCTCCAACAATAGTGATTGAGAGGAGCCAAAGCACAAGATAACCAGTCAGGAAAAATATAGTTGCTATGCAATTGTTATATTGATAAATTTTACAAATACCCATCAGGCCTGGTTTTACCCGCTCCCCACACCACTCAAACTTAGTGCCAACATAAGGTTGGTGTATTTCACGATTAGCCCATGTCAGCTATGAATTTTTCAAGTAAATTTACGTATCCACGTGAACTACCAGCCTAGTGTACCTGTCTCTCCTGCCATATGGGTTACTAAAAAAAAAACCCTTTCTGTTCCTACCTGCTTTCAAAGGTGATACGACATAACATGTAAAGGATCTGGACTTGAACCTGTTATTTTTTTACTGTCTTGCCTAAAGGTAACTTGATTTTTTTTTTTTTCCGTAATCAATGCAGTACATTGTGAATTGAATCAATTCTAACATAACCAGGCTTAATATAAGGCGTTGTGCCCTACCTGACTTGGGTTATCCCACTAGCGAGTTTTTTGACCTTACATTCTTTCTTTCTTAAAAACTTCAGCAGAAATCTACTATGGACAAAGTCCGCAGACTCTAAACCTAAGAGGGCTCAAAAGGAAATAGACCCCCGCAGTGAAAAATTCAAATTATAGGAAAAGGTGATACTAAATAGAGGTATACGAGGGAATAGATAATAAGACAGAAACGCCTGAATTCAGGAGATGCCTATAGAAAGCAGGAATGAGTTTGTTTCGTTTGTAGAAACATTTGCACTAGGCAAACTATTGAACATTTTAGTTGTAGCCAAGATAAAACTCCTGGCAAACTGAGTAATTTGAATCGGTACACCTTGTTTCAGCAAGAGCTGGGCTAGTGTTGCTAGCAATAATTAACGGATCAGGTAATGAAAAATGCAGAGGATTTTTTCATTGTAGTACATTCTATACAACGAACACAATGTTGAACTAGCCCCAGGCCTATGTGACAAGTCAACATTAGCTGCTATAATGATATGATGCAGTTTTCTGAAAAAGTGCAAGTCAGTACAAGATGTACATTATCTGTATTATGTATATGTATACAGTATAACTAGCAGTATACAGGCAGTCCCCGGCTTAAGACAAAGTTCCGTTCTTGAGACGCATCATAAGCTGAAAATCGTCTTAAGCCGGAAAATCATAAAAAATCCTAAGAAAACCTTACTTATAATGCTTTTTGTGTATTAACTCTGTAAGCTGCATTATTATTGCATTTTTCATAAAAAAAAAAACTTCAAATATTGATTGCATTTTTGGAGTCACTATTTCTTCTACCAGACCAGCGTCGTAAATGACATAGCCCTGGAACATGTGTCTTAAACCTGGAAATAATTTCTGACGAATAGAATTGAAAATTGTCGTACGTCGAATGTCGTAAGCTGAACCCGTCGTAAGGCGGGGACTGCCTGTAAACCCTTTATAATTCAAAGCAGTAATTTGTATCTTGGATTACAGTTGAAAAACATGGAATAATGGATGATTAATAAGTATGGGAGCACAAATATTTGGGTCAGATTGCTGTTTTCTGCAAATACCTTGTAGCTGCATTATATTATGTGCAATCAATTGTTGTTTTATGTTGCAGGTAAGGGGTGTCCGCAATCTACACGGGAGTCCTGCCGTGTGCAGTGACAGCCTTTTTGTGGTAAGTAAAATTGCCACTGTTTACATAATATTTTACATTTTATTTCTTATAATTGGTGCTTTTAGAAATTATTCATTCTAAATACGTAAATGTTGCCTTTGTTTTTTATATTCAGTTTTGTGTTTTGTAAATGTACCTATTTTGTGTTTTGTAAATGTACCTTGTAGCATTTTCTCTTGCTCTCTTTAAGTTTTCTACCAATTTCCCACTTTTCCAAAATGGATCGGAAGAGTATTACTGTATTTTTATCAGATTATTGTATTAAAACTGAATTACAGCATAAACAACAATATCGCTTCTTGTCTTTGTTGCTGATATGGCTTTGTCTAACCTTTGAGTACCAGTGTACTGCTTCTAATTAGGCATTGGTGTGTATTATGGAACATCAGTTTCCCCAGTATTTTTTGGATTCAAATACGTACAGATAACACCTATGAATACCGTGTTAATAAAATCTGTAAATTTTAATAGCCAAAAAAGTTGCAACTTTAAAATAAATACACTTTTCCTTACTTTAATTTCTTCAAATTAATCTACATTTGGATGGGAAGAAAAGATTTTGGATATATGTATATGTTTGCAGAGATTCTGTACTGTATTCTAATTTTGAAATATAATGCCCTCTTTTACTAGCTAGAGCTTACATCTAAATGACTGAAAATACTCTCTATTTCCTTTGTTGAATATAATTTTTATTGGTTATTTTTAATATGCCTGTTTTCACATATTTATGGAAATAATTTTGTCTTTCAGCATAGAGATTCACCAGAAAAACAATGTTGACACTCCCTTCGAATTTACTGCAGAAAATCTAAAGGTAAGAAGCAACATTTCATACAATTTTTCCCTTTACTTATGAGAAGAGTTGTTTAATATCTTATTCTAGCTGCTTGTAAAGTGCACAGATCTCTTTATTTGTGTTGGGTACCTAGGAAGATGCTTGTAGCTGAGATATTTCAGTAAAGGAAGGAAACTCATAATCCAGAAGGTGATTAGCATAGTTTTTATATTTTTATGAATAGAACTTACCTGGCAGTTATATATATATAGCTATAGTCTCTATCGGTCTGGCAGATTTTTCAAAACTCGCGGCAACCGCCGAGTGGTAGGTGTCCGGTTAGGTGGTTAACAACCCTTACAGGGTGGTACTTGGAACCATTCCCATTTTCTATTCCTCAGATCATCTCTGCCGGTTTGGACTGTCAACATCGTTGTTAGTCTGCCGTCGGGTTGTTCGCTCGCATCCCTGTGTCGCTGTATTTCTACTGAATTGGTGACAGTATTCTGTGGATTGGCAATCGCTTTTGGCTTTATTTTGTTTATTCTTTGGATGATTCTTTGATTTGAGATGTCTCAGAAACAGTTTCGAGTGTGTGAATGAGGATTGTAGTGTAAGGTGAGATTGCCGAAGGCTTCGGTGGATCCTCACACTGTTTGTTTGGGGTGTAGGGGTTTTGAATGTGCCTTGGATAAAAGATGTAAAGAATGCGAGGTTTTGGATGAGAAACATGTTGGATATGAAACGCTATGTGCGTAGATTGGAATTAGATAAAGTCAGGAGGGCTTCTAAATCTAAATCTAGGTCTGGAAGTGAAGCTAGTTTATAGACCTTTCCATTCCCTTAACCCCTGTATTATTAGAACCTGCTCCTGAGGTAGTAGCTCCTTCTCCTGTAGTAGGACCTGTAGAACTACTTTGGATGACCCTCAGTACGTCAATGATGGCGGCTGATGATGACAAATTCTTAAGGAGCAACTTGCAGCCTTAAAACAAGGTAAGAGTGAAGGTGCAATAAGTGATAGTGCTTGTGAAAGTGCAGTGGAGGTGGCGACTGATCGATCCTGTCATGCCCCTAGGTCCTAGAACCTCTACCAAGCTCCCAGGACCAGGGGAGAAGGTATGTCGATGACCGTAAGGGGGTTGAGAGGAGGAACTGATCCTCGGTCAGCCGTCGCCTCAAGCAGTCCTGTTGCGTTTCCCAGGCTGCTTATGACCGCCACAGAAAAGGCGTGTCGGAAGTGGTAGCGTCTTCTCCGAGCCCCTCTCCTCGACGCAGATGGCGTATGAGGAGTCGAGACCGCTCAAGAGGAGTTGGAAGCAGCGTCCTGATCTCGACGTGGTTTCGTTCGCCCCATTCGAGTAGATGGAGTAGCCCGGAACCGTTTCCTTCTGATGATGGCTTGGACGCATCGCCTGCGAAAGGACGAGAACTTGAGAGGATGATTCTCCGCAGGACGCATGGAGACATGAGAGATCTCCTTTTCCTTCAGTTACAGGGAATTCTCTAGAGAACCTTCTCCTTCCTCCAGCATACCTCGACGCCCGTCTCCTTCGGAACCGCAGGACCCAGCAACGGTAGCGAGATCGTTCATGGCGGTCATGCAAGAGCAGTTGACTTCGACTCAGTAGAAGCTTTTAATTGCCCGCTCCTTCCAGTCGGGCAGAGGTAAGGATGACAGGCTGCCAGTGACGAAGGATCAAGGGAGGAAGCGCCGTTTCCGTTTCAAGACTTTGAACAACTCCGTCCTCGTGATGTCAGGAGGTTACGATACTCTTCTGCTAAACCTTCCCTCGATTCTCTACGCCACGTTAAATCTAGCTCTCGTCACCTCTCCTCTCCTTACCTAGACGCCGAGATACGGACTTGGTAGCTCGGCACGACGACACCTTCAGGTCTCCTCGCAGGAGAAAGCAGCGCTCGTTCCCGACAGTCTGTTCGCTCAACAGCACGAATCCAAAGTGGGTCGGCAGGACGCATGCAACGCTCGCGAACAGGACGCATACAGCGCTCGCGGACAGGACGCATCCGCTGTTGTACGTCAGGACGCATCCAGTACTCGTCTTCAGGACGCATCCAGCACTCATCATCAGGACACAACCAGCTCTTGACGCCAGGACGCAGCCAGCCCTCGGCGCCAGGACCCATGCATCTCGCGACGAAAGGACTCTCACAGTGCGCTAGCAAAGAACGTATCCAGCTCCCGATGTCGGGAAACATATAGCGCTCGAGGCAAAGATGCAGCAAGGGATCGGCCTCAGGATGTACCAGCCGTTCGGCACCAAGACACTTTGGACTCTCGACGTCAGGACGCTTCCAGTTCACGACACAAGGACGCATCTGACGTTCAGGAATTTTCGCCTGACACAGGTGTTCATCAGCAAGAATTTGATGAAGGTGCACATGACAGCTCGATCAACAAGGACCTTCCGACTTTGTTCCTTCTACCCATAAGGATAAAGAGATAGAAGGAAGTCTGGAATTAGAAGAAATTTCAGAGGATTAGGATAAACCCTTCTACGCGGCTGCAGCTATAAAGTGCTTTCTCGCTCCCTCCTTGAGCTATTTGGAGAGGAACTTAAACCAGCGGCTCCCCCGTTCTCCCTCAGTCACAGTTCGTTAGAAGGAAGTCGCAAAAACAGTCAGCCTTCATCAGATGAGTAGTCTATTTCGCGAAGAAGACGATGGCAAGAATAGGAGACTGGTTGAAGGAACGAAGACAAGCAGTGAAAACCACCCTTTTTCCGTTTCCTCCGGCTAAGCTGGCGTCTAAGGCGGGAATGTGGTACGAGACTGGAGAAGCTCTTGGCCTGGGAGTACCTGCCTCCTCCCAGGGGAAACTTCTCCGGTATTGTAGATTCCTCAAGGAGACATGCCCTCAATTCAGCGAAAGTGATGTGGTCCATGACGGAGTTAGACCACTTCGTTAAAGGTATATTTCGATCATTTGAAGTATTCAGCTTCTTGGACTGGGCCCTGGGAGTGCTGGCCAGGAAAGCAGAACACATACAGGCCACAGAAATGGAGGAGTTAACTAGCATTATGGCCTGTATGGATAAGGCACTGAGGGATGGAGCGACGAGATGGCTTCCCTGTTTACGGCGGGGATTTGAAGAAAAGAGCGCTGTTATGCTCCTTCGCCACCAAAGGAGTTACGATCGCGCAGAAGGCGGAACTCCTTTATGCCCCTTTCTCGGAACATCTTTTTCCGCAAGCTCTGGTTAGGGTATTACTCTTTCTCTAACTCAGAAGGCACTCAAGATCTTCTAATTCGCTCCGTAAGAAAGGGTCTTCCGGGCGGTCAGGCATCAACAAAGAAAGAAGAAAAGAAGTTTTGTACATGAACTTTCCTGTCAGACATATACTTAGCTTACGTCTCTGACGTCACGACAGAATTCAAAACTCGCGGCTAACGCGACAGGTAGGTCAGGTGATCTACCTTACCCGCCGCTGGGAAGCGGGTGTAAGAACCAACATACCTTTCTTGCCAGATTTTTTCTGTCGTCGGTGTTGACCACACCTGTTGTCGGTACCTCTTGACAGTTGGATTCTTTTCTCGTTTTCGCCCTGGATTGTTCTACGGACTTTTGGTGAAGTACCCGATCTGTTGGCCTGGCATTCGCGATTTGTGGACAGTTATTGGTTTTACTTTTCTTTGGATTTTTCTTGGATTCATGATGTCTGATGTTGATACTAAGAAAACTGCTATGTTTTAGAGTTTGTTGTATGACTGGAGTGTAAGGTGAGGCTACCGAAAGCTGCGGTAGACCCTCACACGGTATGTTTGAAGTGTAGAGGGAATGAATGCACCTTTAATAACCTTGTAATGAATGTGAAAAGCTGAATGAGGATGAATGGAAGTCTTTGTCTTCCTACTTGAGGAAGCTTGAAAAGGATAAAGTTAGGAAAGCTTCTTCCAGGAGCAGTAGTAGATCTCGTATTAGCGAGTTGGATGTAGATAATCCTATTTTAGAAGTAGCTCCTTTGTCAGTTTCAGCTCCTGCTCCCTGCACCGAAGCCGAAGATGCGCCTTCGGAAGTGGCCTCCATGAAAGCCACCATTCGCAGTATGGAGAGGAAAATCAAACAATTAGAAGGTAAGTGATTCCAATAGTGATTTGTGCAGTGAAACCCAGTGCAGTGGGAGGGTGCGCTGATCGGCTCCCTAATGCTTCCAGGCCTAGACCTCTTCCAGACTCCCAGTCCCAGTGGAGGAGGAAAAGTCGAAAGCCGCAGGAAGGTTAGGGAGCATCCCCAACGGTCAGGCGTCCCCTCGGTAGCTCCTGTTGATCGTTCCCAGGCTACCTTGGATCGCTCCAAGAGAGAAATTTTGCGCCAATGCTTCTCGTCTTCGCCTTCTCCTAAACGAGGATGGAGCTCTTCGGAAGCCTCGCGCCCTTCGAAGAGAGCCTGGAACGCTCCCTGCGCCCGCCCTTCCAGCCCTGAAGTTTTTTCGGAAGAGCCTGAGGTGGAAGCGAAGAAGCGTAAGAGATCTCAGGAGTATCGTTCCGAGCGGAGATCGAGCCTCGTCACCTGTTCACGAGTTTGTGAATTCTCCTGCAAGGGTGTGGCTAACCTTCAGGCGCAGATTTCGGCTCTGGCTGGCTCTCTTTGGTGTCCTTCTCGTCGTAGGAAGGACCGTCTCGCTTCCTGTAAAGAAGTCCCAGGCTCCCCTCTCCTGACTCTCGCTATTCGACGGAAGCGGCGCGCTCTACCTGTGCGTTCGGATTCTCGCAGGAGGCTTTTCTGCTTCGGACAAGATCACATCTGCGTCTAAGCGACATTCGCCTGACAGACAGGTTTCTCCTTCGGACAAGGAGCAAACTGCGCGTAGGAGATCTTCACCCTACAGACGCTCTTCTCGAGACAGGATCGCTCCCCTTGACAGGCGCCAAGAGCCTAGTAGGCGCTACTCGCCTCGTAGCCGCTCCTCGTCTCGCCTCACTCTCCGGTTGACAAGCGCCCTAAATCGGACAGGCGCCCTTCGCTGGACAGGCATCAAGAGCTTGTTAGGCGCGTTCGCCTGGCAGGCGCTCTTCTCCCGACTTTCACTCGCCTCGAGTCAGGCGCGAGAGCCTAGCAGGCGCTCACCTAGTAGGCGCTCGTCGCCAGAGATCCTCTCGCCTCGGTTGCCAAGAGCCTGGTAGGCGCTTCTCTATGGAGGCGCTGTTCTGGTAGCCGCTCTCCTTTGGATAGGCGCCAAGAGCCTGGTAGGCGCTTCTCGTATGGCAGCGCTGGTTCGCCTGGTAGCCGCTCTCCTTTGGATAGGCGCAAGAGCCTGATAGAAGTTCTTCTCTAACAGGCGCTACGCGCTGACATCCTCTTACTCCTGTTAGGCTCCAAGAATCTAGGAAACGCTCTCCTCCAGACAAGAAGGATGTTGCAAGTAGACACTTTCCTGAAGCATTGTCTCCAAGAAGTATACGTCTTACTTCCTCTAGAGACTCTTTAAGAATAGTCGCGCCTCTAAGGATCATGAGGGCTCTTCAGCTCAAGAAGAACAGGACCCCTCAGAAGAAGAAGGACCAAAAGACTCCTCTGTTTCCTCCTATAAAGAGGCTGACAGAGTTACTCCTGCAAGAGTTTGGAGATATCCTTTCTCCCGTGGCTCCCCCCTTCTCCTCTTTCGTTATTCTCCACTTCGAAGACGTCGAAGGTTTCGTCTTGTGTAAGGATGAAACCTACTGTTTCCATGAAGAAGGCGCTGAGAGGTTTTGGTTTTTGGGAAGGCTCCTTTCTAAGTAGAGAAAGGGAAGATGGTTTTTTCTTTCCCTCCGTCTAAACTGACTGGCAGATTGGGATTCTGGTACGAATCGGGAGAACCTTTAGGCCTCGCTCTCCCTTCGTCTGCGGGACTCGGACTTCTCTTCATTGGTGGATTCTGCTCGTCGTTCCGCCCTCTTGTCCGCCAAGACTACGTGGGGAATGAACGAACTTGACCACCTACTGAAGGGAATGTTCCGAGTCCTGGAAGTTTTCAACTTCCTGGATTGGTCTTTAGGTGTTCTGGCTAATAAGACCCAGACCCCAGATGCTCTGTCTCCTGAAGATCTTAACTGTGTCCTCACTTGCATGGATAAAGCAGTGAGAGACGGATCGAGTGAAGTCTCCTCACTGTTTGGAGCTGGAGTGATTAAGAAACGGTCGGTCTACTGTTCGTTTCTCACGAAGGCAGTGTCACATGCGCAAAGGGCCTCGCTATGTATGCTCAACTCTCTCCTCTTCTGTTCCCCAAGAAATTATTCAAGATGTCTCGAGTGCCCTTTCAGCTAAGGCTACTCAGGACATGTTAGCCCAGGCGGCCAGGAAACCTCGCTCTGTCTTCCAACCCAAGGCCAAGGAAAGAGACTCCTCTGAGACAGGAGCCCTTTCGAGGAGGACCCGCTGTCAGAGGTTCTGCAACCAGAGGGACTAGACCTTTTAAGAGAGGTAAAACCTTCTCTAAGTCAGTCAGAGGGAAGAAATAGCGATCAAGGACTCCAGACATCAGTGGGTGCCAGACTACTGAAATTTGCCGACGTCTGGCGGGCCACAAAGGGGCAGACAATTGGTCCCTATCGATTGTCAGCAAAGGATACCTCATTCCCTTCTCGTCAAGACCACCATTGACGACAACTCCGAGGGAGTTGGTAGCCAAGTACAAGGACCCCATCATGAATCAAGCCCTTTCTCTAGCAGTAGATCTCATGCTAGAGAAGGAGGCTATAGAACTAGTGAAAGATCCCCGCTCTGCGGGCTTTTACAACAGCTATTCCTAGTTCCGAAGAACTCAGGAGGATGGAGACCGGTGTTGGATGTAAGCGCCCTGAACGTCTTTGTGGAAAAGAGGAAGTTCGCCATGGAGACAACTTCCTCAGTGTTAGCGGCTCTTCGTCCAGGGGACTGGATGGTGTCTCTAGACCTTCAGGACGCTTACTTTCATGTGCCGATCCATCCTTCTTCACGAAGTATCTACGATTCATGATGGGAGGAAACATCTTCCAATTCAAAGGCCTTGTGCTTCGGCCTATCAACTGCACCCAAGTTTTCACGGGTTAATGAAAAACGTGGCGCAGTGGCTACATTTGGAGGGAGTGAGGGTGTCGCTTTATCTCGACGACTGGCTAATCAGAGCAGAGTCTCAAGAAAGATGTCCTGGAGGACCTTCAAAAGACCCTTACATTGGCAAGTTCTCTGGGACTTCTGGTGAACTTCCAGAAGTCTCAATTAATCCCCAGTCAAGAGAGGATATATCTGGGGATTCGGATAGCTTCTCTGGCTTTTCGGGCTTTTCCGTCGCCAGAGAGGATAGCTCGTTGCTACGAGAAAATAACGACCTTCTAGAGAAAGATGCATGCACAGCGAGGGAGTGGATGAGTCTGCTGGGGGACACTCTCCTCGCTGGAGCAATTCGTTTCTCTAGGGAAGGTTGCATCTCAGGCCTCTACAGTTCTTCTATACCAGAACTGGAGGCGTCTCTCCCTAGATCTGGAGTTCTCCTTCAAGATCTCAAGGAAATCAAGAGAGACCTTCGGTGGTGGAACAACCCACTTCGATTTGTGGGAAGAATGTCTCTTTACATGCCGAACCCCAGCCATGTGTTGTTTTCCGACGCATCGGAGGCAGGTTGGGGAGCGACGCTCGGGACAAGAGAAGTGTCAGGCTCCTGGAAGGGGGATCAGGTGTCCTGGCACATCAACAAGAAGAGTTGATGGCAGTCTGGATGGCATTGAAAGCCTTCGAACCCCAAGTCCGAAATGCAGTAGTGCAGGTCAATTCGGACAACACAACAACAGCCTTGGCGTACATCAAAAAACAGGGGGGGACGCACTCCTTCTCCCTGTACGAAACAGCAAGGGATCTTCTGCTGTGGTCTCAAACAAGGAAGATCAGTCTTCTCACCAGATTCGTACAGGGAGAAAAGAACGTCGGGGCCGATCTCTGAGCAGGAAGAATCAACTCCTGCCTTCCGAGTGGCCTCCACTCAGAGGTATGCCAAGACTGTGGAGAAGATGGGGCAGACCTCACATCGATCTCTTTGCAACAGCAAAGAACGCAAGAATCGAACTTTACTGCTCCCCGATCTCAGACCAGGAGCAGTATCAGTGGATGCGTTTCTCCTAGATTGGACAGGGCTAGACGTCTACGCCTTTCCCCCTTCAAAGTACTGGGACAAACCCTCAAGAAATTTGCTATCTCGGAGAGGACAAGAATGACGCTAGTAGCTCCGTTCTGGCCCGCCCAAGATTGGTTCACAGAGGTACTGGAATGGTTGGTGGACTTTCCAAGAGCACTTCCACAAAGACAGATTTGCTCAAAACAACCCCACTTCGACAGGTATCACAGAAACCTCCCGCTCTCAATCTGACTGCTTTCGACTGTCAAAAGTCTTGTCAGAGCGAAGGGGTTTTCGACAAAAGCTGCTAAGGCTATCGCCTCAGCTAGAAGACCTTCGACCCTTAAAGTCTCCCAGTCGAAGTGGACGGTTCTTTCGCCGTTGGTGCAGGAACCAGAAGTTTTCCTCTTCAGTACCTCTGTGACTCAGATAGCAGATTTCCTAGTTTTCCTCAGAGAAAAAATGCGGTTTGGCAGTATACTATCAAAGGATACCGAAGCATGCTGGCTGCGGTGTTCAGACATAGGAATTTAGATCTTTCGAATAACAAAGATCTTCATGATCTATTAAGATCTTTTGAATCTTGCCAAGCAAAAACTTCGAACGAGGTTCCAAGTTGGAATCTGGATGTGGTTCTTCGTTTCCTGAGGTCCGCTAGGTTTGAACACCACATTTAGCCTCCTTCAAAGATCTCACGAGGAAAGCTCTCTTTCTCATGGCTTTAGCATCCGCTAAAAGGGTTAGTGAGATTCATGCCCTAGAAGGAGGGTAGGTTTCAAAGGAGATTCCGTGTTTGTTCCTTCCTTCCTTCGTTTTTAGCAAAAAATGAGAACCCCTCAAATCCGTGGCCAAGGAAACTTTGAGGTTCGCGGTTATCTGCCCTAGTAGGGGAAGAACCTGAAAGAACTCTTTGCCCTGTTAGGAGTTTAAAATACTACCTTCAGAAGAAGAAAACCCTTAAGGGCATTGAGGACAGACTATGGTGCTCTGTAAAGGACCCCAGCAGACCATTGTCGAAAAATGCGCGTCTTTCTTCATTAGAAGTGTTGTGAAAGAAGCATAGATCTTTGTAATGAAGAACATTTCAAGCTCCTAAAAGTCAAGCTCATGAAGTGAGAGCAATTGCCACTTCCTTGGCTTTAAGAAGATATGTCTCTTCAGAATCTGATGAAAACTACATTCTGGAGATGTAGAATTCAGTATTCGCCAACCACTACCTAAAAGACGTCAGTATTACGTATGACGAGTGCTTCGCGTTAGGCCCGTACGTATCGGCGGATTCGGTGCTGGGGCAGGGAGCTGGAACATATCCTTAGTAGTTTTTTCCTCCCTTGTTTTTTTGTTAATGAGTTCATATTGGTTGTATGAAAAATATGCAGGTAGGCATCTTTTTTCGTTTCGTAATACTAATAACTTTAGTTTGGTTAGGTGATCGGATTTGGTTTGAAGCTCCCTGCGTGGTAGTGGACAGGTTCTGTCATAAAAGAGGGGCGAACCCCCACCCCCTGACATGATCCGACTTGGATTCTACTAAGTAAGCGGATATCAAGTCCCTTTAGTAGACCCAAAGAGTCTTTTCAGCTGTAGGTCACGCCCTCGCTGTAGCTCTTATGGCTATGCAGACTAATAGACAGTATCTATGAAGTCTTCAGCCTAAACAGGTAAGAACCAAGGTTATTTTTTTATCCTACAACAGGTGTTGTTTACCTTTCTTTGTTATTTTCTGTCTTGTACCCTCCACCAAGGGTGTCATCAGCTAAGTATATGTCTGACAGGAAAGTTCATGTACAAAAAATGATAGTTATTTACAATAAAGTTTTGTACATACTTACCTGGCAGACATATACGATTGATGGCCCGCCCAGCCTCCCCTCAGTAGACAGGTATAAGAGAGAAAAAATCTGGCAAGAAAGGTATGTTGGTTCTTACACCGCTTCTTCCCAGCGGTGGGTAAGGTAGATCACCTGACCTACCTGTGCGTTAGCCGCGAGTTTTGAATTCTGTCGTGACGTCAGAGACGTAAGCTAAGTATATGTCTGCCAGGTAAGTATGTACAAAACTTTATTGTAAAATAACAATATCATTTTTGCAGCCCTTTCGAGGTAGGGCTTCGACCAGGACGGATTTCAGAGGAAGAAGACAGGAGACAGGCGGTACGAGCAAGCAGAGATCGTTTAGATCCCGTGCTAGGATATGAGTTACAAGTCCTCCAGTCAGCAGTAGGAACAAGACTGTCAAGTTTTTTGGCAGACTTGGAAAAGGAGGGGGCTGGAACCTGGTGGGGGTCCTCTCAGTCGTCAGGGAAGGTTACAAGATCCCTTTCTTGAAAAAGCCACCTCTTTCGAGAACACCAAGAGCCTTAGTGGCTCAATACTCGGACGCTACGAAACAAGAGGCTCTCCTAGATCTAGTAGACAGATGCTAGGAAAGGGAGCCATAGAACCTGTACTGGAACTAGAATTACCAGGCTTTTTACAATCGCCTGTTTCTAGTACCCAAGAACTCGGGGGGATGGAGACCCGTTCTAGATGTCAGCGCACTGAACGTCTTTGTAGAGAAGACAAAATTTACTATGGAAACGACTCAGTCTGTGCTTGCAGCAGTTCGTCCAGGGGACTGGATGGTGTCCCTGGATTTGCAAGACGCCTATTTTCATATCCCCATCCACCCGACTTCAAGGAAATTCCGAAGATTCGTGGTTCAGAACAGGTGTTTCCAGTTCAGAGCCCTTTGTTTTCGGCCTCAGTACAGCCCTCAAGTCTTCACCAGGGTAATGTCGAACGTAGCGGCTTGGCTTCATCAAGAAGGGATAAGGGTATCCCTATACCTAGACGACTGGCTGATAGGGTCACAATCGAAGAACAAGTGTCTGGAGGACTTAAGAATACGTTTCTGATGACCCAGGAACTGGGACTCATCATCAACAAGGAGAAGTCCCAGACGAACCGAGTCAGACAATTCTCTATTTGGGGATAGTTCTGGACTCAGCTAATTTTCGGGCTTTCCCTCTCAAGAGAGGCAGAACAAGTGCCTCGAGAAAGTGCAGCAATTCCTATGGGAGAGAGAGAAGTGCTGGCGAAGGAGTGGATGAGTTTGCTGGGCACCCTCTCCTCGCTCGAGCAGTTTGTCTCCCTGGGAAGGTTGCACCTCAGACCTCTGCAACACTTCCTTTCAAGAGTATGGGACAGGAGAAATCAGGAGGATCTCCTTTCTTTCCCATTCCAGCAGACTCAAAAGACAGTTGAGTTGGTGGCTGGATCCCGCAAAATTGAGGGAAGGAATATCCCTATACAAGAAGAACCCAGACCTAGTGTTCTCAGATGCTTCGGAGTCAGGTTGGGGAGCAACACTGGGGAACAAGGAAGCATCGGGCTCTTGGGAAGTGCAACAGAAAGGATGGCACATCAACAAGAAAGAATTGATGGTCATCCTATTAGGTTTACAAGCCTTCAAAGAAGTAGTCTCGGGGAAGGTAGTAGAGGTCAACTCGGACAACACCACAGCCCTGCGTACATAAGAAAGCAAGGAGGAACTCATTCTCTGTCCCTATACGAAGCAGCAAGGGAACTCCTTCTATGGACGAAGGAGAATGGAATAAATCTGTTAACGAGATTTGTACAGAGACAGAAGAATGTGAGGGCAGACATGCTCAGCAGAAAAGGGCAAGTTCTTCCAATAGAGTGGACCCTCGATCTTCAAGTTTGCCAGGAACTGTGGGAAGTTATGGGGGAAGCCATCGATAGATCTCTTCGCCTCCAGCAAGAACAAGAGAATCCCCAACTACTGCTCCCTGGTACGGACAAGGAAGCAATAGTCAGTGGACGCCTTCTTGATGGACTGGACAGGGATGGATACTTATGCGTTTCCCCCCGTTCAAGATCATCAATCTGGTCATCAAGAAGTTCGCCCTTCTCGAAACAGGGAGAATGACCCTGATAGCACCTTTTTGGCCAGCAAGAGATGGTTCACAGAGGTAGTGGAGATGCTAGTGGACTTTCCAAGAAGCCTTCCTCCAAGTCCAAAGCTTCTCAAACAGCCCCACTTCGAGAAGTATCATAAACCCAAAACGCTCTAACAGCTGACTGCATTCAGACTATCGAGAAGCTTGTCAGAGTGAAAGGCTTTTCTGAGCAAGCGGCTAGAGCTATCGCAAGAGCGAGGAGGATATCTTCGCAGAGAGAATACCAATCAAAGTGGGAAGTTTTTGAGATCTTGGTGTAAACGACACAAAAGTGTCCTCAACCACTACCTCTGTGAGTCAGATTGCTGATTTTCTTCTGTTCCTCAGACAGGAATCTAAGCTGGCCGTATCCACGATAAAAGGATACAAAAGTATGCTTTCAACAGTCTTTAAGCATAGAGGCATCGACCTATCACTAAATACGGATTTGAAGGATCTCTTGAAGTCGTTTTGAAACGACTACACACAGTAAGACCCCCGGCTTGGAATTTGGATGTGGTTTTGAAGTTCTTATGCGTAGGAAGTCCGAACCCATCTCGCAATCGACCCTTAGAGATTTGACTAAGAAGACGTTATTTCTGATGGCTCTCGCCACAGCAAAAAGGGTCAGCGAGATTCAGGCGATGGAGAAGCAGGTAGGCTTCAGTCAAGACGGAGCTGTATGTTCCTTAAGGCTCGACTTCCTCGCTAAGAATGAGAACCCATCCAAACCCTGGCCGAGGACGTTTGAGGTTCCTAACCTCACAAACTTGGTGGGTCAAGAGGAGGAGAGACTCCTCTGCCCAGTTAGAGCTCTCAGGACATATTTGTCACGGACCAAGAATTTAAGAAGACCTTCCAGTGCTTTATGGTGTTCCGTTAAGATCCTCAAAGGCCCCTCTCGAAGAATGCATTGTCATTCTTCTTGAGGGAAACAATTAGAGAAGCTCACTCTTATGTGAGGAGGAGAACTTGCGGTCTCTTAAAAGTGAAGGCCCATGAGGTGAGGGCTATTTCTACGTCTTTGGCATACCAGAAGAACATGTCAGTTAGACAAATAATGGACTCGACATTTTGGAGGAGCGAGACTGTATTCGCTTCTCATTATCTCAGAGAGGTAAGAGTAAACTACGAGAAGTGTTACTCTTGGGCCCATACGTAGCTACGTCTTCGTTATTGGACGAAGGAGTTACTACCTCCCCTCAATCTTAACTTTAGTTTGACATACCTTTATTGGGGTTTGTGTTTTTATGGTTGTCTGAGGAGTGGTCTGGTCGAGATGGCACCCTCAGTCTAGCTAGATAGATAAAATATCTAGTCTGCAAGGTTAGGTGTTAGGTTGAGTAGGGTTGCAGTTAATTAAAAGGGGATAGGTAGTGCAGAAGTCTAGTCACGTTGTTGGTCTTCGCCCCGTTTGACAGACTCTGTTGAGTGGTTTCAGCATAGCAGGTCTCATCCTGGCTGGCGCTCCTAAGGGAAAGCAACTCAAGAGGCAGGAAATTTTGAAGTCAGCTCCTTAGCAGGTAAGAATCAAGGTTATAACCTACAACTTTTAGTTGTTTTCCCAACGATGTTGGCTCTCTTTCACCCACCTCCTAATGTGTGAATCAGCTATATATATATAACTGCCAGGGGTAAGTTCATTCATAAAAATGAAAGTATTTTATGATAAAACAAAGTTTTTATGAATACTTACCTGGCAGTTTATATATATATTTTTAGGCCCAAACCCACCCCTCCCCTCAGGAGACAGGTCGGGCAAGAGATGATCTGAGGAATAGAAAATGGGAATGGTTCCAAGTACCACCCCACCCCGTAAGGTTGTTAACCACTAACCGGACACCTACCACTCGGCGGTTGCCGCGAGTTTTGAAAAATCTGCGGACCGATAGAGACTATAGCTACAGTAACCTCCCCGTTAACACGAGGGTTACGTTCCTGGAGATGTCGTGTTAGCCGAATTCCGTGTTAACAGGGAAGTATTTCTCATAAGAATAAGGGAAATAAGGGGGTTAACGTTCAGGGCAATGGAAACTTAATCTATTTTGGGGATTTGCCAGAAAAAAAACACTTTATTTGTTTTTATATTTAAAGTCACAGAAAACAATAAAAAACACACATTCTTACCCTAGTTTATTTTTTTTTTTTTTTTATTTAAGAAAATACTGTTCAGTACATACGTAGTTGTAAACGCACGTAAACTTAGTATAAACACTATGACGCATCACTCCACCAGTTCCCCACGCTCACCCCCCTCTCCCTCCTCACTCGACTGTCCATTCCTCGGACTGCACTCTCTTCTCACCCCCGTCTCCCTCCCCACCCCCCTCTCCCTCCTCACTCCACTGTCCTTCCTCGGTCTCTCTCTCCTCACCCTTCTCTCTTCCCTCAACCAGAACTGTTTTTTTTTATAAAAAACTGGCTGAGTTTTGTTTGTGTTGTTTTCTTCTTCTTTTGTTCTAGCATTACTGTGTAGCAGTTTAGTTCTGACATCACCTTTCTAGCTATTGTAGCACTCCTGTTGATGTTGGGATCCTTGGCTTCTAGGATGTCTAATGCTCCTCGTATGGATGACAGCGCTTCCTCAAGATCACTTTTTGTTAGAATTCGCTCAGGCTCTGGGGTGGGTGCTGTAGGCCGTGATGCAACTGCCTCCAACTCTGCATTTTGTAGCTTCTCATCTCCAAGAGTTCTTCGTTTGTCAATTCCTCTCTGTGTGATTCAAGCAGTTCTTCAATATCTTTTTCTTCAAGTTCATCGAACCCAGCTTCCTTTGCCTTGACAAGACATTCCTTGCTAGCTTTGTGAATATTTTCACTGATGTCAAAGCCGACGAAATCATACACCAATTGAGGACACAGCTGTTTCCAAACCCACCCCTTCAGGCATTTCCTTGGCACTTTCTCCCAAGATTCTTTAATAAAACACGGAGAGCATCTTTGATGGTAAACTGCTTCCAATATTCCTTCACAGTCATCTTATCTGTTTTGTGTCCTCGCAACCTGTCCATTCAGGGTCGAACCATCCCGTCAGTCAGGGTCGACGTAGATAATAGACTTGAAAGTTTTGATAATTCCTTGGTCACATGGCTGAAGCAATGAAGTGGTGTTTGGTGGCAAGAAAGCGAACTGGATGTTGCTGGATAAATTTCTATTGACGGAGGATGGCTGGGCGCATTATCCAAGATGAGCAGAATCTTGAATGGAATCTCTTCCTTCTCACAGTAAAGCTCTAATTCTTTTTCCAATTTTCCAACGTAATCCTTAAAAATGCTTCCCGTCATCCATCCTTTTTTGTTCGAATACCAATAGCAGGGTAGGAAGGTCTTGACATAGCCCTGCGAAGACACAAGAACAAACAGAATTATAGTCGATTCATTTAACTCTAAATGCAAAAAAATGTGAGTTAGTTAACAAAAAAAAAAACAAAAAAATATTTACTTTTTTTTATATTTTTGTTCCTAACCCAAAAACTATGAAAGTCAGGCGAATTAAATTATTTTTTTATGAGAAAGTCAATAAAATTCCCCTAAATATCGACATATAAATCAATGGAAAACGAATAAGTCAAGAAAAATGGGTTTGGATACGGTAACAGTTTCATTTGGATACGGTAACAAGTTTCATTTCACTGAGAGGGAAGTGTAGGTGCGATCAGCTGATTTCATTGTGAGAATTTTACTACGCCAGGGATTTGAGTATGCGCAGTAAAGAAACTACTTTGCTGGTGTATTGATACCTGAGATACACGGTACCAAGGTATGATCTAGCCTATGGAAATGCCCTACCACACGTACGAAAAATTTGGTAAATTTTACGTACCGCTACGTCAGTTGGATAGATAGGGGATAGGGGATAGATAGGGTTAAGGTAGATTCTTGCGCCTACGAGCCGTTTGTTTGGCGGCCTCTGATTTGAGTTGCCAATTAGCGATATAAGAGATTTGAGTTGCCAATTAGCGATATAGATGTTGCAGCTTCGACTGCAACATAATAAGACATATTCTTCATTTTCTCTTCACATATTACACGCATCCAAAATCTGAAAGCCCCAGCGTATCAGGGTGATTTATTGTATGAAAATACAAGTTTTAATTCATTTGATCGTATGACTTATTAAAAATCCGATGATAAATAAAAACACGTGTAAAGATTGAAACTTTTTCTCTTCACTTTTGTGGCTAATAATTGACGTACCTTACCTTCAATGCTCGTGGATTTTCCGAGTGATAGATGAGGGCAGGCTTCAGCTTACAGTCTCCCTCTGCATTGGCACCAAACAATAGAGTGAGTCGATCCTTGGAGGCCTTGAATCCAGGTGCTGTCGTCTCTTCAACCAAGATGTAAGTCCGGTTAGGAGCAGTTTTCTTCCAATATAGACCAGTTTCGTCTACATTAAAAATCTGCTTAGATGTGTAGCCACCTTCCTCGATGATCATCTTGAGGGTATCTGGATAAGTCTGGCTGCTTCTACATCGGCAGAGGCTGCTTCCCCAGTCATCTTGAGATTGTGAAGCCATATCGTTTTTTAACCTGGCGAACCATCCAGCACTTGCATTAAAGTTCTTGACTTGTCTTTCTCCTCCTCATCTACCAGATCATTGTGAATGCTCAAGGCTTTAGCCTGTATAATAGCCATGCTGAGAGGGACATTCTCCTGTTCTGGTGTTGAATCCATTGTGCCAGTAACTTCTCCATCCTCTCCATCTCTAAAGATCTTGCCCTGGAACATTGTGAGGAAGGAGGAAGCTGATGTACCAGCGACAGCACAGCTCTGATTTTGTCAGCATTCGCCCTTATGGTCCTCAATGTGCTCTCGTTAAGACCTGTAGCGTGAACTATAACTGAAGTTTTTTTCACCACGATCAAAGCGATTCAATACTTCTAACTTCTTTTCTATGGTCACAACTTTCCTTCTCCTCTTTGATTCACTCTCCTCACTCTCCTTTGAGGCAAAAGACGCTTGGGTGCCATAGTAAAGTACGCACTATTATGTTAATCAATGCTAGATATTAGCTCTTTTCACTGCGAGGGCTGGATTCACACTGAGCCAGCAGGCGAGAGAGAGCGCGTGAAAGATGGGTGAGTCAGACTCTCGCCACATCTCCCGCGCTCTTGCTCTCAGCGGAAAATTCAAATCGTGTAACATCGAATATTACGTGTTAGCAGAATTTTTCTGTATGATTTTGAACTCGTGTAAGATCGAAATTGTGTTAACAGAACTCGTGTTAACGGGGAGGTTACTGTATATATAACTGCCAGGTAAGTATTCATAAAACTTTGTTTTATCATAAATACTTCATTTTTCAGTTGAAAAAAAATTACTATAACCAAAACAAAACTGCCTTTTATTCGTTAAAGTTGGAAAAATGTTCAGAGCTTTTGAAGAATAGCGGTCCCATACAACCCTTTTGAAGAATAGGGTCCTTGCCTTTGAAGAATAGGGGTTTGGGCCTTTTGAAGAATAGGGGTCCTTGGGCCTTTTGAAGAATAGGGGTTTGGGCCTTTTGAAGAATAGGGGTCCCGAGTTGGACCCTCTGAATATAACATTGAAAATTAATAAACTATTATAAAGTACTTTATTTTGTAAGTATAAAAATTACAAAAGTATGTCAAATTAATTGCACACATAGTATTGTTTGAAATTTCAGACAAAAAGAATCAAATAAAGTTTCCTTATAACGTTCACGAAACATAAATTCCTGTAAATAGGAGTGTAAGAATTCCTTTTTCCGCATCCATTCATCTTTTTTATTTTACCTTTCTGCTTGTTTCAATAGGATTCTACGTGCTGCGTGTGAACACCTGCTTTTTATCAACAAAATTTAAGGAATGGTTCACAGTTTCATGTTGGTATCCTATGTTGCTGATTTTCTGATATGCTTTTCATTCGTCTGAGTGAACAGTCGATCCTTGCCTAAATACTTCTTCAATTGTTGGCAAAAGAGAGTACCAGCATCACGTCGCTCAACTATTTCCATATATCCTATGGCGTGGTGTTGTTGATGTGTCTACAATTCCAAAAACCCAAATTTGTGAATGGGGAGTTCTTCCTCTGTGATGTTTGGGTTTATGTGAGAAGCAAGACTCGTCCACTTGCACTGTAATACCTGGCCCACCTAGTTGAACTGGGTTAGTTTCAAAATGCTTAGTGCATACTTCATGAAAGAAACTATATAAATCAATCATAGCTTTCAGTGAGATGTTTAATAACCGAGATGCACTCATTTCTCCAATTTCATCACACCATTAAAAAATGTCTTCAACCCATTTTGAAGCGTCAATTTAGAATTAAAAAAAAGAATTATTTTTTTCTGATTGATATCTTATGTTTGTACTTTGCACAGTCCTTATTTGGCACTTCCAAGTATGTCTATCAAGTTTTGAAGCACCATTTCGTCCAGTTCATTACAAAGTTGCAGCAGCCGCATCTCATTTCATGAGAAATAAGTTCTTTATTCTTCATCCATGTAATCACTGGAATTGTGTCTTCGATTACTAATGGTTTAATTTGACGTTCAAAAAAGCTGCGATCCATGTCTGCTTAAGGTTTGCTCATTACTGAAATACTTGATAATAGAGTGTGAAGAGAAAAAATACAGATTTTTTAAGGCCTCTTTGGTACTGACAATCAAACAATAAGTTGTTTGCTTATCTTTAGGGTTGTTCACCGCTGACAAACCAATCATGTTACTTGTTTTCCTCGGCAGTTGTTCTCCACTAAATACCTTTTTAACAATACGGACCCCAGTTTTATCCTTTTGAAGAATAAAGGTCCCAGGTTTGTATGGGACCGCTATTCTTCAAAAGCTCCAAATATTCCCTATGAAACGTCCATTAAGGTTAAGCTCAATTAAATCAAGAGGAATATGGACTTATAAGGACTTTTACAAAGTGAATTTCACAGTCAGAATTGATAGGAAAGGATATTGAAGTTACTGTGCTATAGGTCTTATTAAAGTACTACTTGTACTTCAAGATTTTGTTCTTTCTATAGGTATGTTGTTACTGAAAAAATTTTGTCAAGCTTTTATAGACATTATTTGTTTAAACATTCTTTGATATATTATCTTCTGTTATCCCCTACAAAATAATGACACCAGTAAATCCCCTTATTGTACATTTTTTACATTTCATTTAACAGAAGGTAAACTGTAAAGTTAACACTATTATGTCTGGTAGGAGATAATATTTCTTCAGTTTTCTTAGGAAGGAATTTTTGCAGAATGCAAAAGCATTATAGTTCACCTCTAGATCTCTGAAATCTTCTCATATGTGTATTTCAGAGTGCTCATGCCATCATGTCCATCTACCCAGATGGCCATAAAAAAAGCAGCCGTCATTCCACTGCTAGATCTTGCTCAGCGTCAGGTTGGCAACTGGTTGCCCATCAGTGCCATGCATGCTGTTGCAAAGTTACTTAATATGCCCAGGATGAGAGTTTATGAAGTTGCAACATTCTATACAATGTTTATGAGGTGAGATAGCTGTGCTGTTATTTATGGAGTAAAGTTTTAAATTTGTTAATGTTGGGTTAAGGTTTTAAATTTTCATACTATCAACTTACCTGTCAGATATATACATAGCTAAGACTCCGTCGTCCCCGACAGAAATTCAAATTTCGCGGCACACGCTGCAGGTAGTCAGGTGATCTACCGTCCTGCCATGGGTGGCAGGATTAGGAACCATTCCCGTTTTCTATTCCTATTTTTTCTGTCGCTTGGAATGTAAACAACGTTTGCAGTTCCTCCTGACTTGATTTTTTGGATTTCATCGCCATCGATCTTCTGGGCTATCTTTTGCAGGGAAGTACTGGATCTTTGGTTCGGCATAGCATATTAATTTGTTTTAATAAACTTTGGCTTCGAAAATTTCGAAGAATTGTTTAGTGTAACTACCGAACTTTTCGGTAGACACTCACATAGTTTGCAAGAAGGAAAATTTTAATATTTATTCATAATAACGTGTAGTAAATGTTAGAATTGATTGAGCTAACTTCCTTCTTGAGGAAGTCAGAAATAGAATTAGTTACGCTTCCTTTAGAAGTTTTTATAGCTCTCTTACTAACGAGCAGTTAGAGCATTAACAATACTAGTAGTGTTGTATCCTCATCTCCTTCTTACTTCACAGAATCTTCAAATTCATATTGCAATTTGAAGACAAGAATGTAGCTCCAAAATACGAGCTATTGAAAGGTAAGAAGTGATTTTAGTGTTAGTGCAGTGGAGGGTGGCGTTCTGATCGGCTCTGTTTCGCTCCCAGGCCTAGACTCTTCCAAGCTCACATACCCAGAGGAGAAGGAAAAGTCGAAAGCCTTACGGAGGTTTATGGAGAATCCCCACCGATCAGGCGTCCCCTCGGCAGGATCTAAAACGTCCCAGACTGCCAAGTTCGCCATTGGAAAGGCGTCCTAATTAGTAGAGGGTGCGTCCGATCGGCTGTCTCCGCTCTCAGGCCTAGGACCTCTTCCAAGCTCACAAGCCAGAGGAGAAGGAAAGTCGAAAGCCTTACGGAGGTTATGGAGAATCCCCACCGATCGGGCGTTCCCTCTGGCAGGATCTGTAAAATGTCCCAGGACTGCAGGGATAGCCATTGGAAAGGCATCCTTTAAAAAGTGCGTCTCTCTTCCGTTTCTTCATCTTACATCCGAAAAGACGAAGAATGTTACATGTTTGGAGTTCGGACGATCTGGCTCGTTCTCTGAAAAACTAAGAGAACACTGAGCGAGAGGCTGAGAGCCAGCCAGCAAGCTAGCGCGAGCCACGTTCCAACAGCCAGCAGCGCCGTGCTCCAACAGTCTAGCGCGAGCCAGCGTTCCAACAGATAGCGCGAGCCTCGTTCATACAGATAAACGCGAGCCGCTTTCCAGCAACTGAGCGTTCCAGAACTTTTTTCTTGGCGCAAGGCGCCTTCAAAGAGAAAAAACAGACGGCTAGACTGAGGAGCCTTATAGTAGAGTGGCAATCAGAAGGATGCTTCCATTGAACATTTTACTGGCAAGAGCTCGTATAACAAGACTAGAGGCGCTCGGATCTATCAGGGCGCACGAGACCTTCCACGCAAGCGGAACGTTCCAGGAGCGAGTCTCCTTTCTAGCGTGCGGAACATTCCAGGCGCGCGGAACTATCCAGACGCCAGGCGCTAGGCGCAAGGATCCAGATGCCAGGCGTCAGAATATTCCAAAATCTTCATTTGAGAGAGAGGTCAGTCGCGAGACTCCTCTTTGAGTTTTTTAACATGAGCAACTTTCCCCTGGCAAATGTGCAAAATGTCGCACAGGCGGCGTTGCTTTTGTCAGAAGGATTCTGATACTAAGAGAAGCCCCTTTTCATTATTCAGAAGACTCTGTGTTTAGGCAGTTCCTCTCAATGCGGACTCTCTCCTTCATCCATGCTCTTCCCTCGTTTTGAGGAGGCAAGAGCTTTGGGAGTTTTTCTTAATAAGAATCTCATCGACGTTTGGGTATGATGGCGGATAGGAAATATCTACTTCCTTCCGTAAACCCTAGTGATGAACAGGAATTCTGTCTCTTCCGCGATTTATGAGGAAATCACGAAGATTTAAAGAGTTCCTGGATTAACTTCCTTCCTTAAGGATATATATATACTCTTTCTATCGTTCTATTAACGAAAAAGAACGAAGATAGTAGAAGGTAGTAGAGTATATGCTGGATGAGAATACGATACGGTCAAATCATAAACACATACCGTAGTTACTTCTTTGCTGTGTAACTCAATTACCAGTATCCTTCTACGACTTTCCTAGGAAGGACTACGCTTAAAGGGATTGGTAAGACAACACCTACTTAGCTTCTAGATTTATCGAAGTCTTGTTTCGCTTAAATATGCTTTAATAGAAATTCCTGAAGTTCGATAATAAATTTATAAGATTCCTTTATTAAAGGGAGTAGCTGGCAACTCTGGAAGAGTAGGCCAGACGGCTAACGGAGACTGCTTTCGGTGAGAGCCTGAGACCAACGCAGTACCACGTAGGTTGTCAATCTTGAACGGTCGGGTTTATCTCTCTCTCCTGTGCGGGGGATGGAATAACTATCCGTATCTCTCACCCCTACAATCGCGGTCTTAACCTCGATTGAGGGGATAGTTAAGCTAACATAAATTAAAATATTGTATGCCTTTTGCTAAGAAGCTTTCAATAAGGGAGATGTTACAACCTTTCAATGCTGTTTACGTTGGTAACATTATTAAAGGATTCTATCGCAGCAGAACATTATATTATATAATGCTCTCACGCTTACGAAAGCATAGCTTATTAGAGTACCTGCTCAGAAGATGGATGAGTCGGATGGGAAACATTCTCTGTGACAAACTTGTTTCCTGAATGGACTATACTACGTATATAAAGTTTTTTCTTTTTTCCTACTAAGAACGGAATTAACATGTGAAAGGATGTCGGGTACCATAAAGGCACAGGTGTTCTGGCACATAACCTAAAAAGAATTAGAAGGAAGCGCCAGCCTGGCCGCATAGCGCTAGAAGCGCCAACCTGGCGCAAGCGCCAGAAGCGCCAGCCTGGCGCAGTGAGCCAAGAGCACCATCCAAGATTTTTTCGTTTTAGCGAGTTATTAACCTAAGAGTCAGTAGCCTCTCGGACACCAGGCTCGGTAACGGCAAGATTCTTCCTGATTTCGTTACCCATTTAATCACTTAGGCCAATTCCACGACTCTCTCATATCGCAAAAAGCATCGAGAATCTCTTTTTCGCTCCTGTTCGCGTTAACAAAGAGAACTTCTCGATCGACGATTATAACTGTTAACATGTTTTAACTTTTATTGGAAAGAGTTGTGAGAACCTGCGGAAAGTCTTCTTCATAGATCTCTTAGTAAGGTAGAAGACGAACAGGCTTCCTATAGACTGCTTCCTTTTCCTCGAACCAAGAGAGGTAGCAATATACACCATCTTTTTATAAACTTTAGTCTTTTTTCCCCTAAATATATATTATTTCAGAATTTAAGATAAAGGGCGTCAAAAGAAAGAGAGATAATACTTTATGCCTCATTTGGCCTTAGAGAGGTTGGATTCACAGAGGTCACGTTTCTTCTCACAGCATGTTTGGAAGTCTTTCCAAGACAGTCTGAATATTCTATCAGCATCTATTATAAATGGACCTTAACAACCTCTCCACTCTGAGTCTGTCTGCGTGCAGACTGACCAGAAGTGGACTTGAATGAGAGGATTTTTCAAGGTAAATGACAATAGTCATGGATCAAACGATCAAGAAGACAAGTGAATTTTTTGAGTATTGGAATCTCGCATCAGATTCTATGGAGATTAGGCAATTGGTTCTTGCCAGCATAGTATGTCTGAAAAAATAACTAAAAAACCCCCTATTCCTGATTCAATGTTTTCAGATAGAGGTTTCGTTGTCCAGGCAGGGTACTTACGTTTTCATCTACAGTAGAATTGTTAAAACGTTTTGCCTACAGAGTCTTTGGAATGCGATGACGGCTCGAAATGCTTTCCCAGAAGGTGTTCAGAGGGATACAATAAAGAGCTAGAAATCAGGAGTACTCCCAATTTCAGCTCGGAGTCTCCTCGACTTCCAAGCTTCTTCCCTTCCTTCGGACAAGGATAGGGAAGATTCTGCAACGAGAAGGCCCTTCAACAGGTAAGAAGAGATCTCGTGAGCAAGGAAGTACTCAAGAAGGATCCTCCTCGAGGAAGACTCTTATCTCTCTACTGTTAGATATCCTATCGTATACTGGATGTAGCTGACTACAATCACCTCCCCTTGCCGGGAGAGGCCAAAGCTCAAAGTGGAAGAATTTCTTCCACCCTTCTCCAGTCTTGTGATTTACTATTGTGGATGTTCAGGACTTTCGGACAATGTAGTGCCAACCAGGAGCCTTATGCTAAAACAGGCATAAAAAACGCCAGAGGCAGACAGCCCCAAGAACACTGTCATTGTCTGATGAGGAGAAAGATCGGCCTACAACCTGACACAGTTGCGCTAGATGCAATATATAGGACGGATAAGAGTGTCGATGTGGACATTGCCAGACATCCTCGAGACTCTACCAAGCTCGAAGCTCCGGCAAGTGGGGAGGAGCCAACCCGGCGCGAGGGTGGCGCCAGCAGGGAGCGAGGCGCCAGGTCAGGCGCGAGGCGCCAGGCAGGAGCGAGGCAGGAAGGAGCGAAGGAGCGAGGGCGCGAGGTACCAGCCAGCCGCGAAGCTCCAGGCAGGCACAAAGTGCCAACCTGGCGCGAGACGCCAGCCAGGCGCGAGGCCCCCATCCAGGCTCAGCCATGGCTCTAGGCGCAAATCTCCAGCTAAGGCGCGAGGCGTCAACCAGATGCGAAGCTCCAGTCAAGCGAAAGGTACCAGACAAAGCGATAGGCTCCAACCAAGAGCGAAGCACCAGCCAGGCGCGAGGTTCCTGCCAGGCTTCAGGCTTCAGACAGATGGGAGAGATCCATTTCAAGAAAGCCCTGGTCTTCTTTGAAATGGAGATCTCCTAATTACTTCATAAGTGACTTGATTCCTTCAAACAGCTGAGAATTAAAAGCGCAGGAAGTGCGCGCTTTTGCAAATTCTTGTTCTTTACATAACAATATGTCATATAAGACATATTAGCTGTGTTGTACGGTAGAGGCAACTCTGTGTGACTTCTCATTACACAAAGGATGTCAAGTTAACCTACGAGAGATCCTTCTCTTTTGGTTTATACGTTTCTGCGGATACGTTACTGGGAGGATAGGAGCCGACACTGATCCTTAACTTTGAGTTAAAGTTTTTTAAACTTAGTGAAATTATTGGGGTTTTTGAAAGGAGTGTGGGGATAACTCTTTTCAATTTGAGCGCCGAACCCTCGTGTTTGGATCAGGTGATCGGGATCGGTGTTGCGCTCCTTCATAAGGTGTATTGTCATAGAAGTGGTCCAGTACGCCCTTGACAAAGTCCTTTCAGGCTCTGCCGATAAGCAGTTCATACCCCATCGGCAGACCCACAAGAACTCTTAGCCATAGATCACATATCTCGCTAAAGTCTTGAGGTGATGCAGATACCGGGCAACAGCCACGAAGTCTACCACCTATCAGATAGGAACCAAGGTTTATTTATACCTACAAAACATGTTGTTTACCTGTCTATTCCATGTTAGCTGTCTCTTACCCTCCACCAAGGTGTCAATCAGCTATGTATATATCTGCAGGTAAGTTGATTGTATGAAAATGATATTGTTATAATACAATAAAGTTTCATACATACTTACCTGGCAGATATATACGATTAATGGCCCACCCAGCCTTCCCGCACCGGAGACAGGTGGAAGAGAAAAAATATGAATAGAAAACGGGAATGGTTCCTAATCCTGCCACCCGGGCAGGACGGTAGATCACTGACCTACCGCAGCGTGTGCCGCGAAATTTGAATTTCTGTCGGGGACGACGGAGTCTTAGCTATGTATATATCTGCCAGGTAAGTATGTATGAAACTTTATTGTATTATAAACAATATCATTTTTGGCATAATAATTGGATAGATTATTTAAAATAATGTTGATATTGCTGCAGACTTCCAGTGTTTCTATTTCAAGGAGTCTGATTGTCAAATGAAGTTGTTGAGTTTTGTGTTTAATTTATTTAATTAGATATTGAGAAGCTTAATTTTTATCTGCTTCCAAACAATCGTGGAATACTGTACCATACTGTCTACATTACAGGAATCTGTTGGGAAATATCACATCCAGGTGTGCACCACAACCCCTTGTTGGCTTCGAGGATCAGATGACGTTATGAAAGCAATCCAAGATAAGCTTGGATTAAAGTTGGCGAGACAACTGCAGATGGACTTTTCACCCTTTCAGAAGTCGAGTGTTTGGGAGCATGTGTCATGCTCCTATGGTACAGATTAACGATAACTATTATGTAAGTACTGCAGAACACATTGCAAATGTCAAATATGTATGTGATAGAATAGCAGTTATACATACATTGCACAAATATTAATCTGTATTGCATCGTATTAATTTTAGAACTTCTACGTGCATGTTTCAGTTTTATGATTTATTTACATATTTTTTACACCTTGATTGAGGCTTTAGCAATTAAGTTTTCAATTCCACAAATTACAATTGAGAATTTCAAGTTGGATTATTTTTATATGATTTTGTGCTGTATCTAACATTACCTGGAAAGAAAGAAAGATTTGACACTTTGTTGTTTATTGTTTCACAGAAAGGCTGTTCTTTAGTTCAGTAATTTCCAAATTCAGCTTTTGTAATTTTTATCAAATTATCTATAGCCAAGTATTATAGGTATATTTAAGTCTGCATAATTACTGTTTGTAGCAAAATAAACTTGGGAACTCATTGACTGATTAATAATATATTTATTTATATATGTTTTCCTTTGCAGGAGGATTTGGAAGTTGCAGACACAGTTGGTATCCTAGAAGCCTTAGCAGCTGGACAGAACCTAAAGCTGGTCCTTACAATGGTCGTTATGCTTCAGAACCAAAGAATGGACTACATCATTAACCGGTCCAACCCCCAGGCCCTGGCTTCATGGTTAGTAATTAGCATAACGTTTTTACTATTATATTATTATTCTCAGCTGGTTCCATTTTTATATGGGGGTTGCCATTTGGATGAGACGTTTTCCATCTATTTCTATCCTGCGCTCTACCTCATCAATTCCCTTCAAATGTAAGTCTCCTCTCATGCAGTCCTTCCATCTCTTTCTTGGGTCTCCCTCTTCTTCTTCTTCCTTGAACCTCCATCCCCATAGTATGTCTCTCAGTGTGGTCCATATCTCTCAACAGGTGTCCATACCATCTCAGCCTCTCCTCCTGCACTTTCTTTGATACTTCCACCACCTTAGTTGACCCCCTTAGTAGTCATTTCTGATCCTATCCTCTCATGTCACCCCAGACATCCACATAAGCATTCTCATTTCTGCCACATCCATCTTCTTCTCTGTTTTTCTCAAGCTTGCTCTTTTCTGTACCATACAGCATTGCTGTTCTTACCGCCGTCTTGTGACATTTTCCTTTTAACCTCAGCGGTACTCTTTTGTCTCAAAGAACTCCAGAGGCTGCTCTCCAGTTGTTCCAGCCTGCCTGTACCTGATGTTTTACTTCTTCCACACTTCCTCCAGCGTTAACATAGGATCCCAAATACTTAAACTTCTCAACTCTCTTTATTTGTTCTCCACCAAGCTGAATACTTTCTCTATCATCCCCCTCATTGGTGGTACACATATATCCTGCCTTAGATCTACTTATTCTCATTCCTCTGTCCTCCAGTACTTGTCTCCATCTTTCCAATTTCATTTCCAGATCTTTCCTGCTCTTTGCGCACAGAACAATATCATCCGCATACAATATGTTCCATGGTACTGTCTCCCTTACTTCCTCTATTATAACGTCCATCACTATGTTAAAGATAAATGGGTTCGGAGCGGACCCCTGGTGTAATCCTACTCTCACCCTCAAACCCTCTGTCTCCCCAACACTGCTCCTCACTCTGGTAAATACACTCTGGTACATCTCTTGTATCAATCGCACATACTTCTCTGGCACCATCTTCTCCCTCAGACTCCTCCATACCTCTTGTCTCAGGACTCGGTCATAAGACTTTTCAAGGTCAATGAATAACCATTATGGTAGGTCCCTTTGCTTTTCCCCAAATTTCTCCATTAGTTGCCTCAGACAATATATACCATCTGTTGTTCCCTTCCCTTCATAAATCCCATCTGCTCTTTACCTATTGTACTTCTTCTCTCAGTCTAGCACTATCATCCTTTCCAGTATCTTCAAATGTGGGACATCAATTTAATAGCTCTATAATTACCACACTCTTGGACATAATCTTTCCCTTTAAAAATTGGGATCAATATACTCCCATGCCACTCATTTGGTATCTTTTCCTGCTCAAGGATCTTTTGTCATAAGATCATACGTAGATCCACTCCTTCATCTCATAATGCTTTCCATGCCTCCACAGGAATCATGTCTGGTCCGGTTGCCTTCCCATTCTTCATCTTCTTCAGTTCATTTAGTACCTCTTGTCTAGAAAACCTCATTACCATGCCAATGTTCACTTGCTCATCCTCTCTTATTAGTCTATTATTTTCTTCATGTAACAACTGTTCGAAATATTCTTTCCATCTCTTCACAATGTCTTCCTCCTTTCTAAGTACTACTACACCATCTTGATCTTTTATTTGTTTGATATGTGTAATACTCTTTGGTGTTTCTTATTTCTAGCTTTTGATAGCTTGATCAATCTTGTTTAATCCTTCCTTTGTCCCCAGCTCATTATACACATCATCATACAACTTTGCTTTAGCTTGGGCTACCACCCTTTTCACCACCTTGTTTTTCTCTCTGAACCTATCTCTGTCCTCCATTGACTGTGACTCTTCCCACCTTTTCTTTGCCTATCTTTTACTACTTTCTCAATATCTTCATCCCACCACCAGATGTCTCTCCTAGCAGCTCCTTTCCATGCCTTCTTATTGCTGCTGCATTTCGTGCCACCATTCTTGAACATCTTCACTTCTTAATATCAATATCCTCCAAAACCCTCCTCTTAAACTCTCTCATCTTTTCACCTTCCTTCTGTAATTTGTACCATTTAATTTTCCTTATCCCTTTAGCTTTGGTTTTCTTTCCCTTTTTAACTTCAAATCCATACAAAAAGTTAGTCTGTGTTGGGGGGCTACATGGTCGCCTGGAATAACTTTGCAGTTCTTGACATCCACCAGCTTTATCCTTTTTATACAGGAAGTAGTCTATCTGGGAGCCATTCATCATCCCCACTCGTACATGTTATTAGGTCTTTTTACTTTATATGTTATTTTATTGATAAAATTGAGCCTTATTACCCATGAATTGATTGTCAAGTTAAAGTTGGGGTATGAAAATTAAATTTTCTTTAAATTCATTAATTCTTAAGTATTCTTTGACTTTTGTAACTTTCAAGTGTTATCTCTGTTCAGTATAAATAATGTTCTGAGATCATTATCACAACATTTGTGTAATTAGGGTCTAATTTGTGCTTGCATGGCTTAAAAACAAAAATTTAACAAACCTTCGGTCTTAACATTAGGATTTACTAGTGCCAAGCTGGAAACCGGTAGAATTAAAATTAAACTTGTGAGATCCAGGGACTATTGGCATCTATACCAGGTCATGGGGCATGTATACCCAGAATGCCCTTGGTTGTCCTGTGACCCACCAGTTATTTTCCTACCGCCTTTAAGATAGGACGTGTTTACTGTCGATCTGATTTAAAGCCGGTTTTCAGTTTGCCCGTTTTTATCCATTTCATTTTCAGTTTTTTTTTTCTTATTACTTTTTCTTTCTCTGAGTGTGATCGGTAAGAGTGTATAAGGGTAAGATGGAAATTTTCACTTCACCATCGGGATCTTCTGCCATTTCAAAGAGGAGACAAAGGAAATGCCCCCGGAATCAGTGGCTTTCCGTGTTCTAGATTCCTAACTTTGGTGTCGACAGATCCTCATCCAACGTGTAGTAGATGCAGGGAAAATGTATGTACAATTACTAATCCGTGTTCTGTTTGTCAGGGTTGGTCGGTGGAACAGTGGAAAAAGTTTTATGAGGAAAGGCCACTACAAAGGAAGGAGGTGACGCTCTTTGGGTGACCAAGCCATTGGCTGGCTTCTTTTGTATCGGCGAATAAACCAGACTGCTCCATATGTTTTGCCACCTGCTTTTGATTTGTCCCATACCCCTTCGGTTTCTCCTAGCGATTCGTTATCGGAAACTTCAAGAGGGTTTCGGGTAATTTTATGCATAATATGTACGCTCCTTTGTTCAAAGCAGGGAGGGGGGGAGCATCGCCATCTTTGTTCCAGGTGCCGGCTCCCGAAGTGCATAGGATGGAAGGTATGTGGGCGGCGCTAGGCCTACCAGACATACCAACCTTGGAGGGTTTGCTGTCGCATATATGACGTCACGATTTCAGCAGAGTCTGGCAGCGCTGAATGTTCCTCATCCCCCTAGCTTGCAATTTATGGAAATAATGCCGTGGCTACGCCATCCAAATTCTATGTTTACGGCGATGCAGAACGTTTGGGGGTAGTTTTCTCTCGGTCTACTTCGCTGCATCTGGATCCAAATACGCTTTCTGACTCGGCAGTACACACTGTAATGAAGAAATTACAGGTTATTGAAAATAGAATGGCTAAGAAAGACAAAAAGAAAAGGCATGATTCGTCTTCTTCTTGTCTTCTTCCTCTAGCTCGGCGTCATCGCTAAGTTCGATGATGTCACGTTGGTGTGGCGGCCAGTAGTCAAGGCGTTGGAGGATTCGGGATTTCATGACTTGATCCTCCGGGCTAACGAGGAGAAGAGTGAATTCTCTTCATCTTCAGACCAGGACTGTCTTATCACAGTCAGCAAGAAAGTCGAGAAGTCAGTGGCTGGTAAGCACAACGCTAGCGGACGAAGCCTTTTGCAAGAGTCCGAACGAGCGAGAGAGGGCGACGGGCGATGGACTAGCGGCCGACGCGGAGTTGCCAGTACCGATTACAAAGAGTGTAAGCAAGACTACGATGCCGCTGGCAAAATCAACGGGGGAGAAAAGTGCAGCAAAGAATAGAACGCAGGTTCCAGGTTCCAGTTTTCGCCCGTAAGGCCGTTTAAAATACGGACAAAAGGATAATAAGGTTCCTATTAAAAAAGAACGAATAATAGAGAGTTGGCAACTTCATCTGATACGTTGGTGGAAAGCGTTGTCTGCCTGGATGAAAGATTGAGACCGAATTCTCCGACGGTCATTGGAAACGATAGCAATCCTAATAGGGAGGAAGTTAGCTCAGTTTCAAGGGAGCCTTCGTCTTGGAGGTCTAGACGAGATTCTCGCTCTAGATCTGTGAGCAGAGAAAGAGTGAGGCGTTCTCGTTCTCCTGCTGACTATTCGGGATTGAACGGTGGCGGTCATCAGAGATCAAAGAGGCCGCAGCCGTAGGGGCAGACGGCCACGAAATTCCCGGCCGTTTGTCAGAGGATAGGAGTGAGATAACATCCCCTGTGGCGGAGCACAGTAGTTAGAGCCAAGAGGAAGAAGAAAACCAAGAGTTTCTGGCCTCGTATGCGGAGGTGATTGATATGATTCGTCAATTCATAACCTTTCGGAGAAAACAGAAACACCTGCCAGTATGCTTCCTCCGGGGATTGACATGGTATTTGGATTGAAAAATTATGCCAAGGTGTCGTCTTAAGATCTAATAGATCATTTAAATTTATTCCTCCTCAAATGATGAAACAAAGGAAATATTATACGACACCGACGGTCCCTTTGCTGTCTAGGCAAGTGAACCCCAATGTGTTAAGGTTAAGGCCTGGATTAACCTTAGATCAGGTTAAAATGGAGTGCCCTTCAATGACTTACCAAGAGGCTGCTACGTTAGAAGGAACAGCTTCTTCTGTGTTTTAGACTGCATCTTGGTTAGATCTTTGGTCAACAGCAGTGGCGAAGATTGCATCCTCAGAAGTGACAAGAAAGGTAGTGGATGAATCATTGTTCATTAGATTACTACAATCAGGTTCCAAAGCGATTGCGTACTTGACAAATTTAAGTGCCAATGTTTGGGCAAATATCCTGTTAATGAGGAGAGATGCAGCGTTGGCTAGACTAAGCCACACTGTTGATTTTGGATGAGGAATGGGTATATCTTTAGAGTCGCAATTTTGCTGTTGCCAATGGTCATACTGGAAAAGAGGCTATAGACAGAAGAAGGATGGACACTTTAGAAAAACGTCTAACAGTCAAGCTACCTCTATGGAGTAAGGCAGCAGCAAATACCTCGGAAGAAGACAGTGAGACATAACATCCCTAATAGAGCAACAAGACCCTCTTCCCCAAAGAGGTTAGTTCATCGGCCCTTTCACAATAGAAACAACAGAGGAAGGGGGATTAGGGGAAGAGGGAGAGGCTCAAGACGATAGGATGGGCGCCTCTCATCACTCGGCCACACCAGTGGGGGGTTTGCCTGGCAAAAAATCACTGGAAGGTGTGGCAGGAACTGGGAGCAGAGCAGTGGGTGGTGGATGTTCTCAGGGTCGTGATTCCGTTCGAGGTAACCCCACCTCTAACAGAACAGCCATTACATCACCTCGCTTATGCTCAGGAATCTCAGTAGGCCATATTCTGCAAGAGGAATTGAAGATGATGGAAAAACAGGGGCTGTGGAACAAGTATCCATTCCATCAAAGGGCTTTTACAGCAGGATTTTCCTGGGTACCCAAAGCATCAGGGAGCGGAGGACAGTAATAGACCTGTCAGCATTGAATCTGTTTATAAGAAAACCAGATTCAAAATGGACACTCCAAAAACTGTTTCTACAAGCAGTCAGGATCAAGGACTTTATGCTGACAATCGATCTGAAGGACGCATACTTTCAGATACCAGTCCATCAGTCTTCAAGGAAATTTCCCCGTTTCAGTCTTGCAGAGAAAGGTTTCGAGTTCAAAGTCCTTTGCTTTGGATTGACAACGTCTCCTCAAGTTTTTACAAGAGTGTTCACTCTCGTATCGACATGGGCGCATGCTCAGGGGATCAGGCTAATAAGATATCCAGACGATTGGCTGGTAATAGGCAAAGTCCAGAGAGAAATTACTCAGGGACAGGGCGACCCTCCTGCAGTTTTGTCACAGTCTAGGTATTGTGATAATCAGAGAAGTCGCAGTTGGATCCAAGTCAACATTTGGAGTATCTGGGAATGGTTATAGACACAATAAAAAGCCAAAGTATTCCCGACAGACCAGAGAATAGAGAAATGCAAAACAAGTGGTGAATACCTTTCTGGGAAAACAAACACAGCCAGCAAAGGCAGTGGCAGGTGGTACTGGAATCCTAACTTCCTTGGAGAAGGTAGTAACACAAGGGAGGCCTTACACCTTTGATCTCTACAATGGAGGATGAAGGAGTTTTGGTCACAATAGTAGATCCCCGACCCGTACGAGCAAATTCCCTTGTCAGCAGAAGTGAGGAAAGACTTGCTGTGGTGGGTGAACGACAACAATCTGACAGTAGGTGTCCCCCTTCAACAACCTTCCCGGATCTCTTGCTGTTCTCGGATGCTTCACTAGAAGGTTGGGGAGCCCATATGGAGGAGTTGATGGTGTCAGCAAAATGGAGTTGTAAGGACAGAAAACTCCATATAAACGTGCTGGAGTTGAAAGCAGCATTTCTAGCTCTACAGGAATTCAGGGAGAGAGTGAAGGGACATTCAGTGGTATTGATGTCAAGACAACACCACAATAGTAGCTTATATAAAAACAAGCAAGGAGGCCTAGTTTCTCGGCAGTTACATGTGATGACAGTTCAACTTCATCAATGGGCTGTAGAGAACCTAGTAGACATCAGGGCCAGATATTATTCCAGGAAAAAGAAACACAGTGGCCGACAAGTTGAGCCGCAGGGATCAGATACTGGGAACGGAACGGTCCTTGCACCAGCAGGTAGTGGACAGGATGCTCATGTTGTGGGAAAGGCCGATCATAGAGCTATTTGCAACCAGGTACAACAAAAAGTTTGGAAGTATATGTTTGGTAGCCCCTGACGTAGAGGCATTAGCAGAAGATGCGCTACAACACCCCTGGGACAATCTGGACGTGTACGCATTTCCTCCATTTTGTCTAATCCATCAGGTTCTGAACAGGGTAATGCGGTCTCAGAACCTCAAAATGACTGGTAGCTCCTTTGGTTTCCAGACCTGCTGGAACTCCTAATAGATGTGCCGAGAGAGTTGCCCCCCATGGAGCAACCTACTATGTGAGCCGCACAGGGAGAGGTACCACCAGTCGGTGAAGTCCCTATCGCTTCACGGGTGGAGACTGTCAAGTATCTCCGAGCGAGAGGGTTTTCGCAAAAAGCAGCAACTCAGATGGCAGGAAATAGGAAGTCATCTGCAGCAGTATACCAAGGAAAGTGGTCGGCATACTGTGAATGGTGTCGTAGAGGGAACTTGTATCCACTCGTACCACTATTCAGCTGCTAGCAGACTTACTGGTATATCTCAGGACAGAAAGGCATATGTCTGTATCAGCAGTGAAGGGGTACAGGGCTGCTCTAGCCTTAGTCTTACGAATGAAAGGTGTGGACATTTTCGTCTTCATGGGGGTTGGCCATGCTGATGAAGAGCTTTTAACAGTCATGTTCGCCAAAGGAACTAAAAGCCCCAGATTGGGATCTGACCATGGTACTGAGCAGTCTGACAAAACCCCCTTCGAACCACTAAGGCAGTCCACAGATAGGAGCCTGACCCTGAAGACAGTCTTCTTATTGGCTCTAGCTTCAACCAAAAGGGTGGGGGAGCTACATGGCCTGTCATATATCATAAAAGCACTCGAGAGGTCGGAAGTCAATGGTAATATATCATAAGCACTCGAGAGGTCGGAAGTCAATGGTATTCGAGTTTGTTCCAGAATTCGTGGCCAAGACTCAAAACCCAGCAATAATGGATGGCAGATTCGACTCCTTTCCCTTTATACCTTCCTTGGTAGACTTGTAGACAATGACAAAGATGAGATGCTTCTGTGCCCTGTCTGGGTAATAAGAGAGTACTTAAGGAAGGACGAGGGCACTTCAGGCCGGGGGGTGGCCGGGGCTTGTTTCGTTCGTAAGTACAGGACGGAACAAGAACGGAAGTAGTTCCAGGAATACCAATAACGTTTTTGGATAAGGAAGACGATCAGGAATGCCTACATGACAGAAGACATGGTGGTCAAATAGCCAGGAGAGGGCTAGAGCTCATGACATCAGTGGCTTGAGTGCTTCTTTGGCATTTAAGAATATGTCTTTGGAGAGAATTCTGAAAGCTGGTGTTTGGAAACACCAAACAACTTTCTCTTCATTTTATTTAAAAGACGTTGCCCATAGATCCTTGGACACTTTTTCCTTGGGTCCAGTGGTGGCGGACCAACAAGTGATATAGCTCATCCAGTACCCCTGGCAGGTCAGTTTGTGTCTAGTCTAAGATGAAGGTATGAAAGTAGAATGAATGGGATGACTGGTTTTATTTCTTTACTACTTTCTTTCTACTCCTTTACCTACGGGCAGTATGAAGGAGAGTACAATCATATGCTGGAATGGACTAGATGCAGGGAGGTGGTCAGCCATACTGTAAAGTTATCTTAGGATATATATATACTTTTCAGTAGCAACACACTCCTCTCTGTAATAGGGAAGAGAGGGGTGAGGTGGATCCAGATGTAAGGGACATGAGTGATTTATGAGAAGGGAAGGTTCTCTGTTCTCCCATAATGTATAAACCATAGAATTGTATCAGCACCCATGATGAGGAAACCAATAGATTTGCTTATATCTTTGGTTCTAGGTTCATAGTCCATTCTCTTGGAATTCCCCTAATATTCGGAAATGGATAAAGGTGGCAAACTCCCAGTCAGTTATAGAGACTTACCATCCCTCCAATAAGTAAGTCTATCCTAATGTTAAGACCGAATTTGGTTTGTTCCGTATATGAACAAATGACAAATTTTTAACTAATTTGTATTTTTCATAACTAAACCTGAGGTCTTAACAGGTAAAGGCCCACCTCTAACCACCCCTCTAGCAGTCTAAACTGGCTTAGAAATATAAATGGTGGGTCACAGGACACCAAGGGCATTCTGGGTATACATACCCCGTGGACCTGGTATAGATGCCAATAGTCCCTGGATCTCTCAAATTTTAATTTTAATTCTACCGGTTTCCAGCTTGGCGCTAGTAAATCCTAATGTTAAGACCTCAGGTTAGCTAGTTATGAAAAATACAAATTAGTTAAAATTTGTCATTTTAAATATGTTGGTGAGAGTGATAGCAAGGCTAAATTTCCTGATTTTTTTTTTTTAGTAATTTTAACTTTCATCTTCCTAACCAAGTGCCTTATTTTTTTTATTTTTTTTACAGGTACGTGATGATTTGTAATTTGGTGTTATAGTAGACAGAGTCGTAGGGGGTGTCTGTGGAGTCGGCAAGAGAAAGTATATTGTCTTACTGAAACTGTTCTCCGTATATAGATGAATAAATTTTATTTAAACATTTTCATTGTGCTTATTATGAAAAACATAGTTGTTTCAGTTATTCATAACAGTTACTGTCTCTTTTTCTCTTTTCTCTCACACTTTTATATGTGCATTTTGTTAAGTATTAAAAAGTTTTTTATATGGTGAGGAGGACAGATTTGATTCAAGAAAATCTCCAAGGAAGAGGTCAGAGGTTCACCAATGACACCTCTTTCATAACTACTTTTTCAAGACAAGGATAAATTTTTCTCTCAGATCTGAATGACCCCAGATAGACAAGTCATTGTTACCCATCTATGAAGCAGTGGATTTCAAATGACCTCAAGGTGAAGAGAGAGAGAGAGAGAGAGAGTAACAAAAGACAAATTAGTCTAGAAAGTGAAGTGAAGACGCTGCTGGAGAGATGTACAGTATACTACCAAATTCAGTCCTATGTATCAAATGAGGCCCCATGACTTGGTGAGGACTGCAAGTTATAGAGACTGGATTTTTAATGCTCGAAATCATAGGAAGAGTAAATGAAAGAGAGAGGTAAGGAGTAGTACCATGTAATAGAGAAAGGGGAGACCCTACAGAATATACTGGACTGCTAAGCCAGTGTTGGGAAGGCAGTAAAGAAAATGAGTAGCTTTAGTATGTATGGATTCAATGAAACGATGGTCATTAGACTGCTGGTAAATAGAGGATGATCATTCATAAAAGCCAAAACCAAATTTCTAATGCTTTGAATAAAGCCTGTACTACTCTGCACTTATATGTAATTATAATCTAACGAAACTACTGAAACATATTTCATGTCAGGCTCTAAAATAGTTTCTGTTTAAAGATTAACTTTTCTGTCTCGATGTACGAGACAAAATTGGATGAGATTTTAAAGCAGTTCATGGTTTTTAACTGCAAGTAGGGAAGATTTAATTTTCAAAAGATGTTACAGAGATATGGTATCCAGAGAAAAAAAAATCTTGGGATCTCAAATGTAAGTGAGAGGTGTTAGAGGGGGGGGGTATGTAGAAGTAACAGGACAAGGGCCAGAAAATCACGGGGAAAGACAGTTGAAAGAACTGGACCTGATGAAAATGTAAGATGTTCAAGTTGGAAGAGAGTGAGGGAAACTCATTCAATATGTGAACCACCTATAAGGATAAACACTGGTTCATAAAACACTGACAAGGGTGAAATAAGAAAGATTACATGCAATGAAGTTTATTGGAAAATAAAATAAATACCATATTGAGATTTACATGGTACATGGTAAATGAGGAAATTACATTATTGTTTAACGATATTCAGTAGATATACCGTAACTGGGGTCAAGAAATCCATATTTGCCATGTAATTTGGCTGTCGTCATCTTCAACTGAGGCAAATATTTTTTACCTTTTATGCCCCATCACCGAATTCCAATGAGGAATGCCAGAAGACCAATAAAAAGAACCTGAAAGAATGTATAAAACTAATTTGTTATGCCACCCCCCTAATAGTTTTACACACCATGAACTGTTGGGACACAGTTTCAAATCTTGTTAACTTTTTAATAGACAAGCAAATTTTATTGCCAAAACCTTTTCAGAAAAAATATGAAAGGAACATCATTCACTAATGTTAGACTATGCATTACCTGGCCAGTTACAGCAGTTAAAAATATTGTATGATTGCCATAGAAGTACATAACAAGAAGGCAAAAATAATTATGGACAGTTATCTTTCAATGATTGAAATAAAGGAACCTAAGGAAATATATCAGTGATGAAATTTGAGCACAAATGTAAAATGCTAATGTTGATAAAAGTACTGTACTGTACACTGAAATTAAATGAACTGATGTATCTTCAAAAGTCAGTACATATTGTAAAAGTTTTCTAATTTCTTGAGATAATATTACCTTTACCTTTCCAATGCAAATAATACTGGTGTACTGAATGGCAATAATGTTACCTCCGCCAAAAATCATGAAGACTCCAAAGAAATCTTTAAGATCCAGTGGTCGTAGTGATGATGATCCAGGACTTATGGTAATTGGCTTCAGGCATTCAGTTGCATTTGCTACTGCTTTCTTGTATAAATGTTGAAGAATACCAGTTTCCTTTAGGCGCATGATTCTGCAAAAGATAATGAAATGCTGTAGTTGAGATAACTTACCCATCTCAAATTCCTGATTTTTGTCGGAGAATTAGGCTTGAAATCCTGATTTTAAGAAATAAAGGCTCTAGCTTAATTAGTTTTTAAAAGGAAACTATTTTGTTTGTATGTTTTTTTATATGCAATCCTCTGTCATCTGTAGGATAATAGACTAGGATTCTGATTCCTGAATAAGATAAAGTGGGTAAGGCAGCTTGATTTGCTGTTGTTTTTATTCAAAGTTCAAATTAAATATGATGATAGGTTAGAAATTTAGATTCCAAACTCTACTGTTCACATATCGTCATTGCTTTGTTCAAAAGACCAAGTCATGAGCCATAAACAATAATCTTGACAGGTTCTACTGATTTGCAAGTGTTATTAATGCCTTATGAGTTCGAGGCATGAAACATTCATAAATTAGTGAGTACTGAACAAATTTGTGGAATCTCGTACCTACATGCTGTGCTGTAAACAGACCATATGCCATGTTTTATAAAGTTTTGTTCTCGCTCGTATTCAGAATTTAGGGTCGTCCAAGACTGTTTGGTATGATATGGTTACCATGCCAGATTTATTTATTTGTCAAAGTGGAACATTTTTTATGCAACATTTGCATGTACAATATCTTTCATATTGACCTATAGGCTAAGCTTCATAGGTCTATGGAATCTACAGAAATTTTACTCTCATTCAAGGAATTTACACACTTGACGTACATGATTCCTGTCTTATGGGGTAAAAATAGTTTTTATCCAGAGAGTTGGTAGTACATCAGCAACTTACAGCTTATTTGATTTTATGGCGGCTTTTCCACCGTTGTTAACAGTGTTTTATAGCACTGCAACTGTGTTGCATCAAGTTACTCAGATGTAAGCAACGTTGACTGTGCTAACGATAAGAATAGACTTGTGGCGCTGCGCTGGAACAGATCCCCCATTGTAAGTCGAGGATCTACTGTTCTGATAAGGGACCCCCTCTTTTTTTCAAGCAAGAAAGCCCAACTTAAAAAATATGCCACATTTGACTGGGATGTTGAGAAACATTAAGGCCCCAAGTATCTACTTCAGCTTTTAAATTATACATTATATTTTAGTTTAAAATGGAAAGTGGGAGCTATCCTATACAGAGGACCCCTGCCTATTCGCGTTTCTGGATTCGTGGCTTCACCTACTCGCGGATTTTTTTTTGTGGAACATATATCCCATTATTCGTGGAATTTCGCCTACATATTTGGTGGAATTTTTTCATAGAGAAATACAGTCCCCCACCCCCCACCCCCACCCCATATTCGCGCACTCCAGATTTGCAGACTCTCACATTCATGGATTTCTCTCTGGAATTTATATTTTCCTTATTCATGGAAAAGTTGCCTTATGCGGGTAATTTTCTATGATAAATGTCCATAGATTCCTGTTTAGTTTTATCAGTTTCATCATTAAAATGCACTTTTGTGATAAAACTATTAAAAGAACCAATTTTTAGTGGGTTTTTCTTGAGTTGTAACAACAAAAATGATATTCTTAAAAATTCACAATTATATATTAAAATATACTTCATGTAAAAAACAAAGACTTTCGAACACCTGAACGGTGTTCCTCATCAGTGCATACGATAAAATGTATACATCGACATAACGTTACACTGATGAGGAACACAATTCAGGTGTTCAAAAGTCTTTTGTTTTTTACATAGAAATATATTCTAATATATAATTGGTGGATGTTTTTTTAATAATTTGTTCTTCATGAGACTGTGAATCCCTTAACAAAAATGAGATTTTTATATAAAATTGAGTTCATACAAAATGAGCAGTTTAAGCATTTTTATAGGGGTTTCAACCATTCGCGGATTCTACATATTCGCGCGCGCGGTCTGGTACACATTCCTTGCAAATACGGGGGGAGCACTGTATTCACGAATTACTGCTTTTTGATTTTCTCATTACTTTTGAGATTAATTTTTTTATGATATAAAACAATTGAAATACTCAGGTATATACAGTGTGTTTTTTTTTTTTTTTTTTTTTTTTTTTGGTATTTGAACTGTCAAAATAGGTAGATATTGATCTATCAAAATATGCAGTTTATGTACTATAAGCGTTTTTAGAGGGGTGTCGAGTATTCACAGATTTTAGCAATTTGGGGCCGGGAGGGAGGGGCCCACTTGTGGTTAAACATCCACTGCGAATCCTGGGGTCGACTGTTGTACATAAAGTTTTCAGCCAATGTGAACGCAAACTTTTATTATCTTAGTTTAGCACAATTGTCCCGTATGGTGTAGTATTGGAATATTTTGCCACTAAAGTATTGTGTAAATTTTCAACCAGCAATGCTGTCACACCTATTTTTTTAATTTTACATCCATTGTAGATATAGATGATCTATTCCAATCATGTTTTATTTTCTCTGGATTCTTTTTTTCATGTCTCATATTTCCAAGATGCAGTTTACTAATGGCTGCTCAGGGATATTTTAATCCGTCATGGTGTTTTAGAATACGTTAGCCATGCTGATCCACCAGTCTCTCGAAAGTTCTCCATCTTATTGAATCTTTTGTATATTTATGAATAGGCTTAGCTGCTTTATGGTCAGTTTATACGTATATGCTTTGTGATTATTTTTTATCTTTATTTGCTATATGTACTACCAATAAATCACCATGCTTCTTTTAGCAATGTTTATCTTTTTGTGTATGCTCTCAACAAGTTTATAGCCTTTTTTATCTGTTCCATGGCAGAGCATAAACACTTGGAATAATAATAATACATAAAAGTGATTACTAAAGGGTAAAATCATCCACCCTTTGGCCTCTGTTTATATTAATTATTATTCAAAATGTTGCGACACCTTCCCATGGAAACAAATCAAATAGGCTATAAATTTGTTGAGTAAGCTTACACGACAGTGATAAACATTGTAAAAACAAGCATAGTGATTTACATATTAGTAAAGAAGTTAAAAATAAAAATGATTAAACAGGTTTTGATATAGGGAAAACCTACTTTTGGTAGCCAAGGTTTGTCTTCAAAGGAGTTACACTTCATGGTCTTCCCAAGGCTCCATAAGAAGCATAAGTGAAAATTATGGAAGCAATATTAGCAAGGATGAATGATCGGATAACTGATCCCTTAAGGCATTAATTAACTGTTGAGGACACTTATTGTCAAATCTGTTGACTGTAGTATGGGTGTTAACTTGAAGCAAATGACCAGGTACACCTGTTGTGTCACCAAGTGAGTACTACTATACTCTGTTTTTTTTTTTTTTTCATCTGTCCATCCGCCTGTGGTGTTTTTTGTATGGTAACACTGCGTCCCGGGCTTTAGATAGTTACATTCAGCTTACATTCAACGATTATAATAATATCTTATTTCGAATATTAACAGTGTACTTCGCATACAGTAAATTATTAAAAACACTTTTCAGTAGCAAATGTACACCCAGATATCCTTTTATTTACCTAAAACTTATAAATAGCGTAACTATCTAACTCCCCGGGACGCAGTGTTACCATACACACCACAGGCGGATGGACAGATGAAAAAAACTGAGTTTACATTTATTTACGGAATGGAAGAGGTTAGTATTAAGCAGTTGGGAAATTTGTACCACTGTGTAAATATTAATTAGCCACCTTCTTCCAAGATGCAATTTGCTAATGGCTTATCAGTGGACCGCTATAACTCTAATATTTCAAATTCTCATGGTATTTTAGAATACGTAACGGTAAGTTAGCTATTGATCCATATATACCTCTAGAAGGTCCTCCACTTCGAAAAGCAGACTGAAAATTTTGTGTTTTTAAGATATACGTACTTACTCTGCTTTATAATCGGTTATATATATATATATATATATATATATATATATATATAATATATATATATACTATATATATAGTTATAATATTATATAGTATATATATATATATATATATAATATATATATATATATATATAGTATATGTATATATGATATATATATATATATATATATATATATATATATATAATATATATATATATATATATATATATATATATATATACGTATATTAAAGATATACATACTTACTCTGCTTTATAATCAGTTATTATATATATATATATATATATATATATATATATATATATATATAATATAACTGATTATAAAGCAGAGTAAGTACGTATATCTTTAAAAACACAAAATTTTCAGTCTGCTTTTAGAAGTGGAGGACCTTCCTAGAGGTATATATGGATCAATAGCTAACTTATCAGTATTTTAAAATGCCACGAGAAGTTAAAATACTACAGTTAAAGTGGTCCACTGATAAGCCATTAGCAAATTGCATCTTAGAAGGAGGTGGCTAATTGATATTTCCACAGTGGTACAAATTTCCCCCGCTGCTTAATACTCACTTTTTCCATTTCGTAAATAAATTTAGTAGCACTCACTTGGTGACACAACAGGTGTACCTGGTCATTTGCTTCAAGTTAACACCCATGCCACAGGAAACAGATTTGACAATAAGTGTCCTCAACAGTTAATTAATGCCTTAAGGGATCAGTTATCCAATCATTCATCCTTGCTAATATTGCTTCTATAATTTTCGCCTTCATTAGTCAAATATCAAGGTTAAACTAAGTACGTAATCCTTTCTTTAAATTGAGGAAACTAATAAAGAGGGAGTTATGGTAACTTACACTGGGTCAAACTTTGCTTTCAACGGGGAGCCTTTCCTGAAGAGCAGGCTTAGGTTTATTAGTGTCATCATACCCTCTGGCATCACGTACAGGGAGCAGTAACCTAACTGAAAAACAAAAGGAGTCATTTTGTGAGAAAATCACATTAAAATCTATGTTGCTTTGTATTATCATCTATTGCATGGCCAAATGCTTCATTTAGCAATGACATTAATACTGCGTAATCTTCGTATAGTATCATGTACGTATATTCTTCTTTCTATAAGATCATGTGTATTTGCGCTTGGTTTAGACAAATAATATACGGCTTGTATTTATTTTTTTGCTGAAGGTGTTAACTAATGATGATTGCTTTTATAAATAATTTACCATGCAGTTTACTGGTGGGTACCCTATGTTGAACACTAGAAAAAATGTGCTCCCTAGCTGATACATGGGAGAAAATGGCATCTCGCTTATTCCTTGAAAATATGTAAAACCATAGCTGAGCAGGTAACCACAGAGTAAACCAAAGGACATTTCTTTGAATCTGCTAGCTATAGCTATATTTTAGGGCCTATAATATTTGAACAATATCTGTGGTGCTTTTCGCTTTATCCTTAACTGACATCAATAGGTATTGTCACCATTGGTGTGATAAATTTCTGTATTAAGGAAGTAAGCCTCAGATAGGTAGTCATAAAGTGTGACTTCTTGATAGGAATTATGTTTTGTGCTAAGCAGAAGGCCACCCATTCTTTAAAAGCTTTTGGAGCAAATCCCTCATTGTCGGAGGTAGGCCTCTCCTATTAGCGTCAGAATGAGATTTGACAACATCCTTATAGTGGAATCTCAATACAGGTAACCTGGTTGGAGGGTAAACAAAGGGTTATTTAAATTTCTTCTCTTCAAGAGGAAAGTTTGACTTCTTTCAGAGGCTGAAGCCCAGCAACACAAACTTTTACTGTGGAGTCATGCTAGTGTAGGGTAGTTTTACTTGTCTTGCTCTCCCCACCATAATAATTAAAAGTGAAGGTTGCACAATTGTTTTGTACAGCAATGCTTCCTTGGATTATGGAAACATCATATTTAGGTGTTTTCATTTTTAAATTCTTTTACCAAGGTATGTTACACACAGTTTGATAACTGTTGTTTATAAAAGTAGGCAGGCTGTAATTAAAAAAACAAGTTAAAAAAAAAATAAACACAGACATTACCTTGGAGAAGTACTGATCCGTGATTTGCTCCATAGCTGTCGAGGTCCAGTAATGACAAACTGTTTGGCGTGTACTCCCCTCAGTGCCTTTGCAATATCGACAAAGTTCATCAGGCTTCACAACTGATTGTAGAGGCGACCAAGCGATGTATTCCTCGGAGAATTCTGTCAAGGGTAAAATCACAGGATCCTCTGATAAATTTAGAGATTATTTCTTTCAGCCTTTAGTTGAGGTATGAATTAGAGCTCAGTATTTTGGGGAACTTATGCTGTCCTTCTGGACAGTTTTTATGCATTTTTTTTTAGCTCTCTATATCTGAAATAGTATTTAACAATATTTTGCATTCACAAACGGTGCACAACTTGAAGCATTTGAAGAGAATTTGAAATACAATATATGTAGATATCACATTGTTGGAAGCTAAAGTCTGACATTATCGATGACCTTACTTACCATGGCACTCAGATGGAGCACAGAATAGACAGGCACCCACACAGGGAGGCCAGATTTCACCAATTCATCTAGATTAGTGAAGGGCAGGGTTACTTTAGGGCAGGATGAGGCATAGCATGAGGTTCGAGCGGTAAACGTTGCCAAGGATGAAAGACACCAGTAGCCAAAAGCATGTAATCAGTTTCACAGGTAAACCATCCACTTTCCAGGGCATGGCTGTGTGCAGCAGGGTAAACAAAAAAAAAGGTCATATTTGCTGTTGGAAATTGGAATATAAAACTTTATGCAAATGCAAGTGCTGGGATTTATGAGGTCAGTCAGCACCGAAAGAGAAACTGAGAGTGAAGAAGGTTTCAAAAGTGTAACAGAAGGAAAAACCTCAAAGCAGTTGCACTTTGAAACTATGTTAAAGAGGAGGTGGAATAGATGGAAGAAAGAGAATAGGAACAGAGGTACAGTAATAGGAATGGAAGAGGTTGCAGCTAGGCGCTGAGGGGATGCTGAAAGACAATAAATGAATGCTTACTGTGCACTGTTGATATTCGCAGTTAGCTTGGGACTATAAACTGTTGAGGGGTTGTGCTATCAGTGCACCTTATGCAGTGCATTGTAGGCATTACCCAAAGTTCTTTCAGGCGTCCCTTCGGGCCATAGCTGCAACTCCTTTCATCCTCTTCCTGTACCCCCTTTCATATATTCTTTCTTCAATCAGACTTTCCACCCTCTCCTAACAATTGATTCGTAGTGCAACTACTCTAAGGTTTTCCTACAGTTACACCTTTTAAACCTTTTATGTACTGTCAAGGTAAGTCTCTGCGCTGAATGACTTCAATAGGTCCCAGTGTATGGCCTTTGGCTTCAATTCTATATTCAATTTGATTCGACTTACAGTCACATGGATGTATATATCTATATATATATATATATATATATATATATATATATATAATATATATATATATATATATATATATATATATATATATCGTTATTTTACATGATTCTTCAGTGCTGTTTCATGTTATATAGTCGTCCTCCTATCTTTGTTCTATGATGGATATTTAAATTTTTACTTACACTGTGAAAGAAGAGTTGCCAAAGTCCACATGCAGGCCTCACCTACGCCTGACGTTCCTGAAGTGGTGCTGACCTCTTCAGTAATTCCATTGCCCTGAGAGTAGAAGAGTAGAGAATATATATATATATATATATATATATATAATATATATATATATATAAATATATATATAAGTGTATATATATATATATATAGTGTGTGTGTGTGTGTGTGTGTGTGTGTGTGTGTGTGTGTATGTATGTATGTATGATGTATGTATGTATATAGAATATTGATATCAACTTTTTTGTGGACAGGATTTTTGGATTACTTCTGAAATTCCATATTTAACTCAATAAAAGTGTATGAAGTATGTATGTAATATATATTATATATATATATATAATATATATAATATATATATATTATATATATATACCATATATATATACATATATATATATATATATATATATATATATATATATATATATATATATATATATGTTAATGTATATGCATATACTTACAAATATATATATATGATATATATATATATATATATATATATATATAGAATATATATACATAGATATACATATTGGAGTAGGGAGACGCGTTCTGTCTTTCATCCATTTATTTGCGCCGACGTTTCGTATCAGCTTGATACAGTTTCCAGGCTGAAACGATTACACATCAATTGCGTATAAGTAAAAACGATACACACAATGTTTACCAACACCAAAATTAAAAACCTTTTAATAAATTAAGAATAAAAACAGAGTAAAAAACAGAAACACAGAATAACAGTGAAAGAGCGAATACAGAGAAACAAATTAGTTAAATAATATAATAATAATAATAATAGAAAAATATATAATAATAATAATAATAATAGAAAACGAACAAGACGCCTACCCACAGCGGTAGCGGAAGGAGAACTGACACGAAAAATTGTTATGGAAGGGAGTGTAAACAAAACAACAGGTAATTAGGCAATAAACAGTTGGGTGGAAGACGATTGGTGGTTAAGAGAAGGTACAGTTAGCTTGATTATTATTGATTCAAGGGTGGTTAGTTCGTCTATATGTCGGGTTCTTCCTACAATATTAAAAATGACTGGCATCATGTGTGTTTGCAACTTTTACTGTGATTTCTTATGTTAGATTGTTCTGGATTTGATAGTCGACAACCCGTTCTATGGCTAATTCCTTGATGAGAGGAAATTCGGACTTTAGCAGCCTCCTGGTGCAACCGATGTAAGTGCCGAGATCACATCTGGGACAATTATACTTATAAACGACACCGGAGGCAAACAGGGGGCTGATCTTATCCTTGACTTGGAAGAGTGAGCCGATAGTTCGGGGGTTTGTGGAATTAGTTTCAAATTAATGGGCAGGCAATTGCTCATTGAATAGGGTGATGCATTTTTTCCTAAATTTATTATTATGGAGAAAGGGAAATCTAGCAAACAGGACTCAGATCTGTACATGGCGAGCTTTGACGTGGAATCTCTGGTTTACAAATGTTCCCGTTGTTGAGACTATCAACATCATTTTAGACAGGCTATTTCCACTGACGATTGCTTGTTCAACAATTTTAATAGAACTCAATTCAAGTTGCTTTAGAATTAGCCGTGCTGGATACGCCCTTTGTTTTTAATAATACGGTTTTTTTTAAGCAGGACTGAGGGGATGGCCATGGGAGCCCTCTGGGTCCTACTTTTGCTAACATATTTATGTGCTCTAGATGCAATGCCCACCTAATTTCCGCCCACTCTTTTATAGACGCTACATAGATGACACTTTCGGCCTTGTTCAGATGTAATTACCATGCTGATACCTTTCTTGAGTATTTAAACAACCAACACCATAACATTAGATTACGGTTGAAACAGAAACACAGAATTCACTTCCGTTCCTTGATGTGAGGATATCCAAGGACGAGTCTGGCTTTCATACTGGTATTTATAGAAAGAGCACCTTTACTGGCCTGGGGACCAATTTTTATAGTTCATGTTTTTTAACTTTAAAATGAATTCCGTGTCAACTCTCCTCCATCCAGAGCCATTAATCTGACATCAAGCTGGTCTACCTTTCATACTGAAGTGACTTTCCTTGCTGATTACTTTAAGGATAATTATTTCCCTCCAGCAAGTTTTTCATAGATCCCTTAATAGGCTACTTAATCTGAAATTCAATCCACCTCCAAATAGTCCATAGTGTCCCCAAGCTCCGTATGTTTGCTAGATTTCCCTTTCTCCTATAATAAATGTTTAGGAAAAAATGCATCACCCTATTCAATGAGCAAATTGCCTGCCCTTAATTTGAAAACTATTCCACAAACCCCCGAAACTATCGGCTCACTCTTCCAAGTCAAGGATAAGATCAGCCCCCTGTTTGCCTCCGGTGTCGTTTATAAAGGTATAATTGTCCCAGATGTGATTCTCGGCACTTACATCGGTTGCACCAGGAGGCTGCTAAAAGTCCGAATTTCCTCTCATCAAGGAATAGCCATAGAAACGGGGTTGTCGAATATCAAATCCAGAACAATCTAACATAAGAAATCACAGTAAAAGTTGCAAAACACACATAGATGCCAGTCATTTTAATATTGTAGGAAGAACCCGACATATAGACGAACTAACCACCCTTGAATCAATAATATCAAGCTAACTGTACCTTCTTCTTAACACCAATCGTCTTCCACCCAACTGTTTATTGCCTAATTACCTGTTGTTTTGTTTACACTCCCTTCCATAACAATTTTCGTGTCAGTTCTCCTTCCGCTACCGCTGTGGGTAGGCGTCTTGTCGTTCTATTATTATTATTATTATTATATATATTTTTCTATTATTATTATTGTTATTATTATTATTTAACTAATTTGTTTCTCTGTATTCGCTCCTAGCCCTTTCACTGTTATTCTGTGTTTCTGTTTTTACTCTGTTTTTATTCTTAATTATTAAAAGGTTTTTTAATTTTGGTGTTGGTAAACATTGTGTGTATCTTTTTACTTATACGCAATTGATGTGTAATCGTTTCAGCCTGGAAAAAATGTATCAAGCTGATACGAAACGTCGGCGCAAATAAATGGATGAAAGACAGAACGCGTCTCCCTACTCCAATATGTCTATCCCTGAGTGATTGCTCCTGTCTCCATACTACTTATATATATATATATATATATATATTAATATATATATATATATATATATATATATATATATATATATATATAAATGAACGGGGAATACAGGCGAGTCAGCCAGAGTGATAAAATGCACAGAAGCAGGAGCAGGAACAAACATGGCGAAGTATTTTACACTTTATTCCGACGCGTTTCGCATTCAGCAGAATGCATCTTCAGGGTCTGTATGATAAATAATGACTAATATAAATTAAATTGATTTGCAAAATTGTCTAGAAATTATTTTACAAACTAGTTAAAATGAAAACCGAAACTTCACACATAGATAAGAATAGACCAACAATTGATAAAACAACACGAGATTAAAAGCACATACGTGAGTTAAAATTTCAGATAGAAAGTTGAAAACAAAAAACTAAGAAAATAAATTAGTAAAATACAAAGTTAAAAAATATTTGAGGGTCGACTACCATGGTAAGAGATAAATAAAAAAAAAACTAAAAGAAGGTACACAGAAACATAGGCTTAATTAAGAAAGATACAACGAGTGGAGGTGGTCTTCTTGGTTGCTTAACAGCGGAACAAGTTGTTTAATGAAAAGGCTCTCGAGGATCAATAGTTCATTTGGGCTGGAGGTTTGACCAACAATAATACCAATCCTCATATTTAATATCAGCTTTAGCAGTTTTTTGCTATGTTAAATATGAAGATTGTATTATTGTTGGTCAAACCTCCAGCCCAAATGAACTATGATCCTGGAGAGCCTTTTCATTAAACAACTTGTACGCAGTTAAACAACCAGGAGACCACCTCCCTCACCCGTTGTATCTTTCTTAAGCCTATGTTTGAATAATTGTTTCTGTGTACCTTCTTTTTTGTTTTTATTTATCTCTTACCATGGTAGGTCGACCCTCAAATATTTTTAACTTTGTATGTTTTACTAATTTATTTTCTTAGTTTTTTGTTTTAACTTTCTACTGAAATTTTAACTCACGTATGTGCTTTTAATTTCTCGTGTTGTTTTATCAATTGTTGGTCTATTCTTATCTATGTGTGTTTAAGTGTCGGTTTTCATTTTAACTAGTTTGTAAATATTTTTAAAAACTATTTTCAAGTCAATTTAATTTATAGTAGTCATTTTATTTAGTATACAGACCCTGAAGATGCATTCTGCTGAATGCGAAACGCGTCGGAATAAGTGTAAAATACTTCGCCATGTTTGTTCCTGCTCCTGATCCCTGGTATATATATATATATATATATATATATATAATATATAATATATATATATATACATACATATATATATATATACATACATTACATATATATATAACATATATTAATTATATACATACATACATACATACATACTTCTTTCCTTTCATTGAGTTAACTCTGGAATTTCACAGAAGATATCGAAAAATGTTATCACACAAAAAATGTTGTCATCAATATCTTAAAACCACTGGTGCTGCGAAACATTCATTAACCTTTCTTACCCTTATCCACCCTGATTAGAATCTTTCTCCGGAAAATGAAAAAAAATTTGAACGAGTCAAACCAATGGTACCTTTAAGTTAAACTAGGCCTAACCCCATCCCAGCCTAGTTCATATTCATGACGATGAATGTGTTTACCTTGAACCGCACATTAAAAATATTCCTAAGGGCAGGAGGCGTCCATTGAAGGCTGTTTGGCTTTTATTTCAAATACTCTCAGTATACTTCAGTATATTTAAATTCGTTGTCTTCCTTGGGATCTCCGGTCAAGTAAAGGTCGTGATCTTGGATAAGGCGAGGTTATAGTCAGGTTTGATGGATTGATTAGAATATCGTAAAAAATGTTTATCGTCTCTCTCATTAAGTGGGACTGATGATTTTTCTCTTAGTCTACTATACACTCTTTTTTTCGGTACGTGGATTACAAAGATTACATAACGGTTCCGGAAAGAGGTGTGTGTGTGGATACTGAGTTTAGTAGACTACACAGTCTGATTTCGTATCCATATATATATATATATATATATATATATATATATATATATATATATATATGATCAGATTTTACTGGTACCTTTAGTTCAGAAATTTGATGATATATATAGACATTATAGAGAGAGACCTTTGGCACAATGTCTTATATATAGTAAAATATATGATATATATATATATATATATATATATCTATATATATATATATATATATATACATACAATTTTGGCCAATTGCTTTCTCTTTATATAATTAAACTGATGGGTAAAGGTAGCTATACCGTTGAATTCCTGTGGTCATGATTTCCAAGCCTTCAGAGGGGATTAGTGAAAACATTAACGCTGTTTACCGTTAATGCTTCTGTTTACGGAAATCGTACCGAATTCTTTAAAAGTAGTACTACCAACCAAGGTATATAGAATGGTTCTATATAGCTACCAACTACATAACTCCCTTCTCTTGATGCATGGCGTCAGATGCGATTTTTTTTCTCTCTCTCTAACAGTAAAACATAAAGAGTTCATTTTCTTACACCTCTCTGTTGTAAGCGGTCGTAGCCGCTCTCGTGAAAAAGATGGGCGCCTACTGATAGCGCTACCGTCGCCAGTATCATTAGCCACATCTGAAGAAAGAAAAAAATTATAGAAAATATAGATATATATATATATATATATATATATATATATATATATATAACATTGATTATATATAAATATTTATATATATAAAATCCGCATTACATAGGTAGTAACTTACACCCACGAAGGATCAGTTCATAATATTTGAAATTTTGTAGTATAAAAAAAAAGTCACGTGGAATTAGCTATAAAATTAACGCACTCGCCATATGTTGATGTTAATTTTATAGCTAAATTCATAAAAACAGACCTTTATACGTGTTCTTCCATGAAATTAAATATCCGTAGGGGTTTCGTGCCGTCAGCGCACCTCATGCGGTGCACGTAGGCGCCATTACTTAAGGTTCTTGTTTTGCAGCGTCTCTTCAGCCCCTATAGCTGCAACCCATTTCGTTCCCTTCTACTGCTCCTCCTTCCATATTCTCTTCCATCTTACTTTCCACCCTCTCCCCAACAATTGTTCATAGCGCAACTGCTTTGAGGTTTTCCCCTCCTGTTACACCTTTCAAATTTTATTTTTACTGTCAATTTCCAATTCAGCGCTGATTGACCCCCGTAGGTCCCAGTGCTTGGCTTTTTTGACCTTAATTCTATATTCAGTTCAATTCCATGATATTAAGCAGGACTTTTTCAACATAAAGTGTGGTGCACTATCAATAGATGTCCGGTTTAGGTGGGGTATTTTCACATCATAATTCTATTTAAGTGTAATTGGTACTGTATTCACCTTTAGAATGCATTATTTTGAAATGCCCGGCAGAAATATAATCAGCGCGCACGCACGCACACGCACACACACACACACACACACACACACACACACACACACACACACATATATATATATATATATATATATATATATATATATATATAATATGCACTCAAGCTCTGATGTAACACTACAGTGCAAAACGAATAGTCTATAGTATCTATATTCACATGGAGAGTGTAAGGCTTCACGAAGCCAGCGATGTCTGATTCGAGGGAGGGTCGAGCATAAGTGGCCGTCCATTCGTCTTGGTACAGGAACTCCGAGTAGTCCACAGCTTGGCCCTAGGCTCCGTTATGCCTAGGCCTATAGCTGACATATCTGCCTCCTGGAAAATGAAAGTCAAGAAAGAATGACACACATATGTATATTTACGCAGACGAGGCTTAAATCATTCACGTCGGTCTAGTATAAGCCTAGATCATATCTCTGACCTCGGTCTAGGTGTACGCAGACGTTTAAATCAATTACGTTGGTCAAGTATGTAGGCCTAGGTCTAGAGAGTATTCTCTAGCCCTCGGTCTATAGGGCATTAATTAGTACTAACCCCCGTTAGAATTTGCCAACGACCCCAGTCCACGAGCCGTTGGGCAGCTTCAGACCTCCGGCGTAGTCCCGCTCGAAATTTCCAATACCTGTAACTTTGGAGGATAAAAAAAATAAAATAAAAGCTGATTATTTTCGTAACTACAAAGAAGAGGAAATGTGTGGTCAAAATTAATCATGTTCAGTCTTTTCACTGAGATAGAGAGAGAGAGAGTGTTGGAGTTTGAGAGTTCTCCATTTTGAATAAGACGACTAAATCGAGTTGTTGAGATATATATTATATACATATTATATATATATATATATATACATATATATATATATATATATATTATATCATATATATATATATATATATATATATAGATATATATATATATATATATATATATATATATATATATATATCTGTCCACTCACCAAAAGCCCATGTATTCCGAAAGCAGCTTGAAACACTTCCAGCATCGTCCCGCCAGTAATTTTGGCGGTCTGGGGATCGTCCGACAGCATGAGGAATGGCATGTACTGGTAGGCAGACAGGACAGACAGGCAGGGGCACCATTTCATGCCGAACATTGTGGAAGAGGGAGAAGAAATGTAGTTTATTATCGCTTTCTCCCATATTGTCTTCCACCCACTCCCTGGCAATTGATTTAAATGCAAGTTCCGTTTTCCTCTGTTACACCTTTCAGACCTTCTTTTCCCTGAATGACCTCATAGTGCTTGGCATTTGGGCCTAAATTCTATTCTGTTCCGACATCATTGTAGTCATTTCATCATCAATTTATGAAAATGATTTTGATTTGAAAATACTTTCGGGAAGTTGTGTGAAACGCCAGTAAAACAAAAGCGGGTATTCATGGAGAAGATTGGAACGGAGGTTTTAAGTTTAACCGAGGCCGCTTGCAGTGTTGTCCTTATACCTTAAAAAACATCTTCAAGCAAATATATAAAGGCTATTTAATACTAAAATCCAGCTAGCCAAATAAGAAAGAATTAATATTAAACACAGGATAATGAACATACTCACAGGTATGGCAGACAGAACCAAACACCGTGACGAATTAAACGCCATGGTGGGTGGGCGTCGGAAGAGCTGACGTACTCCTGCAGCCGAATTAGGCACGATCTGGTCCTATAGCTCCTGGGCGAAAATGTTCTTTAAAGAAAGACAGAAATATAATGTTAATAAATGAAATCCAGTATACGGGGTTTTGCTAAGAGGTAATAAGTTGATTAGAAATAATATATTTATCGATATTAATAGCTCGGGAACAGGATTTAAAGGTGCTTAATTGGAGAGATGTTAATGAAGAGTTTTCTTAATTATATATATATAATATATATATATATATAATATATATATATATAAAGAGAGAGAGAGAGAGAGAGAGGAGAGACATTTACCCAAGAGATGACGACTGGTTCCTTGAACCTTTCAGAGATGCTGTCGGTGACGGTCTGTGTGACTGACTGAGAGCGATTTAGCAGCTGCATCATGTCAGTCAGCCAAGCAATACACAGTAACACGTCCTTAATGGAGTGCGCATGCGTGCATTTTATTCTCTTTAGTTTACAGTCTTCACTGACATTATTGCTGATAATTATTCGTTGCAATAGCAGTAGCAATTATGGTAGTTGGCTGTAGTTGTAGAAGCTTATATTGTGCCGTTGCTGTAGATTGTTCTTAGTATAAAAATTTGACTAAGAGCCTGATGTAATTTACGCTTACTCGAGAGTAGGCATATAAAGTTAGGAAAGCACTATGGAAGAGCCTAAAACGGTCTGAGAAAGGCGTTTCGTGTTGAGTTAAATATATAGGAATTTTAGGGTAGGATGTTTTTTATTTATTTATTGAAATACAAGCGTGAACAATAAATAACGTGCATGTTAAAACATACATGGCAATTATCTCTAATAAAATATAGCGTATTTATTTATTCAAATTTTCGTTGGTGGCATAACGCGCTGCTTGACTGTAGAATTTACAGCACGTGGCCCGAGTAAGCTGAGGTCGATTATGCCTTATTTATATTCATAATGTAAAATATTAAAAGTTGCCATCGCCATTTTTTCTATATATATATATATATATCTATATATATATATATATATATAATTATATTTGATTTACGTATTTGTGCATATGGAACGTTACTTTTGTTAAAGATATGATTCGGGTTAGTTTATATTTTCAAAATGCCGGCAGAAATATATTTTTCTGTGAATTGATAACAGGCAGGTGGCTGGTTTAAATCAATAATGAACGATTTCACCCGTGAAAGAAAATGCATAATATCCCTAAAGGTTTAGGCTAACTCGTCCTCCATTATTGATGGCTTTAAAACAAAATATGATTTTAGCTAGTTTTCTCAAGATGATTAACTCGAAATTCTCTTTGTGTTGAAAAAGCACTTTTGATTTTTTCTCAGGTTAGAATTTTATTTGATAGTAATATATGAAGCTGACTGAAACCTCATTTACAGTAGTTGTGTTAATAACTGTGATATATATATATATATATATATATATATATATATATATAATATATATATATATATGTGTGTGTGTGTGTGTGTAGTGTATATACATACATGGACAATTGCCCAGACGGTAAGACGAACAAAATAAGACGAAAAGAACAAGAATTTCGCTGATAAATTCGAACGAATCCGATTATGAAAAGGACTGATGCTCTTTGCATAATTCAAGCGCACAACGATGTCGAAGTCTCCTAGAATAATTCTTTTTCTGGTCTTATCCTAAGCCAGAGTTTTTGTTAATGTTAAAGCTTTAAAGGAATGTTTGTTTCGAGAATTGCCGTTCGTGTCCGTTCGTACTAGGGAGATGCGTTATTGATTTGTGGAGAAAGAGAGGTTATATTAGCCAAACTTTTTTATATCATGGCCACGCTTTTAACTTTTATACGCTATATATATATATATATATATATATATATATATATATATATATATATATATATATATAAGGTTGGAAGAAAGGGGAGGTACAGTAAAAGGAACGAGATTGGTTGCAGGCAGCTAGGGTCAAAGGGAAGCTGCAATGACCCTTTTTATTAATGCCTGCAGTGCTCCACGTGAGGTGCACTGACGGCCTTCCTTCCTCCTACGTGGAAAGACTAGCGTGAGGTTATTGAAACGATACCTTTACGCATATATTATCTTTATTACAAAAACTCAAATCTAATATCACGTCTTCATTCACCTTCGAGAGGTGTCAAGATTATGTCTATTCATTTCTTGGGCCTCAGAACTGCAGTGTTCCCCCCTTCGAGGACGACCTCGTCGCATCCCGGAGCCAGCTTCAAGTCCGCTCTGAGGACCAACTTGGCGAGGGCGGCTTTGGCTTCCATGAGGGCGAACCTCATCCCTTGGCAGGGAGAGAGAAGAGCGGATGAGTTTTGGTTTTCAGAGATAATTTTTTTCAATTTTGGGTGTTTTTTTTAATATTTTGTTTTTTTATTAGTTTGGGGTGTTATTTTCAGAAATTATTTTTTCATAATAAATGAGTGTTTTCAGACATTAGTTTTATAATAAGTGTATATTTTCAGAATTATTTTTATAATGAGTATATTTTCAGATATTTTTTGTATGAGAGTGTATTTTCAGAAATTATATTTTACAGTATATTTTCAGAAATTATTTTTATAATGAGTATATTTTCAGAAATTGATTTTTATAATGAGTGTATATTTCCATAAATTATTTTTATAATGAGTGTATATTTTTCAGAAATTGTTTATAAGTGTATATTTTCAGAAATAAGTTTTTCATAATGAGTGTATATTTTTAGAAATTAATTTTGTAATGAGTGCATATTTTCATAAAATTATTTTTTATAATGAGTATATTTTCATAAATTATTTTTTATGAGTATATTTTCATAAATATTTTTTTTATAATGAGATATTTTCATAAATTATTTTTTTATGCGTGTATATTTTAAGAATTTTTTTTTACAGTTATGGTTGCATATTTTCTGATATTTAGTCATTGTATACTTTCAGAAATTACTTGTACAGTTTCTTGAGTTGAGTCGAGTTGAATACAGAATTTAGGCCAAAGGCCAAGCAATGTGGGCCTATGAGGTCATTCAGCGCTGAAATGGAAATTGACAGTAAAAGGTTTGAAAAGTGTAACAGGAGGAAAACCTCAAAGCAGTTGCATTAGGAAACAGTTGAATCAAGTGTTAGGAGAGGGCGGAAAGTATTGATGAAGAAAGAGAATATGAAAGGAAATACAGTAAAAGGAACGAAATTGGTTGCAGCTAGGGGCCGAAGCCACGCTGCAAAGAACCTTAAGTAATGCCTGGAAACTCTCAGTCTCTTTCGAGAATTCACATGGATAGGATCTATGTTCCACCTCTCCTTAGGGATACGTCTTTCAGGAGAGGTGGAACATATACATCCTGCCTATGTGAAACTCTCTCGAGAGACTGAGAGTTTCCAGCCCTGTGAATTGGCTTATCAACAGCCAATCAGGGTGTCGTAAGGAACTGGCCTAGACATCAGATGCACGGTTGATGTGAATCTACTATAGCCCTGCCTTGTAACTTTTTCCTTACCTATACAGTTTCTGGGGCCCATCCCGAAGGGTATGTGGGTAAAACTCTTGACATTGGCCCTATTTTCGGGCATGAATCGATCTGGCAGAAACGCCTCAGGTTCTGGCCAGTACCGGGGATCCCTGTGGACGCTCCAGACCAGACACTGGACTACGGATCCCTCTGGGATGATCAAGTCGGTTCCTGGTAACCTTACCTGTCATCAATTTGGGAGATTTATTTTTTTAGTATGTCGAGTCTATTCATTTAATTCACCAGCATCAGTATCAATGATTTACCATTTTTTGTATACAGGGGATAAGTGGAATGAACAGCCTAATCCCATATGTTGCAAGATCAAGAACGGGAAACTGAGAAGTCAAAACAAAAAAGTTTTTGATGTCTGTTTCAGTGTGGTAATGGAAAATGCGGCACGGGACGCCATTATCTCTAAAGTCTGTAGGTAGAGACGGGAATGGGATCATCAGCCAAATATATCACGCATCAAAACTGTGCTGTACATATATGTGCGTTTTATACATGAATATGTATCAACAACCAGAACAGGATTAGGTCTCCTGAAAGTGCTTGCAGCTGGAAGAATCAGAACTGTTTCAGCAAACTTACTTATACGTCCTTGGTGCACATGCGCTGTAAGCGTGGACCTGGTGGGTATAATCGCAGGGTTTCTGAAAACAAGCCAGAGCTTTTAAGAAGACTCATTTAAAAAGTTTTCTATTTTTAAAAACAAGAATTAAGCATAAATAAAACGCAAGAAAATTCCACACAGTAAGTATAAAGAATGTTTAGACCCATCTGCTAAACTTAAGTCCCTCTAACTATCAACGGTGTCTGTCTTTTACCCATCAAACACGCGTCGAGAAATTTCGCTTCCATGAGGGCGCTGTAGGAAGGTCTCCCTCGTTGTCCTTCGCAATCTGCCTCATTTCACTTCGAAGTCTCTCCTGTTCCTTCGGGTACTTGGCGAGGAGGAACGTAGCGAAGGCCAGCGTCGAAGCGGTCGTGTCGTAGCCAGCTACCAAGAAGAGCAGGCACTGGGCTACGATTGTGTCGTCGTCTAAGCCTGGTGTGAAATGAGAGATTCCTTTCAAGTTGTAGAATTTATATTTTAGTTTCATGTCCTTATTCTCTGTATTATTAAGGAGGTTATCGGCTTTGATTTATCCTATTACAGCTCTTAAGGCATTTATCATATAAGAAACGAATGGAAAAAAGGTGCATTATAACCGCTTAGTCTAAAGGTAATCGCTTACTCTGTTTCCGTAGAACCTCGGCCACGCCCTTAACGAGAGATTCTTTGTCCTCTCGATGCAAACCCATCTTTTGCTCGGTTAGGTCTATGTCAGCCTCCTCCTGAGGGCCCTACAATCGAGGAGTAGGTCTAGGAAGTCTCCTCGTTTCCCCCCACGCCTCTTTCTCTCCGAAATGGTCTGCGTCACGACCTCCTTGAAGAAGTCGAGTTCAGGAGGGTTTAGCCCTGATTTGCAAACATCGAGAAGGAACCTTTGGGGCGAGGCGGTACAGCAGGAATTTGAGTAGTCTCGACCTCGGCACCGTGAAAAACTCCGACACTTTCTTAGGAAACTCGGCCTCTTCATTAACTAGAGAGTCGCACTCGATGCCGAAGGCGCAGGAGGCCAGGGTATCGATCGTGTAGCGGCCGAAGTTATACTTCATATCGACGGAGGGGTTTCTTGGCGGGCTTCCGCCAAGCAGAAGAGACTAGGGCGTCCGCCTTCAGGCAGACGAGGTGGAACATCGACTTCATCTTGCCGGAGGAGAAGGCGGGAGAGATCACCGAACGCAGAGATTTCCACTCCTCGCCCCTTTTAGACGTCAGCATGTGGTTCATGACACTGTCCCTCTCGGTGGTCATGACCGTCTGGATGCGGCGGTCGGTGAAATGGCTGAAGTCCCTGACCAGAATGCACTTCATGAGGTACGGGTCACCCACCACCAGTATCGGGTTGTGGAATTCGTACACTCCGGCGTAGGTCGATCCTCCGTACCTTCTGTATACCTGAGAATGAGGGTCGTTATGTCAGCTGAAAGGATTAGTGCCATTGTTACACTGAGAAAAATAAAGTTTTAGCGTCTTGAAATTGCAAAAAAATAAAATAAAATTAAAAACTAAAATAAATAAAATAAAATAAATAAAATAGAATAAAATAAAGAATAGAAATAAAGTATTTGCACAATATGAAAGGTCTCTGTAACTTCAATTTCTGTTGCAATGGGAATTTTGTGTTATATTTCAGGTGCCTTATTGGGGGAAAGTATGGCATCTATTTCACACACACAACCCACACACACACACACACACACATATATATATATATATTATATATATATATATATATATATATATATATATAATTATATATACATATATATATGTGTGTGTGTGTGTGTGTGTGTGTGTGTGTGTTTGTGTGTATTGAATCACAAAAGAAACCTAAAATAACTTATTAATTTTTCTCGTTAAATACCGGATGGTGGAGAGCTCCGTATGATGTTTAGGTTTAAGCTCGCTTTTTGCCAGCACGGGCTCTTTCTTCAACATTAGACCGTAATTATAATACTGTAGTTCCGTAACCTTGACTAGGCTAGCCTAGGCTGCCTCTAGAGAGGTCTTAGGAGTTGTGGGGAGGGGGATGCGGTTGTGGGTTGGAAAGCCTCGATCGGCGCCTTGATGTTATAGATATATAGGAAGGAAAAATGAAAACAAGGTTGACCAATGTTTGAATTAATCACAACAGAAATTGTGGAATTAATGCCTTTTGCATACGCTGTAGGTTTTGGTGTAGTCGGTCTATACTGGTTACCCCCAGGTGCAAGACCCTGTGCTGGCATGAGTCCAACTAAATTTAGGATATCTTTCAGCCACCTTCTGTTGTCATTTCCTCACGTGACGAATGAAACTCTCTCGAATATCATACTAAAACAAAGAATCATGTTCGGCTATGAATCCCCTTTTATTTTTGTTCACTAACTTTTATTCGAAGTCAGATCGCTTACTTTTATAAGGCTAAACCAAATCAGTCGGTAAAATTCTTTTGACAGCGTAGTGTAGGGCAAGTGAATATAACCCAAATAATTTAATGTCCCATAAAAGTTTCATCAGCCGCTAATCTACGATGGTTATTAGCATCGCCCTATTCCCTAAGTCACAAAACAAAACAAAAAAAAGAAACTTTTAAGAGTCAACATCATGGCGATTGGCGGAGGTTGGCAGTGTGTATAAACACCGTTCTAATAATTAAATACTTCTGAGAAGTGAAAGTCTGGCATAATTGATGGGATGCAGGGTTTATTCGGACCGTGGCTGATTCGGACCAGATTCGAACCTTAATCTTGGCTGATTCGGACCCATACTAATAAATTTATATTATAGCAATGGGTATTTCTATGTAAGCATTCCGTATCGTTCGTCCTCACGAATACGAAAGCCACCAGGAACTGGGGCGTCAAATGTATTTCGCCGTGTTTAGTACGAGCCCACCCCTTGGGGGGTTTAATTAATAGTCGTCCGGATAAAATATTACTTAAAATTCTTGTTCAGGAGGTAAAACTGGCATAGAAAAATCGCCAATCAAATGAAGGTCCGAATAAGCCTGGATATGGTCCGAATCAGCCAAGGTCCGAATAAGCCTGTTCCAATTGATGAAGGGTAAGGTTAGTTTAAAATGCTATAGTTTAGTAAAATAGTGGTCCAAGTTCACTGTTTAGGTTAGCATGTGTGCTACGTTGTCGTATCCTTACAATTTTGTCATCTCTTTTTCATTTCCGATGCTGTGTAACTTAATGGACCCGGGTTTAATTGACTGATTCATGAAAATTTGATAAGGCCCAAACACGTGGACACTTTCGGCCATTCAGTCCTGCCCTTGGAAAGAAAGCGACCAGAGGACCTTCCCACAGGATAGGCTAAGAATATTAAAATGCGTAATATTTACTCGTTTATATAAAAGTATCTTTGATTTTTTTCCACATGTTATACTTCTGTGTTGTCCACATTAGCAATCTTGTTCAAAGTGCTGAAAGAGACCCCAATGAATTATCAGTATCATGGATTATCTAGGAATTAGAACCTCTAGATATTCCACCGGATTCTCAAAACTAACATTGTTCCAGTTCTTAAATCCTATGTTTATTTTTTCCTGGATCTTGGCATAGGTAGTTAGGCTAATCCGTTGATACAGTGTATCATTATGCCTGACGGGAAGGAATTTGATTCAAATGACTCGCTCGTTAACTTCTAGGGCAGATTTTTGTTTTCCCGTCTATGTTTATATGCAGTAGAATCAATATTCCTTATACAGGCATGTTGGTTCTTACGTCTATGGACATCCGTACCAGCAGTGCACGAATTTCTTCTCTGATGACGGTAGCCGGTTAAATAATCCCCGCCGTTTTTAAAACATGATTTACTTGCCCTCTGTAACATGAAGTTCGATAATCGATATGTAATGGACGTCAAGAAGCAGCAGTAAATTTTAATGATATTGAATTAATATGATACCTACAGAAACATAGGTCTAACAATAAGCCGGTTCACGTGGCGCATTCACCTTTAACAGCGGAATAAAAAAAAGATTAACTATTCAGCAGATAACTTTTATAAAATACTTTTGCCTCATGCTCAACAGGAATGCTTCGAGCCACTCAAAAATTGCCTTTTCAGAGATTTTAAGAATTTCGGTAAATAAGTATCTAAAACAAGACGCTAAATTAAGACGTTGCGTAGACATGATAATTTTTCCCATCAAGTGTATCTACACATCTTTATCAGGGTGATAAGATTCGTTTCGTATCTGTCATTTTTTTAGTGACTGTTCGATCAGGTGCTTATATACTGCTTTTTGATGATAATGGTGAGGTGTGTGTGTGTGAGAGAGAGAGAGAGAGAGAGAGAGAGAGAGAGAGAGAGAGCGAGTAATAGTGGGCGAAACATGATAACCATTTGTACTACGTCTTAGTCCTATGTTTTCAGTCAATTTCCAGAAGGGTGTTGGGCGTTCATAATCTGAAGGAACCGGCTCTGTGACATTTAACCCATTGCAGATAACAAAAAGAATGTAGTAATTAAAACCGACTTGTCCCGTAAGCCGTCTTTTAGTCTAAATTACTAGGAACTTTTATTATGTTAGTTTCCCCAGTAGGTAAGGTTCTTTGTACAGATTCTAGTATTTACCAGAAGTACTGCTGTCTTACCACTTAAACCGTGTCAACAGAATTATTAGAGTACTAATGAGGGCTGCTTATTCCCATCACGTATGTAAGAGTGTGTCTAACGGTCGTAATTGCCAGTGCTTTAATTTTTTAATCCTTAATAATCTTGTATGAATGTATATTGCACGTGTATTGCATGCAGTGATACGTGTATATTTGACAAAATATAAATTAGGAGCCAAACGTATGGTGAGTAGTTCTCCAAGTATAATTGACAATTACTTGTGTACGAAACACTTCTCCATCGTGTGTTTTCATGGTGTCCGATAATGAGAATTGTAGTTTTTCTTTAACCAATGCCTAAATCAAATAAGGACCAAAATAAATTAATTTAATCTTCCGTAAATTCCGAGGTCTTTTATAACCATGGTAGTTGGTCGACGTCAGATCTGATCAAGTTTTTGTGACATAGTGAGCAAATAGATTTAAGAAGTTTGCAGTAGTGGTCTTAGCTTCATTCCATTTTGAAGCTTTCATTAAGTTATTCATTTCGAATCGTATCTCTTGCTAAATTAAACTGAAAGTATGATTCCAGCCAAATTATGCTTTCAGTTCCTGTCATAGCTGAGTAGCGGTGGTCATTAGTTTTGGATGAAGAAGTAATTTGCCACTGTAAATAAGTGCATGGATGTTTTTTTTATGTTATTGTAGGCCTATACAATATATAGTATTCATGCTTTATGCTAAATTTATTCAGTGAGATATCAACTGTTGCCGCTGTTAAATGAAAATTAGGTAAGTCGACATAAAGAGTTAGAAAGGCATTATTGGAGAACTAAATTCAAAGACAGGATCAGAGAAAGTGTGTCAGGCAGTATAAGATGCGCGCGCACTCCGTGAGCAGTAATATCCGTTCGGGTAATAGCAATTCAGGTGCCAAAAGCACATCTTTCCCTCCCCAAGTAGGACTAATGTACTTCAGTACTACCGCACCTAAAATCAAGCTTTTTTTCCATCCTGTCATGTTACAGGAACCCCTCCATTAATCACGAAATATTGGTTTCCTGCGAAACTTTCCATTTGACTTGGAAGATGACTCATCACGAACTTATCTCTTCGTGTTTGTGGCATTGCTGTTGAAAGGAACCCAAATTTAGCGCACGTTCGAATGCCGCTCGCTAGAGCGGACGGATATAATAATGAACTTTGAATCCATTGTTGTCGAACCTGTATATAGTGCTCCTTTCTTTAAGGGCAGTCCTAAAACTTTGCGTCACATCGTGTTCCCAGTGGCGTGGTCAGTTTGGGCAGTGGCTTTATGCCCGTTTTATTCTTTTTAATGTAAAATCACGAGTATATCTTTTATCCTATGTACAAATTAATGTATACTTACACTTTCAACACCTAGTACTAACAGTTTTATATATAGTTTACGAAAATAGATGCAAAACGTAAATAAAAAAAGAAATATAGGACATTCACCTCATTTTCAAAGATCCACCTGCCCTTCTTCTTGCTGTACATCTTATGGACGTGCCCCAGGAGCGGGAGTGGCGGTGGACAAGGCACGCCCTTCGGCGACGACCAGTAGCTATGCCTCCGCCGGGAGTAGAACCACAGACTCGAGAACGCAGACACAAACAAAAACAGACACACGATCCACATCTTGGAAAACAAAAAACTTGCGCTTTTACGAACGAAATGTCTGGTGGTGTCGGTAGAGAGACGAGAACTGGAAGTTTTATGTTTATCCTCTCTCTAGTACTTGTTGTGACTTTATAAGTGCAGCACTTGACAGGCAACGGAGGAAGAGGAGGAGGAGGAGGAGGAGAAGGAGGAGGAGGAGGAGGAGGAGGAGGAGGAGGAGGAGTGACTAACGCACATGATTATCAGGAAAGCACAAGTGGTGCCATGTTTATTTTGTTGAGGGATTCTCTCCTCTCTTCTCTCTCGCTCTATCTCTCTCTTCTCTCCTCTCTTCTCTCTTCGCTTCTCTCTCTCTCTCGGTATCTGGACTGAGGATAAAATCTTTAAATTCAAAAGAGCATATATATATATATATATATATATATATATATATATGTATATATATATATATATATATATATATATATATATATATATTAGGCTGTTTCCCAAAGTAAAGCTTCAGAACTTTACCCATTTCATTTACTTGCACAAAGGCTCATTAGTACCAGGTTAAACTCCCAACGCACGCTGCACCATTCAGGTACTGATATTCATCTTTTTCCAGTAACACTTTCAAGCCATATATCCAACCCTTTCTGTGTCTTTTGAATAGAGGATTTTTGTCATCTTCTGTCCGGTCTTCCCACATGACTAAACCATCTCAAAACATTATTTATGTAATTATCCTTTTGCCTAACGTAACATTTTTCACCACTAACATAATCCCACATTTTTTACCCTATCATGTTTTCTTACTCTGAATAGGCATATACTGCAGTTCGTCTCGACAACTTTAACGTTATTTTCATTCACATTCAAGAATCAAACTTCGCTTCCATAGAGGAGCACTGGCTTAACAAAAGGCCCGGACGGGAAACCCAAGGTTGCAGCGTATTGATGAGGGATTGTATAGGAAGGTACTAACTCTCTCTCTCTCTCTCTCGGTCTCTCTCTCTCTCTCTCTCTCTCTCTCTCTCTCTCTCTCTCATATGAATTAAGTGTAGTTGTTGAGTGTAATAAAAGACGAAAGGTTGAAGCTCTTGTATGGATTTTTATTTATTATTGGAAAAAGGTTAGAGCAGATGAAAGGATGGAGAGGAATTTAAAGCGATTTCAGAAAGGAAGGGATTTTAATTCTAGGATGCACAAGATTGATTGTAAGTAGGGATGGATAGTGAACTTTGTATACGGGATTTGATGTACTGCTAATGAGCTCTCTGTGTTGTGAAGGATGTAGTGGGTTTGTGAAAGTTGTCCACACGGGATTCTACATATATACAACTCTATATATGACAGACGTAAGCATAACTGTAGCAAATATTCCTGATTTCAAGTGGAAGTTTGTAACAAGATTATCAAGTTGATTTGTCAACATTGACCTTTATTCCTCGCTTGACAGAACTAAAATATAGCAAAGCAACAATTTCCTTAAACATTTATGGAAAATCTTTATTCCTCGTTCGAGCTTCTGAAGTTTCCATTCGTGTTTGATAATGAATAAATGGAGTACTTTTTTATTCATACAGACTTTGATATGGAGTGCTACCAACAGGAAGAGCACGAGTAATCTTATCTCTTGCATTTGCAAAAGTATATACCTCCCGATTGACGTAGAAACAAAGACCCTATTGTTTTCAAAAACCGAAATTGTTGATGCCATCACTAGCGGTTATTTTTATGTGGTAGTATTGTTTAAAGTGACGATACGAAAACTGTTGATTAGATATATTTTCTCATAACTCCTTTGACGATATGTTGTGTTGGGAGTTGGTAGTACTATCAGATCACGTATCCGTTTATCTTACTGATACGAGTTAATCTCTTGGTTCTGCATTGCTATTTATTGATGCTTTAGGATGGGCTACACTTACCATTACTATATAATGCAAACACCGCCACCCCCCTCCCCCCTACAGCATGGGTCTAAATATAGTCGATGTTGACTCAGGGGTTGATAGTACAAACCAAAGAGTCTTTAGAGGTTAATGTAGGCCTACTGAAGTTTTTTAAAGGAACGAAAAAAAATTAATGCATTATATGGAGCTTTTCAGTAACAGTAGTAGTTATAATCGTACTAATACATGTAGTACAGGAAGATGAGTCAAAATTAAATAAGCAATGACAAAAAGTAAAGTGAAATATATAAAAGTTAAGTATTAAAGTTACTATTTTTTATTTTCACTAATCTAGGAATGGAGTCGATGAGGTACCAAGAAGCAACGATGATATAGTTAAAATTCACAAGTCTGGACGTCCAAGCTTCCCCTTCCTTTCAAACAAACAAGCAAGCAAACACACACACTCACACACACACACACACACACACACACACACGCATAGAGACACCGGAGCCGTTAATTAAAATGTCCTAGGCTGACAATGCCATTTATCATCCATTGTAACTGGCGATTACGTTATCACGGCCCAAACACCGCAATATTTCCCTCTGGACAACAAAGGTACGACATGCGTCTTTACAAAGGGCGATAACACCACTTTTATAAAGCAAGGAAGCCGGATTCGACAGTATTCCGTCACGGAGTCGTCGAGCAAATTGCTCTCTCTGTCTCTGTCCCTCTCCTTTCCCACTCAACATGGCTGACCCTGGAGTCCAGGCGAGCATCCACAAGAACCTCAAGACGACGCTGCCGAGGATCAGCAATTTCATCAGCTCCAATCGCTTCCGGGAGGTGAATTTAGTGGGCAGGCTCTATCCGGATTCTAGACCCATTTGTGAGTAGTTCAACGACATACGTGTGTTTTAGGTGAAATAATCCTAATATTTAATGTTAATTTTTGTGTAATTATGTATTTTTAGGTAATTTTAAACTTCGTTATACTGAATTACAATTGGTCATTGAATACAAAGTATGGTTGGGCCTCTATACCGGGTACAAAAAGTATGTATTATAAAATAATCGCTTTAGAAATTCATGTTTTGTTTATTATCCTTTGACCATCGAATGTTAGATAATGTTAGAAAACGCCCTTTATAAGTGGATTTTGGTCAAAGTAATAGGCTAGCTGAATGAAGTCTCAAGGATTTTATAATTCTTTATTTCTATTTCAGGCTAATGCTTTCATGGTTTTTGCATAGTATTAATCATTTTCCAGAAAAAATGAACCTAATTTTAGATTTTTATCGTGTTTTACAGCTATCTTCTGTGTGTGTATGCGTATATGGAACACATTTGGTCCAAACATATGAATTAAATCAAAACAATTATTGTGCCAACAGCCTTGTCCCACTGGGCATTGCCGGGAGGGGAGGGGGCGTGGCAAGACTGGGTTTTCGATGACGTCATCAAACAGGAGTTCACGCCGGTGAAAATAGGAGATTCCTTCGGACCCACTTGGACCACGCACTGGTTCAAGCTCGAGTTCGAGATCCCAGAGGAATGGATTGGGAAGGAAGTTAGAATTCGGTGGGGGACAAATTCCGAAGCAACTGTTTGGAGTCATGATGGTCATGTTCTACAGGCGAGTTTTATTTATTTTTTTTTTTTTTCCTTTCGTGACTGCTAAAACTGATGAAGTATTACATGCTTTGTCTACTTAGCAGGTTCGTCAGTAACGTGTTGAATCGCCATATAATATATATATATATATATATATATATATATATATCTATATATATATATATAGATATATATATATATATATAATATATATGTATGTATGTATGTATATTTCATCCTTCACTTTCCGTTTGTGTGCGTGTTCTTTTTCACTTCCTGCATGTGTGTGCTATCTCTCGCTTCCTGTATGTGTGAGGGTTCTCTTGCTCTTTCGGTATGTGCGTTTTCTCTCTCTCACTTCCTGTAAGTGTGTGTGCACTCTTTCACTTCATGTATGCGCGCATGTTCTCTCTTACTTCCTGTATGTGTGCGTGTTCTCTCTCACTTCCTGCATGTGTGTGGGCATGTATATGCATACAGAGAGAGGGTGCAGCAAGCTTTTGCAAGTGACCTATGACCTAATATTCAAACGTTTGATTTATTTACAGGGATTGTCTACCGGAGATCCTGATGCTAAGAGACCCGACTACCCAATAACAAGGAGCTATGAAGGGCAAGCTGGTCCTCAGGTCTTTTATATTGAAATGGCAGCCAATAAACTTCTTGGTGCTCCTCTGGTGATCAGATTGGTGAGTTATTTGTTGCTGAACATCAGGTGAAGTTTGTCAATAATACGTATACCTTATTGATTCTTAATAGAAACCAGCTGAGATATAGTACCTATCTCAGATACATTTGGTGAACATAATTCTAAATATTGTTACATATGTCATGTCTCCAGCTGAATGAGGCATCCAAATTCTTGTTTTGACGCTCTGTGGCATGTCTTTGGATGCACACATATATGCCATAGTATTTCTCGTCTAGCTACGACATTTTAAAGTTCGTATGATAAGCTTTTTTGTGTTATTTTACTGTGGTAATGTATCAGTACCTGTATAGGAATACCACTGTGACCTCAGTATTCCTCTTGTATTTTCAGATCCTCCTGACCCAAACTTGATGTTTACTCTAAGTCTAGCTGAGATTGCCATGCTGGACTCGACGGTGTATCAGTTAACCCATGACCTAGAAGTCTTATATCAACTAGCAAATGAGTTGAATTCCAGACCAAGAGAGGATACCAAGCCATGTACACTGCAGAACCAATGGTGAATACAGCATAGCTGGTGATGACAGGTAAGCTTAGTTTTGGTTGAAATTAGCAACAGAAGAGGTCATCAATCGTGCTGATGTGCTGTCGAACTTTTCGGTTCCAGATGCCATTTATAGGCCTCACACCTTTGGACAGTGGATCAGTCTCCCTGAGGAGCTAGTGCAATTAGAACATCAAAGTTCAAGCAAATATGTATAATGTAATGCACTACTACCCTGCAACAATTCACCTTATATTTTACTAATTTATTTATACGGTATTTTTATTGTATTAATTTATCTTTTTCTCTTTTATAATACTACGTGATCTCATCTTTCTGTATTTCTTATAACTGTATCTTCTGTAACTACTTTCAGATGAACACCATATTCTATGGAAACTTGAATTTCAAGACAATGGCCCCTTATCCGAAATGAATAGGAGTCATCTTCTGAATGATAATAATGTTAGGCTGTAGGATGAAGGTATAAAAAAAAGGTTTAGATAGTATTTTAATATTTTCGTCAAGTATACCTCCCACTTTTGTTCATACCCGTCCAGTTGACAATGTCAGTTTCCAAAAAAGACTGGAAATGCAAGAGCTTTTGGGAAAATTAGACTGGCCTTCTAACCACTGCTTCTCATCTAACAATTTGGGATTACTCTAACTGTGTGACAGTTGGTAAAATTATGTTCAGTATGCAGAAATTATTTTTAATTTTGCTATACTTATGGTTTCAGTGGTGCCATAGCCCTGGCTGAGCAGTATTTTGCCAAAGGAAATGGAGCTCGTTGTCACACACTAGCAGCCATAGGGAACTGCCACTTAGACACAGCATGGCTGTGGCCATATTCTGAAACCAAGAGAAAAGTAGCTCGAAGCTTTGCTTCTCAATTGAAGATCATGGAAAATTACCCTGAGCATATCTTTGTAGCATCACAGGTAAGCTTGCCCCTACTTTTAACATTTTTTATTTTATAGTTGTATGGGGGAGAATGGTCTAAGTATGGTAAGAATAAAAGGTCGTGTAAATTTAATATGGTGAATGTTTGTAATGAGAAGGAGTCGGATTTTAATTCATTGTTACTTTCTGACTATAAACTGTCGTTGATGGATTTAGTTTGTGTTCTTAATGAATTTCTTATGTGTGTTATGTCTGGGACAAGGTGTTCTCACAGTTTATTAAATTAAGGGTCTGGTTTTATATCTTCTAACAACTGCTTTACTTATTTAATCAGTGATTTCCCATTCAGTTTGTCCACTATCGAACCAACCATCAAGCAGAACTTTGTATCTATAAAAGAACAAAAAAAAAGGACAAATTCTTGTTTAGTGCTAAATTCATGCGCGGGTTAGTTCCTTGATGTGAAAATTGAGAATAAATTCTGTTTACTATCATACTGGAGAGGTTGTCCTCAGAAACTGAGACCTGTATTTAAGAAAAAAAAAAAAAATAAGGAATTTTATGTTTTTATCGTTCACTTTTATTGATCTTTATTGCCAGTTTAAATCTGTTCCCTGCATCTGTAAATTGTTTCTATTATTATAAAGCTTTCAGTTCTAATGAATAGCTATGAGTATACATTGGTGTCTCTACTATCTTAATTTTCAGAAAACAAAATACGTATAGGTAAACCTTATGATAGCATTTTAGTATATTCAAGGAAGATTATCTATAGTAGTGTTGGTTTAAACTGATAGTGTAAATTAGATGAATACGTGGTTACTGATTTTTTTCAATCTCACTGAATAGGCACAACAGTGGGCTTGGTGTAAAGAGTACTGCCCAGAATTGTATGAGAGGGTGAAAGAACAAGTTGCAGCAGGGAAATTTTTACCAGTGGGATCAACGTGGATTGAAATGGATGGGAATATTCCCAGCGGGGAATCGTTCATCAGACAGTTTCTTTTCTTTGGGCAAAAATTTTACCAACAAGAATTGGGCATGACCTGCAAGGAGTTCTGGCTTCCTGATACCTTTGGTTACTCAGCACAAATCCCGGGTCTTATGAAGGTTAGAATATTATAAAGCTTATTTAATTTTAGTTAAAAAGTTTATTTAAGTAGTACTGTACATTGATGAACAGCCTCGTGTTAAAAAGGATTATTTTGTGTTTGAATGAGAAAGTATTCAGATATATTTAATTGTAAATTGTATGGAAAATTTTGTTGAAAATTTGTCGATTATATACAGCACAATCCTCTGAAGGGATGTGCACCCATATAAGAGACCCTTGTTGGTATCTGATTAGCCAACTTCTTTGTGGTACAAAACACCAAATCCAGAACCAGTGTTTAAGAATTACTTTTTGTTACAGAATACTGCATACGCACTGTATACGTATCTGAAAATAATACATACACCATCAACAGCATTTTGGTCTCTATACAATACATACGTACTTTCTTGGAATCTTAGTAGCCCTTTGTATACATTTAATGTAACAGATATCAACATTAGCATTATTTGTTCATGTTGTAGTCTCGTCTCTGTTCCTTGTGAGTAGTAGTACTTTATTCACCAGTACGTATGTTGTTTTTAGGCTCAAGTGTTTAACGAGATTTTTGTTTAACTACATATCTTTGTTAGGGCTCTCTTTTCATGGTATACTGACTGAGGTTACTTTTTCTATGACCTTCACTAAACCATATAAGATGCCTCCGGTTTTATTGTGTTCAGTGCTTTTTGTACTTTCTTTTGTAAGTTCACCCACCTTGTTCATACACTGTAATAACATAGTAGATATTTAATAGCTAGCATTCTGTATGTTCTTACCAGACTCCAGTGCAGTATTTAGATATCATTGAATTGCAAAAAAACAGCATTTGAAATACATACATACTTCCTTGCGCTTGGCAGCAAAGTGGACGATAGTTTTCCTCATGAAATTTTCCTCATGAAAACTGTTAGGAAATAACTTGGAATGAGTTGTTCCTTTGTAGTCTTATTTGTTTATTTGTGATATTCTTGTTCGTTTCTATGCATGCATAATTGTTCAAGTTAGCTCTCACCTCCTGGGCCCAGGAGGGGAGAGCTAACTTGAACAATTAGTGGAGGGTGAAGAACAACAACCTTTCCACAGTTATAAGCTATTGCTGCTCCACTTTGGGTTTCTTTTGCCATTAAGCTAAGTTTTCTAATTGAAATTTAAATATTGTACGTACAGTACAGTACAGTACAGTACATACTTATTAGCTTTGTTAATAAAACTTTGTAAAGCCTCTGTCCATAAACGTTTGGAACATTGCCAATAAATTCAAGTACTTCCTTCTTTTCCTTTCTGTAACAGTATTAGTATTGAATTGAAGGCCGTGTGTCTTGTCAGTGTCTCTTCCAAAAGGCGACTTTACATTCTTATCAGTACATAGATACTTGGCACCCTTATCAATAGAGCCTATGGTCCATTGTCCTGGTAGAGCTGAAGGTGAGAGTTTTTTCCAGATCATTTTGGTTACTTAAGCTTTTCTGGCTAAAGCCAAACTTTTGGTTTGGAAATAGTTCCATGCTTCCATTTTTCCGACTCCTGTGGGCCTCAATACCTGAGTGGTTTTTATCACTTCATTGAGAGTTACGTAAACTGCCTATATTACATACTATTTTACATTTCCTTCTGTTTGATGTCTTTCCATTGGGTTTGAGCTAGATAATGGCCTCAAGTAGCGTATCTCATCAGCCTGTGCATTTGAAGAAGAGAATAAAATTAGAAATAAAGACTAGGTTAGTCTGCGGAATGTGTCAACTATGAAAGTAAATTGAGATGGTGGTACTAGTAATATAGTATGAAAACAGTGGAGACCCTGAGGCATTTGATGCCTAGTAAAAAAATGTTTGACTTATTGTTCCACCCATGGTTGCTAAATGATTAATTAAAACACTCCTTTTTCTGTACTTATAAACTAAATCTTAATAGGATATGTATTCATCTTTTAAAGCATGTTGGATTAGAACGGTTTTTGACCCAGAAGATGAGTTGGAGCCTGGTTAATAAATTTCCCCATCACAACTTTATTTGGGAAGGAATAGATGGCAGTACTGTTTTAGCTCATTTTCCTCCAGGAGATTCATACCATATGAATCTAACGTAAGTTTAAGTATCGTATTGTTTTTGTGAGTGCAATTGGTACTGTATGTGATTGGTGAGTCCAGTTATTTTGGTATCTATTTCTCATAAGTTGCAGGGGATATTAAAAATAAATGTATTGCTTTTGCTTATACGTATATCATCGGGCACCTAGTTTAATGTTGCAAGTATGTAATTAATGTATTTCTTAGAAGTCTGAATATATTTACATACTAAATATTGAGATTGTATATACTACCAGTGTGATGTTTGCAAATTCACTTTTAAAGCAAATATTAACTGGATGTTCTGCAGGGTAGAGGAGGCCTTATGGACTGAGAAGAACTTGCAGGACAAGGGCAGAGCAGGAATTTCTGCTTTCCTTTTTGGTTTTGGTGACGGAGGTGGAGGCCCAACACAGGACATGATGGAAAGACGCCCAGGAGATTAGCCCGATTTACTGATGGCTGCCCAAAGTAAATATGAGATTCTTTCCTGGAAAGCTACACCATCATTTATTCTTGATTGGTTAAATATATAGCCACAAGTCTGGGAGAAAAATATGTTTACTACAGTCATCCATAGCTCATACATATACTGTCCATTTTTGCATAGAGATTATATTGCCCTAGTTTCATTTTACTTTGCTTTTCTCCTTTTGTATAATGCCTGGCTTTTTTTTTTTTTTTTTTAGTACCAATAGGCTTATTGATGATTGCCCACTTATTGGGTCAGTTAATTATTCATATGACACTCACTAAAATCTTGGTATCAGTATATATTCAATGCAGTGGTGCGTTATCTTCTTATTGGAAGATAAGAACAGTTCTGATCATTTTTAATGTTAGTTTATGCCATGTAGGTTAGGGGTAACGTAGTAGCTATCTAATGCAGCGTTTGTTGTCAACCAGGATGGAAATGATGACCCCTGACCAGATGTTTGAGCGCTTAGAATCAGAGAAGCACAACTTCTGTCGATGGGTTGGCGAGCTATTCCTTGAACTTCACAATGGGACTTACACAACCCAGGCTGCCATGAAGAGACTTTGTCAGGAAAGTAGAATTTGCCCTGAGAGATGCAGAATTTTATTTGTCGATGGCCGTTGGTTTGCTAGGAATATCAGTTACTTCACCACTCCTTCAACAGTAAGTATTTGATGGTACATTTGTTAACTTGTGTTTCCCAAATATTCAGTTATGTATTGGTATTAACTTGATGTTACAGCATCTTATGGAAAAATATGTAATCATAATATGGCATTCAAACAATAATTTGTTTCATATGGTTACCTTTCCAGATCGCTGGCAGACCTGGAAATAAGCTGGAAGAAAGTGCTTCTCAACCAGTTCCATGATGTGATTCCAGGCTCTTCAATTGAAATTGTATATCCTCAAGCTGAGGAATTATACAATGAGGCCCTGTTAACAGCTACCTCTGTTAGAGATGAGGCCATTAAGGCAATATTTGGTAAAACAAAAAAAAAAAAAAAAAAAAAAAAAAAAAAAAAAAAAAAAAAAAAAAAAAAAAAAGCTAGTTTTTTTTTTCTTATTTTTTCAATGTGGTTATACAATATTAAAGAAGTAAGAAAAATTTGAATCAGTATGTAAGTGTTTTTGTATCATTTATTGGGTATGTTTGCATTTTCCTTTTGATAAGCCGTTACTTGGTTACCTGTATGATAAAGTGGATGTTACTTACCTTACTTTACACATTTAGCACCATTTAATGTAGAACATTATTATCAACCTTGAGGAGATGGCAAACCACAAGTGCATTAACAATATATTGTGTGGAGTACCCCTTAGTTTAACATTTGTTTTACTTTAGGAGATACCGTGACAACGTCACACGTGGTGGTTAATAGTTTACAGTGGTCAAGGGATGAAGTGTTGAAGCTCCCAGTTGGAACCGTGAAACCAGGGCTGTCACACAAAGATACAAGATGGTGCTGAAGAGTATGTCCTTGTCTCTGCTCCATCTATGGGATATTCCTTGGTTGAAGCAGGAACACCTCCCTTCCCTGTCACTGTCAGTAAGTATACATGAGACAACAAATTTCTTCTTTCATTCTACTCCATCAAGGAAGCTAGAATGCATCACGTCCAGGGAAAAGTTTGGAAATTACCAGGTGTGGTTGCTAGAGTAAACTGATTTACTCTGGAACAGTCGTGTGGCTTGATTCAAACATGCCAGGTAAAGGCAATTTTAAATTAAAATAATTTAATTTTAAAATAGAGAAATATTGTACTACTACAAATAATTGTACATGATTGAAGTCTGTGCTTTAATGGTTGCAGAAAGTAACAAGTAAGTGCTGCTTCTATGTTTTGCTTTATCTTGAGATTACATATCACTGTTATTGAGAACAAATGAATAATGATGATAGAGATTTGAAAGAAATGATGATATACTCAGACTTAAATGAATTATGTTGTCTGGTATGAATTTAGTTTTTAAGTTTTCACATTTATTTGTCGTTGCAGATGAAGTGGATAATGTATTTGTATTGGACAATGGTATCGTGCAAGCTGAAATTACCTCCACTGGACAGCTTATCAGTCTAAAAGTGGCTGCAGATGACCGTGATGTTTTCCGTCACACGGATGGTACCCAGTTATTTGGGAACCAGGTAACAATCTTTGATGATGAGCCTTTGTAACTGGATGCATGGGACGTCATGGACTACCACCTTGAAACTCCAGAAGTTGTGAATGCTAAAGATGTAAGTTTATTTACACGGCCTATCTTTGCCACGGTAAATTTTATACATTATTTAGTGGATACAACTCCATATAATGTCAGCACTATGCATTAGTCATTAATTAACAGCAGATATTATTTTACCAAAGCCTCTGTTCAAGAAAATTATGTTTTCTGGGGTATAGTATCTAATTAACCAGCATAAGCAAATAAAGTTTGTAAATTGAGGATAGACAACAAATTACTGAACTTTATTTTCAAAACATTCATATGGCTTTTCAGCAGGAAGGTGCTTTTGTGTATATTTATAAAAATTTATTGTACTGAACAAGATAAAAAAGAAATTGTTACTTTCTTTACAGAGCACATACTCCATTACACCAGTAACCATTGTTGAAAGTGGGCCACTCTTGGTAAAGCTCCGATGGGGAGTCGAATTAAGCAAGTCTTCTTCCTTTACCCAAGAAATAGAACTTGCTGCTGCTTCTCACTACCTCTCCTTCAGCACATCAGTCTCCTGGCATGAGGACCACAAAATCCTCAAAACTGTGTTTGATACAGGTATTCAGACTAACAAGGCAAATTTTGATATTCAGTTTGGTCATCTGCAAAGGCCAACTCATATGAATACCTCTTGGGATACTGCCAGATATGAAGTTTGTGGCCACAAGTAAGTATTGTGCATACAGTCACCCAATGTAAAGCTGCTTAAAATACAACCATAATTCATGTCTTCTATTAAAATACTTGTGTGGACACAGAATTTGTCACCTAAACAAGTTGATAGTGTAGCTGGGAAAATCTGCAAATTGGTTTATACTAGGAAAACAGAGGATACCAGCAAAATGCTTTTGGTTTTCATAAATGTATTACAGGCTTGATAAAAAGTAATTGGCTAAAATAACATTAATTGTTTGGGTTGTATGACTATTTCGACATTTCAGCTGGGATCATGTAGTAACAATGTTTTTCTTGATTAGGTGGGCTGATATATCTGAACCAGACTGGGGTTTTGCCATTCTGAATGAAAGCAAATATGGCTGGATGGCCCGTGGTCATCAACTCTCTCTCTCTCTCTCTTACGATCTCCGAAAGCACCTGATTACACAGCAGACATGAAAGATCATTCCTTCAAGTATGCTGTTATGCCTCACAAGGGTAAGTTTTCTGTTCTTGATTTGGGGGACCATTAATTCCTTATTCTTTCATTTCTGTAATAATGTTCATGTATTAGTCATCATGTTCTGTAATCTGTAAATAGAGGCACAAGTTTTGCAGGGTTTAATGTAAGTACATATTGTATTTCCAATTAGAAGTGTGTAAAGGCATCATACCTTTAACATGAATGAATAATGAGCAACTATACTCAGTTTTTTTTCATCTGTCCATCTGCCTGTGGTGTTTCCGTATGGTAACACTGCGTCCCGGGCTTTAGATAGTTACATTCAGCTCACATTCAACAATAATAATATCCTATTTCGAATATTAACAGTGTACTTCGCATACAATAAATTATTAAAACACTTTTCAGTAGCAAATGTACACCCAGATATCCTTTTATTTACCTAAAACTTACACATACCGTAACTATTTAAAGCCCGGGACGCAAATGTACCATACAAAAACACCACGGGCAGATGGAAAAAAAACAGAGTTTAGTGCCATCTTCCAGTTTGTTGAAGCATCATAAAGCTGGATTAATCCCACCACTTCCTAAAAAACATGTTTTGAATATGCTCGACTTAAAACTATACTCTGTATTCCTTCATTTCTTTCTAGTTTAATTTCAGTGTGCTGTTTTATACTTCTGTATTTTTATCGTTTTATCTTTTACCTCCATGTACCAATTCAAGGGGATAAGTTATACAGTGTTTACTTTGTTAGATATGACAATCTTTCTGAGCATGTGAAATTTTCAAATAAATTTTTTTTTCTGATGCTTCATTATAATTTTTCTAATACATAACTCTCCTCATAAGAGTGATGACAAGTTCTAGCAAGTGTTATTAATGGTATTAAAAGTATAAATTTACATTTTTGGGGTACAAGAAGTGAGTCTTTTATTTCATTGGAAATGTTGCGTTTTCTAGTTGGGTCTTTCTTTTCTTTAATTAAGTCGTTAGCTGAAGACCCCAACAAGGCTATTAACCCAAGAACTTTCCATGCATCACCGTGAAGGTAATGTCAGCTTTTCACTTTATAGGAATGAGATGTAAAACAAGCTCTCTCTTCTCCTGTTATGAATGTCTGCCTAACCTTACATTGTCTATTTCTTGATTTACCTCATCTTTCCATGTTTACCTGAGATTACTTTCTGCCACAGCACAGCAAGGGGAGGGCAAGAGTTATAGCTGTCTGTCTAGTGAAGTCTCATAAGTTTTAATTTGCCTGACCTGGAAATAAGTGTTGCAAAAGATTCAAGGATGGTGTTCCCAGGCCCATCACCCCTCCTTTGTAACAAAGGTCATGAAGGATGTGCCAGTCTTCCTTTCACCAAGAGATTTTTACATGTTGCCTATGGAAATGGACGTTTGCAGAGGGGCTTGCCCTCCTGAATAAGCAAGCATTGGTTGTAGGGGAAACAGCACTCTTCCTAATATTAGGGGCTAGAACTTAAGATTTTCTTTTGTGGCAAAATGCTGTCCGTCCCTAGATTTTATTTTATTTTTTTTATGGCGAGATTTTGTTTGTTTGTATGGTGTTTTTAAGTTGCATGGAACCAGTGGTTATTCAGCAACGGGACAAACGGCTTTACGTGACTTCCGAACCACGTCTTGAGTTCATTTTGCAGATTAATGTATTTGCTAGAATTACACTTGTGGATCAAAGGTCTTTCTCTTATGCTAGAATTACACTTATGGATCAAAGGTCTTACTCCTATTACTTTCAGGTACCCTACAGGAAGCACAAGTAGTGCGACGGGCGTACGAGTTCAACAATCCTCTCTTGAAATTTGATTTGCCATTGGATGTGTGAGTACATACTGTGCTACAATTACTGTAAGCAGGGGCACCTGCAGCAATTTTTCCAAAGGGGCAGGCAAATCTTAATTCAAACATGGATAGTTTCCGATATCAAGCGACAAACACTTTTGATCCCCTTGAACTAACAGGTTAATTCCATAAACAGTAAATCAGTGCCTACATCTCTCTAATGAATAAAGCTATATAGTAAATAAATTTTTGGCAGGATTTTAGTGAAAGGCAAGGGCCCTTGGTGTGGGCACCCATGACTATAAGTTCCTTTCATCAGAAGCTTAAAACCTGAATGGTTGCAACTGTCAGGTTCAGATTTTTAATTTCTAAGTTTTTCTGAAAAAGAAGCCTGTTAATCATCAAAATATCTTAAGCCTTTTACTTCTGTAAGAAAATAGCAAAGGAGCACCTCTTAAGTTTTCATTCATAAATAGGGCAAGCTATTCGAGATGCACCTTTGTGAAGGTTTATTAGTTTTAGAAATAGTATAGTACAACTGGAGTGTTGGATCTAAGAATTTTAGGTAATTTACACCACTGTAGATATTTTGTATGTTCTTCAATTAATGTTAAATGGTTGATTATTATTCTTTATTATTATAGGACTTTTGAAGATTCCTGGGTGAGTGTAGAGGGAGATGGGCAGTCCTCCATACAATCAAACCTGCTGATGATGGCTCAGGAGACATCATCATTCGCATGTTTGAGAGCCATGGCTGTAAATCAAAAATAACGTAAGTTGTCTTTAAATATACCTGCAAAAACTATTTCGTAAAAGCAAGAGACTGAAGAATTTGCAATAGTTGTCCGGTTTAAACCCTTTAATAGTAAAATGGCACAGCATTTATTTTATTTTATTTTACTAGTTTGCATTTGCTTTGAATCTTCATACAGTACCAGATTATAACGTATATGAATTTGGATAGTGATTTGTTATTTTTGTAGGCTTTTCCTTTCAATAAGCAACCTTTCTTGCTTCTATTAAAAATAATTTTTGAAATTATTAGCCTGTTCTTCTAATTAAAATGTGAATCAATTTCAGTGTGAAGCTGTCAATTGCACTAGCCTCTGTCAAAGAAAGCAATGGAATGGAAGCTTCAGGAGTTGATGTTCCTTTCTCTGAAGAAGGAGGGATAACGCTTATTCCTCTTAGCTTTACACCATTTTCCATTAAAGCCCTGAGGTTAGCACCTGGCACAGCTACCAGTGTGCTTCAGTGAAAATGAAGATCTACTAATACTATCCACAGTTATATTTTCAAGATAAATTCCTAAGAGCGCTTTTGGGAATCTGTTCAATTGAAAAGGGGAATTGACAAATTCTTGAAAGCTCTGTAGAATCTTAAAAAAATATGTACCCATACATACTAGATATGTTTCTCCAGTTCCAGACTTTACGTACTGTGGAGCGAGTACCTTTCACCTTTTTTCTGCATTAGTTTATTAAACAATGTATCAGCAAAATCTCCAACCACTGTTTTTGAAACTCCTGCTAATGAGTCATAATTTTATTGAAAATTTATGGAAGCAGTTTAGTTTAAAATAGGATTAAAGATGCTTGGGACAACCAAGTAGTATGTAATTATGGTCTGAAAAATAGAGTATGTATAGACCAGAGTTGGTTTCTCTCTCATAACATCACTGGTAATTAACAAATTACTTCTTACATATTTGGTAGATGTCCATTAGCTGTTGAATGTTTACTATAAATTTCATGAAAAATTATTACAACTTCTGGTAAAACCCAATAATAAAAATTTCAGAATTCTAAATTATTTAGCTGGTCCTTATTTGTCTTGGAGTGTACAATGAACATCAGTAACCAAGACACATGAATTTTATGTTGTAACGTGTCTAATACAGTAGTAGTTCTTTAAATTTGTAAAATCAATACACAAGCTTACACACACACTTGCTCTCCTATACATGTCTGGGTTTGCTGGAAAAGAGAAGCTCGAGGACAAGCTCCACTGGCCAAGAAAACTTGAGATCATATAAGGAAAATGTACTCTAAATTTTTTAAGGTCAGCTGCAATTAAAAAGCAAGCGACAAAATACCTTATACACTTACCAAGCAGCACAACCTGTTTGCATGGAGATTCACCCAAATTAGGTGCAGCAAATGTGGGAATGACGGATGGAAGGACTAACGACTAGAACACATTCAAATAAGAAGGGAAGGGCGAGTATGTGTCATGAACAAGTGGTCAGATAAGGCAATCATAAACTGATAATGAGGCAAACCCTAAGTCAGGGAATGGACGAAGTTTAGGTAAAAGGTCATGTACTGGGACCAACGAGGTTAATCAACACTGTCTGTAACAAATTGGGATATTCCCGCAAGCAGAATAGTATGTATACCGTTTACTATATTCACCAAAAATCTGTCAAATCTCTCTTGTATACAATTTGCCTACTCGGTATGTGATGTGGCTATTCATTTTAATCACGTTTCCAGCACCTTGGGAGTTGGATGAAAGCTATTAGTCTGTTGGGTGAAACGCAAGTAGAACGAGAAAGCAGCAGCAGCAGCGCCGACGTCCATAGACTTGAGCAACTCTTAACAATGTTGAGGGCAAGTCATTGTAGGGATGCAGATGCGAGGTGGCAAGATAAAATTTTCTCCCAAGGGTCATATTCCTCCATATATTAGCCCCTCCTGAAAATGTCAATATCAAACTATAGGCAATTTTTAATGCATCCTCAAATTGTACAAGGAAGCCAAGAAACTTCAATAAAAATTTTGGGGAATCCTGGCCTTCTGAAAAAATTTTCATTCTTTATCATGCAACTGCAGTCAGTCAAGTACATCCTTGATCACCTCAAGTGACCACCTCATTATCCTAACAAATGCCTTCATCTTGGGGAATGGCTGTAAAACTGGAATGTTAATAGCCCAATTTTCCCTCTCAATGCTTAACTCTGACTAAGGAACTTAGTGTACATACAATGAGGTTGACCCAATTAGTTTTTACCGTTTAGAACTCCTCCACCATCCAGCCAGAGCAACCAATGGGAAATTGGAAATACAACCTTTTGTCCGACACTAAGGTTCAAGCATTGAATCAATGAAGGGTTGTGACAAAGGACAAAACTTTGGATGTTACCACCCCAGCTTTCCATGGCCAAACCATTAAGTTATAAAGCGTGCAAAGTTAAGGGTCAACAAATGCTGCTGCAAACATTTGGTAAAGGCTACAATTCACCACGTAAGTGCACCGACAGCACCACTCCCATTTTCGAGCCAACAGGAACATGAGCTCCACCCAGTAAGGCGCCTCCCAAAAGAGAAGAAATAGCTGATTCATGCCGATCTGCAATTCACAGTGCCAACGAGTGTCCATACTTGAGGCTGGGTAGATCCAGCTGGATCAGTTATGAGGCTGCAAGATGTGACAACCAACCAGACACCATTAGTGACCTGCTCAAAACTAGCCTAGATTTCAAATTCATTACATTTCAAACTAACCCCAAAATTACATGTGAAGAAAGATCACAACAAAAGTATACCAAAAGAGCTATTTTTACAATGCCTTTTATCCGCCAACATACGGTACTTTTGAATCACTTATGCTGGCACAATGGAGGGTCTCTGAAGTTTTGGCGCCATCTTACCGGAGCTTACTTTCACGATTCTTCAGTGTCCTAGTTCTCATCAAAATAGGTCAGTCATCCACTCACAAGGCACCAACCAGCTGCATGTTCTTCCTATCACATTACCCTGAGTGGTCTGAACATTTGCCAAGCACATTCTAATCTCCCACTCAATTAATATAAGAACTCATTTACTTGTTCTACACCATACACAGATACACATACTTTGCCTAGTCTGTTTTTCCTTACATTTACAACTCATTTTCCCTCAATGCATTATCGAGCAAGCTTTGTAAATCTTGCAATTCATTTGTTACTTACCTAACCCTTCGTTCATCTAGAATCTTTTTTCCCATTCCAAAACTTCAAGAGAACAAATGGTGGCATAACTTTCCTTAATGGCAACTTATAACAAATTCACTCTCTAAACCAGTCCTGTCCACACTAGCGGACACTTTTAGATGTATTTCTCTTGCTTCTGAAGCAGTTTTACCAGACAATTGCACCATTCTGGTTCAAAGCTTGTTGGTCAGTATATTTTGGAATGGGTTATGGAACAGAGTGCTTGCTAGAATTGACAGGCCTAACACTCCAACATGTTCTGCATTAATCATGGGCACTTTCAATTGACATAGCTTATTAATTTAAAATTTCTCACTGATGAAGACCTATAAACGGGTCTGACACTCGAACTTTTTCGAAGTAAGGATATAAGCCTTACTAAATTGTTCAGCCCAGCACTTGAGATTTTCAACTTTTGTAAAAATTTTATGGGCTACTCTTCAAAAATAAGGGTTTAAATTCAATGGTTTTAATCAGATACAATAAAATCAGCATTTTTTTCTGCCATATTATCCAACTACGTAATCTTGTGACAGGTACCTTTAACTTTTATAGCAATATTTTTTGTGCTACTATACCAACCAACACTCCTTTAATACAAGTAAAGTTTCTTCATACCTTAGAGGCAAAAAAACCCAGGTCTGGTGCTTTCCTGTTTATTGTAAAAATAGATGTTCAAAGCACTTCTTTTTCTGTGGAAGGTGATAACCACAAAACCTTTGACTTAGGTGGGATGTCCATTATCTATTCCCCTGTGTAATTAATCCAATGCTGCCGGATGCTTGACCAATGAAAACCAGGGACAGTAACTGTTCACAGAAACTGCAAACCACAATGAATTTAAAGCCTTGAAATTAGCTACACTCAATTCTTAACCACATAACGAATAATTCAATTTCATCTCATCCTGGAGCAATCGCTGCCTGCCCATATCAAAAGAAGGGGTTTATTGTTAAAACGCCCTGCAGTCATTTTTATCAAAGTGTAGCATGAATAAAATACTGTTAATCTTCCCACCCCCTGACATAAATACTGTTTACAACATTCCATTAACTTGGTGGCAGCTGCAGAGCTTTCATGAAGCACTATCAGTTTTCCATACACCAGGTTACAAGTATTTGTACATTTTATGTTTTTACAAACCATATTCCATACAAAAAAAATAAAAAGGAAAACAATGTAATCTGATGGGCTTCCTCTACTCTCCACAGCCCTTGGATGGACTGATGAAGGTTCTTGTACCTCAATAATATATAATTGAAAGTGCTCATTGCTCTATTAAAAAAAAAAAATTGAAACATTCCTGTTCACTGCCTCCAATATATACATATCTCTTTCCCATTTCCAACCTCTATCTGGTCCACACCCCTTGTTATATGCCAACATATTCCGTTTCCATTATCAATCCTAACCCTCCATTACAGTCACTATTCTTTTTCCAAATTGAAACGAGGACAAGTTTCCATTTAAATTCTTTGATCAAACTGTACAATATCTGACTCCAGATACCATATCCACATCTTGTTACACAACATCCATAAATAAAATCTCAATTTGTATTTTCTCTTCCAAAGAAAATAAAAAAAAATTATAGAGGTTCCTTTACAACAGAAAGAGCTTACTTGCATAATTCTAACAGTTTAGAACTTTTGACCTCATCAATAATACTGCACCTGTTACCACTGCTGCATTAAATGTACTAAGTAGTTACCACAAATTCCCTTAAGAAATGTCCAATTGCTATTATCATTGAAGCTTTGATTAGATCCTTTTAAAGAAGCAAATTAATCTTTTCTTTCAATGAATCCTTAAAAACTAAAAATAAAAAATTAATTTAGATTAAGTTTTGGTGCAGCTTTCTATTTACAACTACTTCGTTGGGGTCGAATTCCTGACTACCCCTCCTCGTTGTGACACTCCATTTACACCTCCTCTGGATGCACCTCTTCCTCCACGGTAACCAGTACTGCCACTGCCTCCACCACCCCCCCTAAAATAAACATTAAATATTAAAACTATTGCATAAAACTGCCACTTCCCACACAAAAAAAAAAAAACACTATCAAACAACCTCTTTACCATTACACTTCAAAAGGAAATTCTAAAAAAAAAAAAAAAAATATTTATTTCTGACAAATGACTAACCTGTAATATCCTTGGTTGTAGTTATAATTACGATATCCACCACGATAATAGCCCCCTCTTCCTCTTGGAAAGTAGCCTCTTCTTGCCGAGCTCACACCAAATGTCTCTACATTAATCTTTCTTTCGAGCCTCCAATCTGGACGTTGACTTTTCCTGCAATCAACCATGAACTTAGGTCCATCCTGGCCCAAATTAAACCACCTATGTATATTGTGGTCAAAGTTCCACAAAGATACTGGATAGATACTTGGGTGGTATTTGAACTTGGGACTACTCAGATTAACCAGTTTATTGTATTAACAGCTCAAGAAAATAACTAATAACCAAATAACCCATTCTTTCTCTTCATGCTTAAATCAACATTAATTTAATTTTAATTCTAAAGGGATATGTGAGAAAACAATGATGGCCCTGAATGTACAAGTAAAAACAGGGCAAAACATTTTTTCCCTCTAAAAGCATCTTGTCTGTCCCTGAACATACATCCTGACAATCCAAATTAAAACTGAAAATATCCAACTTCAAAAATTTCATACTTTGTAGCCTCATGCAGACTCCAAGGGCTATTAACTAATTTACGAGATTGTAAGTATCACATACTGAACCCTCAAGCACATCCCAATGAATACTAACCCATAAAAGTTCCCATAAAACAAAAAAAAAAACCCAATGACTTACCCTTTACTTCGTTCAATAGCTTCACAGGAGATGCTGTCAAAGAAAGATTTGCTCTTGTCATAAAAAGTTGCATGATCTTCAGTGGATTCATCTCCAGTGCCAGTTTCATGGCCAGAATCATCTTTCTTCTCCCCATTCTCAACTATCTTGGTCTTGGACAACTGATTCCTCATTCTTCAAACTCCTCATTGGCCTGTTTCAAAATCATATTCTTGTTCAAAGATCTGCTGATCCTGGAACTGTCTCTGTCTGTTTGCTTGGTTGAAACCTTGACCCTTCCTCTAGCACCTGTTGGTCTTCTTGTCCCACGACCACGACCCATCCCACCACCTCTGCCTTGGTACTGCATGGGATGATGCTGATACGGATAATGGTGTGATACTGATTTTGGCTGGCATTATGCTGCACTGGCTGCGACTGTTGTTGGTGGGGCTGGCTATTCTTTCTGTTGGATCCTACCTGGTTGCTGCTTCTCTGACCACTACAAAAAAAATTAAAATTATATAAGCATTTACAGGATGTAACTGCAACAATAACTTCTTTTTTGTTTGCATTTCATCAACTCAGCTCAGTGCTCAAGTTAAAATACCCTCAACCAAATGTCTCCTCATGAAGAACAAACAGAACTACTTTTGGGAGTTTCCTAATTTAAAAGTGTACAATTGATTTTTAGGCTATTTTCCATAATAAAAATTTTATAACCATATGTTATGTATAATTATTACCATAAATACTGAAAAGAACCACTAAGTTTATTTGCAGTAAAATGTTTTCAACAGATTCCAACATGTCCAAACAATGTTATTAAAATTTAATATTTTTCATAATTAACACATCTTAGAAAATACTAATGTTTAGAAACTACCAAGAAGCCTGGCACCAAATACATTCTGTTTAAAGCTGCTAAATAGTACTTTCAATCAACTAGTCCACTGTCCAAACCCACCCTTCCTGCTGCATTGGTCTTTGCCCTTGTGGCGATTTCTTTTTGTCATCTCTTGGAGGCGGAGAAACCCTGGGCCTGGACACCCGCATCAGATACAGGAGACTTTCGGGCAGTTGGGGGTAGAAGAACGTGACCCAACAATAATTTTCTGAAATTTAAAAACATTAAATGACACTTTTCAACCTTTAGCAGTAACTACTATGGTCCCCTACATTGGCTGGTCTTTCACTATCTTTTGTGATCTATTTATCTACATTCAAACACTAAATACTGCCTTACACAACTAGCTACATTAAGATTTATGTAATAAAAGGCCAAACCAAACTACTTATAGATAACGTTGAGTGGTTCTGGATTTCTAACAATTTCGAACTTCAACTAATATGTATACACAAAATGTAGGAATTCAGTTTTACAAACAGATTTAAGCAATATCGTCAGCTTCCACCCATTTTACATAAATTACAGATTCATCCATGGGCTTTCCATTTCATCAGTAAGCCCCTAAGATTACAATACTTCACCATTTAAAGAACATCAAGTGGGATCACAACCATTTAACTTGCATACTGTGACTTGTGCAGCACACACTGTAGGTGGTAAGTGTCTTGCGTTGCACTGTAGGATTCCACTTTTTCAGGTACATATCAGCCGTGCTGCCGTTTTTCTGGTCTCTTCCCCCACCCCCTCCCCCACCCTAGTTATCTATAACTTAGCTCTCTCATTTATTTTGATCATGAAAAAACACACTTTCAATAAGCCTGAGCCTTGATTTTTGACATTACTTCTACAATATATGTAATAATAGTCTAACACACTCCATTGCCCCTTCATTTATTACCACAACTAGGAACTAGTTATTTCAGTTATGGCACTTTCTACAACCCTACATTCCCCCAGAATCACTTCTTTCAGCCTTTACCATTCCACCAAAACCTAACTTCCTCCGCATACTTTTGGTGAATATAATTAATTTGTCCGAGATGATTAGAAGTGTGAAAATTAGTAAAAGTGTTGAAATAAATTGCTATACTAGTTATTATCTTTCTACAGTACAACCGGTTAAAATTTGCAAAAAAATATTTTGTTCACAACAAAAGCTTAATTGAACCCATTTTTTTTTTGAAGTTACGAAGTTATGATCAAAGACCGATACACAAATATAAGCTGTAGCAAAAAGTCTAAAAATCTTTTTGGGAGCTAACAACGATTTTTTGGGAGCTATACTACGCAAGTTATAGAACCTAAACATTATTTACCCTTTTGCATCTTCAAAACCTATTTAGCTATATAAAAGATAAAACTCGGACTAGAGAGCTACATTCAATCGACATTCTGATTAGGTGCGTTTTCAAAAGAAAATAAGATACTTAGGCTGAAACAGAGAGCGACATTTCAATTGACATTCTGATTAGGTTATGTTTCATAAAGAAAATAAGAATAATTAGGCTGTAAGTCTTTAAAGAAAGAAAAAAAAGAAAGAGAAAAAAAAAAAGTAGTTCAATATTTCTGTTTCGATAAAACTATCAGGCTATGGTTGAGGAGGAGACCAGACAAATTTTTAAGAACACATTTCCTTAAAAAAAAGAATAAGTTTATTGTAAAATGGTTTTATGGAACAGAAAAATTAAAACCCTCACAACAACAACAAACATCATATTACATTAACTTAGCCATAAGAAAAAATCGTGGCTCGAGATCTTCCAAGATTAATAAGAGTCCCATTCCAAACGCAGAATAAATAAAACGTTCAAGGCAATAAATCTACTCTCATTAAAGATAGCAAGCCAACATGACTTGCAGGTCATGTCCTCCTAGATAGAAATTATCAGCAACCATGAGGTCCTTCAGAAATAGAATAAACGTTGGCAGCGAGTCGAGAGGCCAAGTATAGACTCTTCAAAGACTGAAAATCAGGAATGTATACAAACTATAATTATTTTTAAAAAATCACATAGACAAATTGCCGTGGGAAGTTCAAATAAACTACACACCGCATAGATATAGATTTCAATGACTTTGAAATCAGGGAATTGCTGATGTGGGTGGCCACGCATTATTACGAAGCTCTATCAAAAGACTATACGAGGCATTGACATGTTAACTAATGTTGGTTCCCCAAACTCTTAAGAATATCAGACTGTCAGCACATCAAACTACGTACATATTTCTATCACCAAAACAAATGATTCCATTCTTATAATTTACCAAGGTTGTGGACAGGACCAAGTTTCACCATGACTGAGGTTAAGAGTCTGCTTTGCATCAGCCCTTAAGCTTAACAAAGACTGACCAGATGGCAGCAGCTTTCACCTGTAAGTTGGTGGACTGATCTACAAAAATTGAATTTTGGTTTTTTCTTCTTCAAATTAATTAATGTCTTTCCCACTGTCAAAACCCAAGCAAATGGTCTTCACAGTATCTTAACACCACAATGCCTTGAACCTTAAAGGTGATCACTTTCAAGGAGAGTACAGTAACCTGTAAAATGACAGCACTATCAACAATGCCTTCACCTAACTCATGAAAATAAAACTGTATGCAAAATACTGTAACGTATTTTAAACAACTTTGGACCTTCAAAAGGATTACGGATTTTTCCCCCAAATAGATATGTACTACTTCATGCGATACCAATAATTTCCTTGGAAATGGAAAATTTAAACTCAAAAATTGATCTAACTTACCATATTCTAATCTTGAGAAATTAGAGTTTAATAACTAATCATACTATGCTAAAATATTTGGGGTAACCTGAATGCTAAATAGTTAGTTTTTCTGCTATGCAAAAATCACTACACAAAATCTCAAGATGTACAAATCAAATTACTGCTCTACTCAAAACTACGTCAGTAAAATCCTGAACTATTTTCAAAATTACTATGCATGCCACTATCTTGTACTACTAGTAGCTAATATTACTAGTATTTTCTACCAAAATAAACCGTCGCTCCCTTTAAAAACTGGAGTAATCACCAGCAGCCTGTCTTAACAGGCTCAATGTGGATTGTGTTGACTATTAACCATAACGTTACTACTGGTCACCTAGTGAACTACTAGGAACAAATGCCAAATGAGGTCGCACACGTTGAGTTCATATTTTAAGCTGGCATGATGCAACTATCAAAAGCAGCCAGTACAGCAGCAGCCCCTCGTCAGAGCTAAGCTTGAATGCATAAATGGCACTTGTTGCCTACCTGCCCTGATGGCGTGCAGGAGTACCAGACTGGAGTGCAGTAGTACCTGACTGGGGGTGGGGCACCTATTGGAGCAGGCACTGGCCCCCCCTGGGGCTGTGTTAGACTGCTGATCGAGGTTACCCACCCCACTACCACCAGACCAGTTATTTAACTCACTGGGCTGTGATGTAAGAGGCCCCATCTGGAAAAACCCCACCGTTCCAGGTAATCCTGGCTGGGTCATTGACTGTCCGTAGGCACCCGTATGAAAATGCCCCCACCCCAACCCCAACCTCCAATGGGGCCCCCCCCCAAGAGACTGACGGGAGGGAAGAAGCTGCTTGGAAGGGACGATGGAAACGGTTTGGAGCAGAGTGCTGGAATATACAGAACTCTACTTATCCTTAATCTTTAAAAACATTTCTTACATCAATAATGTGGTAAATGAATTTTTTTTTTAGAAAGAAATTAACAATATCTAGCTTTACAGTGCTATTGAATGAGAAAAACCATGTGGAATTATATATAAATAAACAAGAACTTTCAAGAACCTACAAGACATTTATATATTAAACAATTAAAAAATTACCAAATCCCATTACTTAGAAGCTAAATTTGTTAACATTAATTCTTGTTCACTTGTCCCTCTTACTTGAACAATTGCTGGATCATTGTGTAGGCCACCTGGAAGTGTTGGCTGCTTTGGAGTATCACATACTTCAATCTTTTTTATGTCTGTACCCCCCCCCCCCTCTGAAGATAATGTATTCATAGACTTCTCCCGAGCTGGGACTGGCATCTCTGTTGGCCGATCCTCCGTACCAAACGATCGGACTGAAAATGGAAAAAAAAAAAGTAATGTTCTTTAGTACCTGAAAAAATTGAAAACCTAGAATGTTAAAAAATGTATTTGAAGTATCTGGTTAAAAACACTTACTTTCAAAAGGCATTATTGAAGGAAACCTATCAAAAATATACTAAAATAATGCTCCTGGGCAGATACAAAATGAAAAGCAAGAGTAAAGTTTTTCTCTTATTTTTACATTCATTATAAAATTAAATAATTATATCAGAAAGACAGTACAGTTACAGTAATAGCACAATTTGGGTTGCATACTGGGGGTCTCTGGAGAGATGAATAACTAAGCAAAAGGTATTGCAATACAGCACATCATCTAAAGGGGACTAAAGAATAAAATTTATATATATTGTACAGTATTAGTCTGAAAATAGCATCTCGGATAATGTTACAATCTAAGGATGAAGTCAACTTTTTGTGATAATAGTATATCTAATAAAGAATAAAATAAAAAAGTCAATTTAGGAATTATTAATGGCAAAACTTAGAAGAGTAAACCTAAAAATACAAAACGTCAAGAAAAGTTATACATTAGTTATAGATTATTTCTGCAGTCTGGGACAAGCCAGCTTCATTGAGGCATACGCGCAAGCTTAATTGCTTTTTCAATCCTAACCGTAAGTCTCATTTATTCAAGAACTAAATGTACGTAAATGAATTAGCTGTAAACTATTTGACAATTCATTGGTTCAATAATGGCAAAATCTCCTGTAGCTTTTTATTGTTTAAAGGATAATTCTCCAAGACATCAATTCCTATGCTCAGGCAAGTATCGTAACACCTGGTTGGGTAACTGTGCCTATGACTTAGCTAACCCGCCAAGTTTAATTTATGGGCTTAAACCACATTCACCTGGATTTACTCTCAAATATGCAAGAACTTATTTAATGCAGTATGTAATTTAATTCGCCATCAGTTCCAAGTCTTAAACAAAGGTCAGTTATATGAAAACAGTTCAGGAAGTTTCAGGGCATGTGTATTGTATGATTACATCCCTATATCCTCATACCATAAATGTTAATTTAACTTGACCAAGAGAAAAACCAAGCTCTATGTCGTGTTGCAGTTTATTACAAAAGTATATCTTTTAACCATTTTGAACACATTCAGACTTAAGTAACCAACAACTTCACACCAGTATACTGTAATGGATTACATTCATAAATGAGGAATTCTCTTTCTGATAGGGAAACCTACACACTTTACGAGCGACTTAACATCCATGCAATCTACCTATATAGTCCTGTACTCTAATATTAAACTGTACATCACTGTACATTTACCTAACACTGGATATCAGTCCCTTCTAGCACCAGCATATGTAAATAACTATCCAGCATATGTAAATGACTATCCATTTACAAGACATAATAGGGTACTTCCATATTTTAGTACTACAACTATTCCTCAACCATTATTGTAACAGGGTGGTGCAATAGGGCAATATATTTTACTAGAACTATACCTACAAACAATCTTGCAACAGGGTGGTGCAATTTTAAGCAGTACATAAATTTTCCATATATATACACAATTTTCTGTGGTGTAAAAAAGAAAAAAAAATTAAACAAGATCTGTCACCTTTGGAGGAGCTCAGAACACCCAATGGAATGATAGTTGTTCTTGCAAGAAGTTTTAATTCAACATTTTAAACTATTGCAGGCATTTCACACATCCAAAGACTCTGATGGTCTTTTGTGGGAACATTCCCCAGAAGAAAAAGTTAAGCAACCGATTTACGTTACAATATTTGCATACATTATATTTTGCATAGAATTTAAATGCCTACTGCCACCAACTACACGTAGGCTAACTAAATTATTACTTTAGTATCCTCGACACACAGCTGGGTAATACATCGCCTGAAACTATGCCTAGACCTAATAGCCTAACCAAAGATGGACTATATTAGTAATAAAGCCCATAGAAAACCTAGCATGAGATTACTTAAAACCCTAGGGGTTTCTGCAGATGAAACATTTATGCCAAATAGGACTTGGAAAACTTCAATCTCCCAACCCTTTACCTAGACTACTACCTCCATAATGATCTCCTGTGGTACCTGGCATTAATTTTTAATTATGATAAGTGTTGAGTTTAACTTCTTTGTAGGTCACTAATATATTTTATTCGTTCAGTTAAACTTAGCCAGAGCATGTTGCTGTGCTGATAAAAATGCAAAAGACAGTTTATTGATATTTTTCAGACAGATAAGATTAGATAAATTAACAGAGATAACAGGAAACTTAATCCCCCCCCCCCAAAACCCCCCCCCTTTCCTGAGGGGTTGGCACTAAACAAGGTGCATACCCCAAATTGCTTTGCCATATATATATAGCCTACTACCAGCCCCTTGAATGAACATGGGACTATAGATCTCTCAGTATCATCTCCATACTGCATAACGTCTAGTTGACCCATGCCTATATGCGGTTCTGAATTTGCGACTTCACCTATTCGCAGATTTTTACTTTGAATATATATCCACAGTATTCATAGAATTTTCATCAAGAAAATAATCAACATTTTCTGTATTTTCACAAGTTAATAAACATTACACAATAAAACTATTAAATTAGTCAAGTACAAGCATTTTTAGAGGAATTTTTGGGGTTTTAACAATCAAAATAGGCTTCTATAAACATTTTTAGGGGCGTCATATATTTGCGATTTTAACTATATGCGGGGGGTTGTGGTGTCACAAGCATCTTCCCACAAGCATCACGTTAGCCTAGACTACAGCAGAAAATTTAACTCTGATGATGGCAGTTTAACCAGTGTTTTTATATAAACGTTAGATGATGGGGACTGTTTAACCAGTTTTTATTTAAAATTCAGAAAATCTTCCATTACTAGTTTTCTGCTCAGACACTCATGGCTTTGGCCCTCACTTAGTCTATCAACTTGCCCTATGGTACATTCCCTCCCAAATATGCTACCATAAGGTAGCTTATCTGTTTCATGAAATATAGTACCATAAATAGAAGCTAATAATTGTTCCCGAGTACGGTACCATAAGTCACTAACAATCGTTCTTGAATACTGTACCATAAGTAGATGCTAATGCAAAGTTTTTATACATTACCTTTAAGTAACTTGTGCTTATTAGAACAATACTAGGATATTACCAAAAGTAAAATACTAATTATATATTCATAGTCACAGCCTATATAACAATATGGTAAGTAGATGCTACTAATTATTCTTGAATATATAGTATACCATAAATAAACTTGTTCTTATTATAACTGTTCCTGAATTATGTTTACCATAAAGTAAATACTAATAAATGTTCTTTTTAAATACGGTACCATGGCGTAAGTAAACTTATGCTCATCACAAATGAATAAATATGGCACCTAAAGTAAACTTGACAGGCCTTTATACCTAGCTGTTCTTGCAAAATGGTACCATAAGTAAATTTAAGCTTATTATAACTGTTCTCTAAAAAGGTACCATAAGCCAATGCGGTAAATGCTAATACCTTACTGTTCTTGAATATAATACCCTAATTAAACTAAATGATCACTATAAGTGAATAATGTATCACAATATGTAGAGTATATGCTCAATGTAACCATTACAAATACTCGTTACGACTAGGCTAGATCGTCTCAAGACTATAAAATTGGTTTTTGTTGGCACGATATGCAGTGGTTATTCAGCAACGGGACCAGTGGCTTTACGCGACTTCCAAACCACATCTATAAAACAAAATTGGTAGCTAGGCCCATTGATTTGTACACTGATTAGCCTTAGGGTAACAAAAATAACTAGAAGACTAAGGAAATGACAAACAATTATTCGGGGCATTAAAAATCATGCAGGACAGGCAGGAACTGGTGTCGACGCCCTGCATTACTGCGAATTACTCAAATTAACTTCAAAGTAGGCCTATGCTTTTTATTAGGACTTTGCTAAAAAACTGCTTAAGAGGAAAGCCCATGGTCAGGGTCAGGACCCAATGACCTCTGTTGATAATTACTTTGTATCCCCTACTCCCCCAAAAATCAAAGCCTAGGCCTATAATAATAAAACTTGACAGTTGGCCTAAGGCTAGGGAGGGGGGCGTAACAAGGCCTAGGTCCATTTCCCGAATAGGTAGTAGTAGGCCTAAACTTAGACCTGATAAAATAAAATTTTTATAGCCTGGCTTTATGATTGCGTAAAACAAATATCCTTGATCGAATTTAATATAAATTACGGTCGGCCATAGTTTTTTTACTGGTAGAATGGTCCAAAGACTTCAGTTAGGCCTATCTCCGCTAAGCGGGTTTAGCGTAGCGTATGCCTATCGGAATGACAAAGAAAATAGAAAAATTAGCGTTTAATTCCAATTTCTCTTCGTTATTAAATGGCGGTCTTCGACTGAAAAATGCAGGAAAGAGGGAGGGACGTGAATAATCTACGTCTGACGAATTTCGACGATGTTTTCGACGTCATTCGGAAAAACCGAGAGAGAGAAAGAGGGGGACGGAGAGGGAGTGAGTGTGAGAGGCTACCTCCTACATCAGCAAAAAGCCCAAAAATAAAAACGAGCGACGAAAACGATTAAAAAAATAGGAATAATTAAGGAAGCGGTCATCCATAAAATCGAAAATAAAATCATAAAATTGCAAGGAGGGGGAGGCAGGAGTAGGAAGGAAAGGCTTTGGCTTTTCGCCCGACCCTTTGACACTTGGCTGGCTAAGCCCAAGCAGCGTCTTGTAAACAAACAAAACTCACCCTTGGCCAAAGCGATAATCGACTCTTGAGCGTCGATCGTGTATAAAATCCCTTCATACGGGATTTTTTTCCGATTTTCGAGATGAGGCTAAATTTTTTGTTTTACTGCCCAGAACGGGATCCCGCCCACTCATGGTGGCGGCACTCGGATAGCACAAACAAGCGTCGATGTCTCAACGATATTTGCTACGATTTGAACAGATCTCCAGTCATTGTGTACCGACGAAGGTTACCGGTCTGTGACGTCACGGGTCAAGCACCGGAGGAGCGGAATATTTTGACGATATTTTCGATTTTGACCGCGAAAATTTAACTCAGTCAAAATATATTTCACGTATTTAAGATCTAATTCGCTTCTCCAGCAACGGAAATGAAGGAATTGCACCGCCGCGTGCTTTGCAAAGTCTTCTATGCACTTCAACATCCACCACAGTCATCCCTGAAGTTCCAATATTTTTCCTCTTTTTTAGAAAGTTGATGAATATGTGAAATATTTTCGTATAATTTTTCCATTTCTGTTGTCAGGAAAATATACAGTATTCACTCGATAAAATTCATGACGATAATAGGAAGGATTACTAATTTCTAATTAACTTTCTTGACAAAATTTCCATTGTAAGCAACAAACACTTTTTAAGATACATCGGAATGAATTTTCAAATAATTTAGTTGTTATGGAATTATATATATACGAAAATAAACTGCTTCATGTCATCTGAAGAAATCCTTCTTAAGATTTTCAACGAAACAGCTGACATTTTTCTCGATACACATGACAAGAGTAATCGAAAAAATTATACTTTCACCCATTTTCAGCGTATATTTAACGCCAGAGGTCCATTTATTCCCTTGGAAAATACCATGCAGAACACGAGGGTGTTCATAGTTTAAAAACATCAAGTCCATGGGCGTCGTACGTCATGAAATATGAGTACTTTGTGCACTGGCAATCATCTCCATAACTGACGGGGACGATTACTTTTGCCCTACGACGATTGCGTATTGCTCATTGAGAGGGATGGCAGCGACGGCAACCCGAATAGCTCGATCTGGACTTTTAAAGCTTCCAGCCTCTGGGATTAATGTCCAGGTGAGTAATTCGGTCGATTTTGTGCTGATTTGTGGTTTGTCCGCTCCGTGCGTTAAAATCTTTGGGGAAGTTTTGGTGCGAAGGGGAAGGAAAAAGAGACGGTTTCGTTAACCCGGCCGCTAAGGTACAGTCCTATCAGGTAGTTTTGGGTTGGACTCGATAATACTTTATTATTTTCTAAGTCATTTTTATACTAAAATGGGGCTAAGGCAGCTTAGGAATTAATTATACTTGTAACGTATTTTGTGTTTATATAAGCCAATTTATACCAGGCGTTTATTAAGGTTACAAACTCCTTTAGGTGACTGGTTACCTAACTTCGGTTGCAGGCTACCTACCTAGCCTAATTGCATAGGGTACGTAATACTGCAGTAACCTAATTTATTTACCTATATAAGTTAAAAAGTCTTCGTCATTGCTTATATATTAAGACAAGAGCTTCATTTAATTATGAAACGGGTCATCAGGCAAGTTAGAATTATATTTTTTTACTGTTAACTTTCGTAATTAGGCTACCACCTTACCATTGGTTAACATAGTACTCCAGACCGGGTTAAGGGTTTAAGAAATGGTGCTCGAGTTATATGGATAAAGATGGGAATGCAGCTCTAATTTACTTGATGTCTGTCATATTCACAATCAGAGACTGAGGTGTCATCTTCTTAGAACTTGGAAGGGTTGTTCAACCTACCATAGGTCATAACCCCCTCTACACAAGAATTTTACTTTTTTTTTTTTTTTTTTTTTTTTTTTGTGCCACTATGCTGTCTTAAGAATTTTGGTAAGTACCTGTCATTGCGTACCTTTAGCAAAAGAATAAAATGACAGTTGAGGAGGGATGTTTGGGGTAGCTAGGATATCTGGAGGACGTTGCGACAGGATTTGGGTCTGCGAAAAGTTCTTGAAAATGTAACTGTGCTACCTAATGTACCTTTTCATTACCTAGTAGTTATTTTGTGGGTGCATTTAAAACCACATGAGAAATAGTATTTTGGACCTTGTCCTTATGTGAGGTGAATGTAGGTCGATGAGTACTACCTAGTACCCAAGTACCCATTTGAATATTCGGACTTGAGCTTAGTTGCAACCTAAACTTCTAACCTATGCATTCCCTACCAAACCCTAACTTTTCTACTAACATAGGGTAAAACATCACAGCAGGCCAAACAGGCCACCTACAATCAACGCTTGCCACCCTCTGAAAAAGTACATTATAACGCGTCCTGACACCGGAGATGGGCATCAGTCGCGACTTGTTGGTGAGAAACGGAGCTAAAGACCTCTACTCTCCTTTTAATTGAAGTAGTATTTTCTCCAAAGTTAGAAATTAAGGCCAAATTTTAAGATTTAAACAGAGGGTAGTGAAAAGGGTGGCTACGGCAAGTGGAAATCTCACCAAAACGCTTAGAAATTATACTTACAACTGAAAATGTTTCGAAGATTGACGCCATCTTGATGTTTACGGAGTCGCTTGTGTCCAACAAACTTCCCATTTCCTGTGCTAAATCTGCACACCACTTGTACCCATAGACGCTGGGCACTTTCATCACAACAATCGTAAACCAACCCTCTTACCAGCACTTATTCAAGGGGACTACGGCATTCTTTGCGGCATTTTGCGCTCTTCAATTGTTTATCAGTGTTGTCAATTGGTGTGTTTACACCCTCCAAACTAGGTATAAGACTTACACAAAACCGGGGAAATAAGTGAAATTAGCGTATCTATTTGTATTATATATACGTACATATTACAGCAATTTTATCATTACTGCATTACAGACAACTAGAATTTATCGAAACGGTTTGTAAATGCATCGGCGTATGTGTGACGCTCCACTAGATTGGCAACGATGAGTCATTTTTCCTCACGTCGTCTGCTCGTAAAGTATCATCCGAAGAAAACATTTGTAATTTTGGGGGGTTAATTTGGTTGCAAAAAAGGGATAATAGACATGAATTAAATAAACATTTTGAAGTAAAGTTAAACTAAATATTGAGTAAAGTAAACAATTAAGGGAATAAAGCTTTGCATCTCATAATCAAGTGTTGTCGTCTGCTGCTCGTACTGTGTTTGCGGAGTGAGTGCTTAGGAACCAGGAAACCACAGCGTGGTTCAAGTGCACTGTGGAGTGAATTAAGACCAAAATGTGTATAATTACAATCAAATAAGCACTGTGGAGTTTCAGTTGTGATGGCAGTAAGGATAAAACCACCGATTACAAGGTAAGAATGAATTTCAGTTCCAACCATAAACCCCGGGAATAACAAGTTTCATACTTTCACTAATATAGGCAACAAAATGTTGTTTTATTGTGCTGATTACAACTGCAATCTTGAGTAAGATCAATAAACGTTACATATACGCTAACATTGTTCAAATGAGTGCTGGGAAGGCTGGGGAAAGATGGTGGCCGTCACTGATGAGAACCGTCCATGCAAAACGTAGCCGCCATATTGGATTTCAAAACTGCCTTGAAAACATATTTTACGAAGAGCTCACATGCTTATTTTAGTTCGTATGGGGCTTTCATATATCACATGTTGACGAAACTTCAGTCTTTTAAATGGTATGCTTAGAGTTGCAATTGTATTCTTGTTTCCACACCAATTAAATATCGAGTGAATAAGACCCGTCCACCGTGATGAGGTTGGCCTGCCGTGGTATTCTACCCTAGTAGATATATAGCGTTTGATTTATAAGACTTTGGGTCCAGTGTTCTACATTTCATCACAGCTAAGAGGTTTCTGTTGGACAACTGGCCTGGCTTTCTGTACAACTTTATTGAGGACAACTTAAAGTGCTTGAAGATATAGCTATATTTGAAGCATACAGTATTTTAGTTGGGGAATCAACTGACTGGACTAGCTTGATCCAGTTTTGGCCGCGTGTGGATCCACCTCCTAAAAAGTACTTTGACACGTTCCTGACACCGGAGATGGGCACTAGGGTAAAATATCACAGCAGGCCACCTACAATCAACGCTAGCCACCCTCCGAAAAAGTACATTATAACTCGTCCTGACACCGGGAGATGGGCATCAGTCGCGACTTCTTTGTTGTGTGTAAAAACGGAGCTAAAGACCTCTACTCTCCTTTCGAAGTAAGTATTTTCTCCAAAGTTAGAAATTAAGGCCGAAATTTTAAGATTTAAACAGAGGGTTACTGAAAACTGGGTGCTACGGCAGTGGAAATCTCACCAAACGCTTTAGAAATTTTACTTACAACTAAAAATGTTTTCGAAGATTGACGCTATCTTGATGTTTACGGAGTCGCTTTTTTTTTTTTTTTTTGTTGTCAACAAACTTCCCATTTCATGTGCTAAATCTGCACACCACTTGTACCCATAGACGCTGGGGCACTTTCATCACAACAATCGTAAACCCACCTCTTACCAGCACTTATTCGTACTTATTCAAGGGGACTACGGCATTCTTTGCGGCGTTTTGCGCTCTTCAATTGTTTATCAGTGTTGTCAATTGGTATGTGTTTACCCTCAAACTAGGTATAAGACTTACACAAAACCGGGGAAATAGTTGAAATTATCGTATCTATTTGTAGTATATATACATATTGAGCAATTTTATCATACTGCATTACTATGACAACTAGAATTCATCGAAACAGTTTGTAAATGCATCGGCGTATGTGACGCTCCACTAGATTGGCAACGATGAGCCATTTTTTCCTCACGTCGTCTGCTCGTAAGTATACATCCGAAACATTTGTAATTTTTGGGGTTAATTTGGTTGCAAAAAAGGGATAATGGACATGAATTAAATAAACATTTTGAAGTAGAGTTAAACTAAATATTGAGTAAAGTAAACAATTAAGGAATAAAGCTTTGCATCTCATAATCAGTGTTGTCGTCTGCTGCTCGTAACTTTGTTTACGGAGTGAGTGCTTAGGAAACACGAACAGCAATGTGGTTCGAGTGCACTGTGGAGTGAATTAAGACCAAAATGTGTATAATTAACAATCAAATAAGCGCTGTGGAGTTTCAGTTGTGATGGCAGTAAGGATAATACCACTGATTACAAGGTAAGAATGAATTCAGTTCCAACCATAACCCCGGGAATAACAAGTTTCATACTTTCACTAATATAGGCAACAAAATGTTGTTTTTATACATTCAACTTCCCTGCCAGATATATACTTAGCTATAGACTCCGTCGTCTCCGACAGAATTTCAAATTTCGCGGCACACGCTACAGGTAGGTCAGGTGATCTACCGCCCTGCCCTGGGTGGCAGGCTAGGAAACCATCCCCGTTTTCTAATCAGAATTCTTCTGTCGCCCGGACCATCAACATTGTTGTTGGGCCTCTCGATTGGTTTCTTTTTTCACCGGCAATTGATCTTCTTGACCGACTTTTGGTGACGTATCTGGATTGTTGGATTGGCATACGCTTTTTGTGGACTGTTTTGTGGACTTGATTTGGAATTTTCTTTAAATAATGCTCTGGACTCTGGTATGGTTGTGAGACTTGTGTGAATGTAGGCTGTAAGGTAAGGTTGCCGAAAAAGCTTCGGTAGACCCTCACACGGTATGCAGAGGTCAGGGAGGGGTATGAACTGTTCTTTTTTACTAGTACTTGTAGGAATGTGAGAACTTGAGTGAGAACGAATGGAAGAATCTAACTAATTATTTAAAAAAGTTAGAAGAGAAAGAGTGAGGAAGGCTTCTCATAGAAGTTTAAGTAGTTCTAGATCTGAACTAATTCCAAGCTTGGGATCTTCCCAAGGGTAAAGTATTGCTACTTCTCCTTCCATTGCAGCCCCTTCTCCTATTGCAGAACCTGTAGATCCAGCAAAAGACTTGCGGATCTAAAAGCAGCCTTCAAGTTGATGGAAAAACAAAATGGCTGCCATACAAAGGTAAGGCTAGTGATTTTTTCAGTGGACAGTGATATGAGTGTCCCCAGTGTAAGTGGAGGGGGCATCTGGTCGGGGTCTCAGCAACGCTCCTAGGTCTAGACCTCTTCCAAGCTCACATGCCCAGAGGAGAAGGAATGTCGAAAGCCGAAAGGAGGTTGTGGAGAATCCCCACTGATCAGTCCCTTCGGCGGTTTCTGTGACACCCCAGAACTGCCAAGGACCGCTATTGTAAAAAGCGTCCTACGTGAGTGTTTTTCGTCGTCGGGATCTTCATCACCGAGAACGTGATTGGAGAGATTCAGATCGATCTCGGCCTCTCAAAGAGAGTTGGAAGGCTCCGAATATTGACTCGAGCCCTGAAAACTTCCCTGAGGAGTCTCCATCGGGAGTGAAGAAGGCAAGAAGAGCCATTCTTTCAACCAGAGTGAGAAGGAGGCAGGAGGTGGAGGCTATGGACTCCTCCCCTCCTCCTTCCCCTCCTCCCGAAGAGGATAAAGAGGAGGCTACAAAGAGGTTCATGATGGCGATGCAGGAACAGATTTCGTCGTTTGTAGGAGTCCTGTCAAAGGAGCCTCCTAGAAGGAAAGACACTTCCCTTCCTATAAAAGATCCTCCAGACGTATGGAGGTATCTGCCTCCAGGATCGATACTCCTACTCGAGGTGAGGTTTCGGTACGAACCTGGATGAACCGATCAGACGTCTGGCACCGGCCAGGAGTGAGGAGTCACCCAGGAGGCAGGAGCCAAGAGCCAGGAGTGAGGAGTCAACCAGGAGGCAGGAGCCCAGAGCCAGGAGTGTAGAGGCATCCAGGCAAGAGGCAGGAGCCAGGAGGCAAGAGGCAGGAGGCAGGAGCCAAGAGGCAGGAGCCAGGAGCCAAGAGGCAGGAGTCAGGAGGCAGGAGTCCGGAGTCCGGAGTCCGGAGTCCGGAGTCCGGAGTCCGGAGTCCGGAGTCCGGAGTCCGGAGTCCGGACCGGCCGGAGGCCGGAGGCCGGAGGCCGGAGGCAGGAGGCAAAGAGTCGGGGACTCGTTCCTGGAGTTATGACTCTTCTCCAAATAGGAGCTCCTCTCCTTCAGAACATAGGATGGTCTTGGAAGGACTCTCCCTCCAAACGTGAACTTTCTCCTTCGTCTGATCGAGGGTTAGACGAGTTGTCTGATGACGAACCTCCTGCTAATGAGGGACTTTCTAGTTATAAAGTCTTAGCCTCATTATTACTTCAAGAATTTGGAGATTCTCTTAGTCCGGCGGCTCCTCCTTCTCCTCGTTCGCTCTTTCGAGCTCGGCTACGGCAAAATCTTCGGCCTTTTTAAAAATGAAGCCTGCGATATCTATGAAGAAGGCCACTCCATTCTTTAGATTCCTTGGATTGGACAAGGAGGAGGAGTTAGGAAAGAACGGTATTCTGCTTGCTCCTTCCAGATTGCACGGAAAGAGAGGTATTTGGTATGGGACAGGAGAGACTATGGGTCTTTCTCTACCTGCCTCTGCAGATGCCGACTTTTCCAATTTAGTGGAGGCCTCTAGACGTCACTCCTTAGGATCGGTCAGAGCGACGTGGAGCACTTCAGAGTTTGAACCACTTTCTAAAGGGACTTTTTGTCACTTTAGAGGTGTTCAATTTTCTGGATTGGTCACTCGGAGTTCTGGCCAACAAATCTAAGGATCCGGAGTTTTCCTGAAAAACCCAGAAAAAAAAAAATTTTTCCCCCCCTCCCCCATAAAGGTCCTGTCCTGCATGGACAAGGCAGTACAGGGACGGTTTCGGGTGAAGTGGCTTACCCTTTTGGTGCTGGTCTGAAAAAGAGGATCAGTTTATGGATCCCTATTATCGAAAGGGGTTTCTCCGAGCCAGAGGACTGCCTTACTGTTCGCCCCTCTATCGGATCATCTGTTTCCTTCTCAGTTAGTGAAGGATATATCTCGCTCGCTACTGAGAAGGCGACACAAGACCTACTAACGCAAACGTCCAAAGGAAAGGACGCCCTTGTAGTGGTCGACGGTTTAAGAAGGGACTATCGTCCTCCTCAGCAGCCCTTTCGTAGAGGTGCAGCGGCTCGTCCCCCTGCCAGAAAGAAGAGATGGCTGAAAAGAGAGGAAGGTCTTCATTTAGGTCCTTCAAGAAATCAAAGTGACTTGTTGCTCCTCCAAGCACCAGTGGGCGCAGACTCCTGAACTTTTGCAGGAATATGGGCAAAAAGGGGAGCCGACCTTTGGTCAGTGTCGGTCCTGAAGAAGGGATATGTAATCCCCTTCGACGACAGCCCTCCCCTAACATCTACGCCTCGGGAACTGTCAGCGAGGTACAGAGACCCGTTAATGAGAAAGACTCTCCTTCAAATGGTGGAGCAAATGTGGGAAAAAGAGGCCATCGAACTTGTGCAGGATCCACACTCCCCGGGATTTTACAATCGCCTTTTTCTAGTACCAAAGGCATCGGGGGGGTGGAGGCCAGTTCTGGACGTAAGCGCTCTGAATCGCTTCGTACAGAAAAAGAAGTTTTATACATTCAACTTCCCTGCCAGATATATACTTAGCTATAGACTCCGTCGTCTCCGACAGAATTTCAAATTTCGCGGCACACGCTACAGGTAGGTCAGGTGATCTACCGCCCTGCCCTGGGTGGCAGGACTAGGAACCATCCCCGTTTTCTAATCAGAATTCTTCTGTCGCCCGGACCATCAACATTGTTGTTGGTTCCTCTCGATTGGTTTTTCTTTTTTCACCGGCAATTGATCTTCTTGACCGACTTTTGGTGACGTATCTGGATTGTTGGATTGGCATACGCTTTTGTGGACTGTTTTGTGGACTTGATTTTGGATTTTTCTTTAATAATCTGACTCTGGTATGGTTGTGAGACGTTGTGTGAATGTAGGCTGTAAGGTGAGGTTGCCGAAAGCTTCGGTAGACCCTCACACGGTATGCAAGAGGTGCAGGAGTATTGAAATGTTCTTTTACTAATACTTGTAAGGAATGTGAGAACTTGAGTGAGAACGAATGGAAGAATCTAACTAATTATTTAAAAAAGTTAGAAAGAGAAAGAGTGAGGAAGGCTTCTCATAGAAGTTTAAGTAGTTCTAGATCTGAACTAATTCCAAGCTTGGGATCTTCCCCAAGGGTAAGTATTGCTACTTCTCCTTCCATTGCAGCCCCTTCTCCTATTGCAGAACCTGTAGATCCAGCAAAAGAACTTGCGGATCTAAAAGCAGCCTTCAAGTTGATGGAAAACAAAATGGGCTGCCATACAAGGTAAGGCTAGTGATTTTTCCAGTGGACATGATATGGAGTGTCCCCAGTGTAGTGGAGGGGGCATGGCTGGTCGGCTCAGCAACGCTCCTAGGTCTAGACCTCTTCCAAGCTCACATGCCCAGAGGAGAAGGAATGTCGAAAGCCGAAAGGAGGTTGTGGAGAATCCCCACCGATCAGGTGTCCCTTCGGCGGTTTCTGTGACACCCCAGACTGCCAAGGACCGCTATTGTAAAAGCGTCCTACGTGAGTGTTTTTCGTCGTCGGGATCTTCATCACCGAGACGTGATTGGAGGAGATTCAGATCGATCTCGGCCTCTCAAGAGGAGGTTTGGAAGGCTCCGAATATTGACTCGAGCCTGAAAACTTCCCTGAGGAGTCTCCATCGGGAGTGAAGAAGGCAAGAAGAGCCATTCTTTTCAACCAGAGTGAGAAGGAGGCAGGAGGTGGAGGCTATGGACTCCTCCCCTCCTCCTTCCCCTCCTCTCGAAGAGGATAAAGAGGAGGCTACAGGTTCATGATGGCGATGCAGGAACAGATTTCGTCGTTTGTAGGAGTCCTGTCAAAGGAGCCTCCTAGAAGGAAAGACACTTCCCTTCCTATTAAAAGATCCTCCAGACGTATGGAGGTATGCTGCCAGGGATCGATACTCCTACTCGAGGTGAGGTTTCCGGTACGAACCTGGATGAACCGATCAGACGTCTGGCACCGGCCAGGAGTGAGGAGTCACCCAGGAGGCAGGAGCCAAGAGCCAGGAGTGAGGAGTCAACCAGGAGGCAGGAGCCCAGAGCCAGGAGTGTAGAGGCATCCAGGCAAGAGGCAGGAGCCAGGAGGCAAGAGCCAGGAGGCAAGAGGCAGGAGCCAAGAGGCAGGAGCCAGGAGCCAAGAGGCAGGAGTCAGGAGGCAGGAGCCAGGAGCCATGGAGTCCGGAGTCCGGAGTCCCGGAGTCCGGAGGCAGGAGTCAGGAGTAGGACGTCAGGAGGCAGGAGTCAGGAGTCAGGAGTCAGGAGCCAGGAGGCAGGAGTCCAGGAGGCAAGAGTCAAGAGCCAGGAGGCAGAGTCGGGGACTCGTTCCTGGAGGTTATGACTCTTCTCCAAATAGGAGCTCCTCTCCTTCAGAACATAGGAGGTCTTGGAAGGACTCTCCCTCCAAACGTGAACTTTCTACCTTCGTCTGATCGAGTGGGTTAGACGAGTTGTCTGATGACGAACTCCTGCTAATGAGGGACTTTCTAGTTATAAAGTCTTAGCCTCATTATTACTTCAAGAGTTTGGAGATTCTCTTAGTCCGGCGGCTCCTCCTTCTCCTCGTTCGCTCTTTTCGAGCTCGGCTAACGGCAAAATCTTTCGGCCGTTTTTAAAAATGAAGCCTGCGATATCTATGAAGAAGGTGCACTCCATTCTTTAGATTCTTGGATGACAAGAAGAAGGAGTTAGGAAAGACGGTTATTCTTGCATGCCTCCTTCCAGATTGCACGGAAAGAGAGGTATTTGGTAGGACGAGGGAGACTATGGTCTTTCTCTAACCTGCCTCCTGCAGATGCCGAACTTTTCCAATTTAGTGGAGGCCCTATAGAACGTCCCTACTCCTTAGGATCGGTCAGAGCGACGTGGAGCACTTCAGAGTGAACCACTTTCTAAGGGACTTTTTGTCACTTTAGAGGTGTTCAATTTTCTGGATTGGTCACTCGGAGTTCTGGCCAACAAATCTAAGGATCCGGAGTTTCTGAAAAACCCAGAAATTCTCCATAGCGTCCTGTCCTGATGGACAAGGCAGTACAGGACGGTTCTGGGTGAAGTGGCTTCCCTTTTTCCCTTTTTTGGTGCTGGTCTCCTGAAAAGAGATCAGTTTTATGGATCCCTATTATCGAAAGTGGGGTTTTCTCCGAGCCAGAGGACTGCCTTACTGTTCGCCCCTCTATCGGATCATCTGTTTCCTTCTCAGTTAGTGAAGGATATATCTCGCTCGCTAACTGAGAAGGCGACACAAGACCTACTAACGCAAACGTCCAAGAAAGGACGCCCTGTAGGGTCGACGGTTAAGAAGGACTCTCGTCCTCCTCAGCAGCCCTTTCGTAGAGGTGCAGCGGCTCGTCCCCCTGCCAGAAAGAAGAGCTCTGAAAAGAGAGGAAGGTCTTCATGTTTAGGCCCTTCAAGAAATCAAAGTGACTTGTTGCTCCTCCAAGCACCAGTGGGCGCCAGACTCCTGAACTTTGCAGGAGTATGGGCAAAAAAGGGAGCCGACCCTTGGTCAGTGTCGGATCCTGAAGAAGGGATATGTAATCCCCTTCGACGACAGTCCCTCCCCTAACATCTACGCCTCGGGAACTGTCAGCGAGGTACAGAGACCCGTTAATGAGAAAGAGACTCCTTCAAATGGTGGAGCAAATGTGGGAAAAGAGGCCATCGAACTTGTGCAGGATCCACACTCCCCGGGATTTTACAATCGCCTTTTTCTAGTACCAAAGGCATGGGGGGCGGGGGGGTGGAGGCCAGTTCTGGACGTAAGCGCTCTGATCGCTTCGTACAGAAAAAGAAGTTTTATACATTCAACTTCCCTGCCAGATATATACTTAGCTATAGACTCCGTCGTCTCCGACAGAATTTCAAATTTCGCGGCACACGCTACAGGTAGGTCAGGTGATCTACCGCCCTGCCCTGGGTGGCAGGACTAGGAACCATCCCCGTTTTCTAATCAGAATTCTTCTGTCGCCCGGACCATCAACATTGTTGTTGTTTCCTCTCGATTGGTTTTTTCTTTTTCACCGGCAATTGATCTTCTTGACCGATTTGGGGTGACGTATCTGGATTGTTGGATTGGCATACGCTTTTGTGGACTGTTTTGTGGACTTGATTTTGGAATTTTCTTTAATAATGTCTGACTCTGGTATGGTTGTGAGGACGTGTGGCTTCGGTCTGTCTACAGCCCCACAAGTATTCACCAACCTGATGGCGAATGTAGCAAGATGGCTTCACCTAGAGGGGATAAACATCTCCCTCTACTTGGACGACACTGGCCTGATCAGGGCCAAGTCCGCAGATATTCAGTGCTTGGCGTACTTAGAAGTAAACAAGGAACATGATAGATTTCGCTAGGTTGCTTCGTCAACCTCGAGAGTCACAACTGATCCCCCAGCCATGAACTTGGTCTATCTGGGGATTCAGATGGATTCTCCGGGTTTTCGGGTTATATCCTTCGCGAGAAAGAATGCGCTCGAGGTTTGTCGGAATCTCGAGCTTCTTAGGAGAAAGAACAGCTTCAGCGAGGGATTACCTGACCCTTTTAGGGACCCTGTACTCACTGAGGAAAAGTTCTTCTCGCTGAGGGGATACTTCACCTTCGCCCTCATTCAGTTTTTTCCTCAAGAGGTGTGCGTTGGAAGACGGTTCAACTTCTCGACCATCTTCCAAACTTCCACAAGAAGTACAAGATCATCTGAAGTGGATGATCCCTCCGCTTCAAAGAACGAGGGCGTATCGCTTGCTCTGCAACCCAGCACCAAGTGTTATTTCCGACGCTTCGGAGTCGGATGGGGCGCGACGCTAGGATCAATGGAGGTTCAGGGGCCACCTGTACAAAGGAACAGGTGTCCTGCACATCAATTTGCAAGGAACTTGTGGCCAATAAACCCTATCCTTAAAGTTCTTCGACGCGATATCTAGGACGGGGTGATACAGATAAACTCGACAACAACCCACGGCTCTGGCTTACATACGCAAGCAAGGAGGCGCGCACTCTTTCTTCTTTCTCCCCTCTATCAGTTAACAAGACCCTGTTAACCTTGACGGACGAAGAGGATAACTCTCCTCACATAAGGTTTGTCAAGGGATTCCAAGACAATGTTGAGAGCGGACAGAACTGGCAGAGAATCAGTCCTTCCCCACAGAATGGAACTCTACGACGAAGAAGTGTGTTCGAAGATCTTTGGTCTGTGGGGGGAGAACTCGGTGGCAATTCTTACAACTACTAGGTATGCACTGTTTGCGTGGGACACCTGGGGTGGATTCCTCTCCAAAGGAATAATAAGGACCTCGAGGGTTAATTTGTGCGTGCGGGTCTGAGGTGGGGATAGAGTCGCTGCGGAAGGAAATTCGTCCTTTCGCATATATGGGGTACGCGTTTCTCATGATTGGTCGGGTGTGGACGTCATAACGCCGTTCCGCCCGTTCAAATCCTGGGGGAAGTGCTCAGGAAGTTCGTAGCTTCGAAGAGCACGAAGTTGACACTCATGGCCCCATTTTTTTGCCACCCAGGAATGGTTTCACGGAGGATACTCTTGAGTTGGATAGTGGACTTCCCAGATACTTCCAAACAGACACATCTACTCAACAACCCACTTCGGAAGGTTTCATCACAAACCGCCCATGTCTCCGCTCTGACGCCTTTCGACTATCGAAAGACTTGTCAGAGCGAGAGGCTTTTCTCGGCAAGGCTGCGGGCTCTATCCGCTAGATCCCGCAGAGCTTCCGACGAGAATAGTATACCTCAATAGTGGGAATTCTTTTAGGAGGTGGTGTAAGGGTCAGAAGCTGTCCTCCTCCATACCTCTATAGTGAATATTGCCGATTTCCTCCTCTTTCATGAGATATTCTATCTTCAGTATTCAGGAAATCGAGGCCTGGACCATTGCTAACAACAAAGATCTACAACATCTAATTACATTCCTTTTGAGACTTTCGAAAGCAGCTCTCCTAGAACACCTAGTTGGATCTAGACTTGGTCCTGATTCCTTTTTCATCGATATATTTCGGCCTTTACATCTGGCGTCCTTACAGCGACGTCACTAGGAAAATGCTTGTTCCTGGTGGCTCTCAGCTACAGCCAAGAGAAGAGCGAATACAACGCTCTGATTCCCACGGTGGGGGTTCAAAGTGAGATGTGCCATCTGTTCTTTCCAGACCAATGTTTCCTGGCAAAGAACGAATACGCCGTCAAAAAAAACCGTGGCCCAGAAGTTTTGAGGTAAAAGGCCTATCTAAAACCTTGTAGCAGAGAGATAGAGAGATCCATCTGTCAGTGAGAGCTCGTAATACTATTTAGAGAGGAAGAGACAGATGGGTAGCTTGTCAATCAAGGGTCTTTGGTGTTCGTTGAAGAACCCCAAAAAACTTCATCTTCCAAGAACGGAACGCCTTGGCTTTCTGTTGTGAGGAAGCGTTATTACGGAGCTCACTAAGAACTGCTCGGAGGAATCCCTTCGGTCTTCTAAAGGCAAGACTCAATGAGTGAGTGCAGTAGCAACGTCTTTGGCGGTGTCCAAAAGAGTATGTCTCTAAAGAATATCATTGAGACTACATATTTGAGGTGCAATTCAGTGTTTGCATCTCATTAACTCAGGATGGTGAGAGTGACCTATAGAAGTGCTTCTTCGCTAGGTTCCTTTTTGTATCAGCAGATACAGTACTTGGGTCGTGGAGCAAAGACTGTCCTTCATTTTGTGTTTATTAGATATCGTACATAAACCCTCTTTGTGTCAGATATGTGCTTGGTTTTCTATTAGCAAGCGTCACGTACTTGTCCCACGGAGCATAGTGGTCCCATTGCTGGTAGGATCAAGGGTATGTTGACTAGTAGGAGTACAAAAATTTTTTTTTGTATATTTTGTAATGAAACGTGTTCTTATGTTTCGAGTTTTTGGTTGTTTGTAAAGGAGTTCGGGATAACTCCTTACACTCTTAGACTAACTGGATGTTGATCAGTGATCGTGATCGTTTTTTTGTGCTTCCTTGCACAAAGGTTTATTGTCATGTTTAGTGAATAGCACCCAATGACAACGGCCCTTTAGCTCTGCCGAGTACGTGGATAAGACCCCATTGGCAGACCCACAAGAACTCTTAGCCCTAGAGTCAATATCTCGCTGGGCTCTGAGGCTAAGCAGACTCCAAGCGAGCCGCGTAGTCTTCAGCCTATATGAGGTATGAACCAAGGTTTATTAAATACCTACAACATATGTTTTCTTTTTTTACCTGTCTATTTCAGTTTGTTAGCTGTCCTCTCCCAACCACAAATGGGTGCTAATCAGCCTAAGTATATATCTGGCAGGGAAGTTTGAATGTATAAAAATGATATTGGTATGTTACAATAAAGTTTTATACATACTTACCTGACAGATATATACGTTAATGGCCCACCAGCCTCCCCGCAGGAGACAGGTGAAGAGAAGAATTCTGATTAGAAACGGGGATGTTCCTAGTCCCCTGCCACCCAGGGCAGGCGGTAGATCAACCTGACCTACCTGTAGCGTGTGCCGCGAAATTTTGGAAATTCTGTCGGAGACGACGGAGTCTATAGCTTAAGTATATATCTTGTCAGGTAAGTATTTTATAAACTTTATTGTAACATGACCAATAATCATTTTCGCATGGAAACAGTCCGCCTCTGTAATGTCGGCTCTCTTCGTCCAGGAATTTGGATGGTCTCTCTTGACCTGCAAGACGCTATTTCGCGAGTTCCCTATATGCAACCATTTTTCAAAGAATATCTTCGCTTGTGTAATAGGAGACAAGATTCTTTCAGTTTCATGGGGCCTCTGTGCTTCGGTCTGTCTACAGCTCCACAAGTATTCACCAACCGATGGCGAATGTAGCAAGATAGCTTTATCACCTAGAGGGGGATAAACATCTCCCTCTACTTGGTCGACTGGCTGATCTGGCAAGTCCTAAGATTTCATTGCTTGGGAAGACTTAGAAGTAAAAGGACTGATAGATTCTCTGGGTGCCTCGTCAACCCTCGAGAAGTCACAACTGATCCCCAGCCAGAAATTGGTCTATCTGGGGATTCAGATGGATTCTCGGGGTTTTTCGGTATATCCTTCGCGAGAAAGAATCGCTCGAGGTTTGTCAAGTAATCCGGCTTTCTATAGAGAGAAAGAACAGCTCAGCGAGGATTACCTGAGCCCTTTTAGGGACCACTGTCCTCACTGAAAAAGTTCTTCTGCTAGGAGACTTCAACCTTCTCGCCTCCTTCAGTTTTATTTCCCTCAAAGAGGCGTGGTGGATTTTGGAAGAAGGGTCAACTCTCGGGACTCTTTCCACTTCCGCAGAAGTAAGAGAATCTCTGAAATGATGGTGGATCCCTACCCGCTTCAAAAGAACGAGGCCGTATCGCTTGCTCTGCAGAACCCAGGACCCAGTGTTATTTTACAAAAGACCGCTTCGGAGTCGGGATGGGAGCGACGCCTATGAGCAAGGGAGGTGTCAGGCACCCTGGCAAAGGACAGGTGTTCCCTGGCCCTCAATTGCAAGGAACTTGTGGCCATACACCCTAGCCTTAAAGTTCTTCGAAGAGATAGTCAGAGACGGGGTGATAACGCTAAAAACCCCTCGGACAAGCACCACGGCTCGTGCTTACATACGCAAGCAAGGAGGCACGCACCCTCTTTCTCCCTCATATCAGTTAACAAGACCACCTGTTAACCTGGACGTAGAAGATGCCTAACTCTCCCTCACAAAGGTTTGTTCAAGGATAAGAATGTGAGAGAGCGGACAGACTGAGCAGGAAGAAATTAGGGGTCCCTTCCCACAGAATGGACTCTACACACAACGAAGAAAATGTGTCGAGTCCTTTGGTCCCTGTGGTGGGAGAGCCTCACATAGACCTGTTTGGCGACGTTCCTACTCCAAAAGACTAGAGATCTTTTGCTCTCCTAGTGTAAGATTCGAGAGCCTTTGCATAGACGCGTTTCTCATGATTGGTCGGGTGTGGACGCATACGCCTTTCCTCCCCGTTCAAATCCTGGGGATGGTTCTTACAGGAAGTTCGTAGCTTCGAGCCACGAAGTTGACACTACATGACCCCATTTTGGGCCAGCCCGGAATGGTTCACGGAGGTACTGGAGTGATAGTGGACTTCCCCCAGATCGATTCCAACAGACACGATCTACTCAGACAGCCCCACTTCGAGAGGTTTCTTCACAACCTCCCAATGTCTCGCTCTGACCCTGCCTTCGACTACGAAAGACTGTCAGAGCGAGAGGCTTTTCTCGTAAGGGCTGCGGGATCTATTGCTAGAGCCCTCAGAGCTTCGAATAGAAGAGTATACCAGAATTCCAAGTGGGAAGTCTTTAGGAGGTTTTGTAAGGGTCAGAAGCTGCCGCCTCCAGGACCTTATAGTGGAATATTTGCCGTTTCCTCCTCTTTTCTGAGAGAGGATCACACTATCTGTCTCGACATAAAAAAAGGATACAGAAGCTGCTGTCTTCAGTAGTCAGGAATAGAGGCCCTGGGCATTGCTAACCAACAAAGATCTACACGATCTAATTAGATCTTTTTAGACTTCGAAAGAGCTATCTCCCTAGAACACCTAGTTGGAATCTAGATGTGGTCCCTGAAATTTCCTTTCATCGGATAAATCGAGCCTTTAACATCTGGCGTCCTTCCGCGACGTCACTAGGAAATGCTTGTTCCTGGTGGATCTCGCTAAATCCAGAGGACGGCGAATTACAACGCTCTGGATTCCACGGTGGGGTTCAAGGAGATGCTGCATCCTTTCTTTCCAACACTGTTTCTGGCAAAGAACGAAACCCCTCAAAACCGGGCCCAGAGTTTGAGGTAAAAGGCCTATCTAACCTTGTAGGCAGAGGGTAGAGAGATCTCTCTGTCCAGTGAGACTCTTAAATATTATTTAGAGAGGACGAGACCAGATGGGGCTTTGTCAACAAGGTCTTTGGTGTGCGGTGAAACCCCAAAAGACTCATTCCAAGACGCCTGGCTTTCTTTGTGAGAAGCGTTATTACGGACGCTCACAAACTGCTCGGAGGAGATCCTTCTTCGGTCTTCTAAGGTCAAGACCTCATGAAGTGAGGGCAGTAGCAACCGTCTTTGTCGTTTCCAAAAGAAATATGTCTCTAAAGAATATCATTGAGCTACATATATTGAGGGTGCAATTCAGTGTTTTGCATCTCATTATCTAAGGATTTGAGAGTGACTGAGAGAAGTGCTTCTCGCTAGGTCCTTTTGTATCACAGATACATTACTGGTTCTTGGAGCAAAGCCTGATCCTTAATTTTGGGTTTTTTTATCGTACTAAACCCTCTGTCCCATATATTTGCTTGGTTTTCTATTAGCAAGCTCACTACTGTCGCACGGGAGCGGAGTGTCATTGCTGGTAGGGGATCAAGGGTAATGTATGACTAGTAGGGGAGTACAAAATTTTTTTTGTATCTTTTTGTAATGAAAGTGTAATTATGTTTCGAGTTTTTGGTTGTTTGTAAGGAGTTTCGGGGATACTAAAAAGAAAGTTTACAATCTTAGAACTAACATGGATGTTAGTATCAGGTTGATCGGGATCGGTTTTTGTGCGCCTTGAACAAGGTGTATTTGGTCATGTTAGTGGAATAGCACCCAATGACAAAGGCCCTTTAGGCTCTGGCCGAGTAATTGGATAAGACCCCCTTTGGCAGATCCCACAAGAACTCTTAGCCATATATCAATACTCGCTAGGCTCTTGGCTAAGCAGACTCCAGGCAGTATGCCCGCGAAGTCTTCAGCCTAATAAGGTAGACCAAGTTTATAAGACCTACAACAGTATGTTGTTTACCCTGTCTATTTCAGTTTGTTAGCTGTCTCTTACCCACCAACAATGGGTGCTAATCGCTAGTATATACTGGCGGGAAGTTGAAGTGTATAAAAATGATATTGTCATGTTACAATAAAGTTTTATACATACTTATACCTGACAGATAATACGAATTAATGGCCCACCCGCCTCCCCCGCAGGAGACAGATTTGCAGAGAAGAATTCTGATTAGAAAGACTGGGATGTTCCTATTCCTGCCCACCCAGGGCAGGACGTTAGAATCACCTGACCTACCTGTAGCGTGTGCCGCGAAATTTGAAATTCTGTCGGAGACCGAGTCCTATAGCTGTATATCTCTGTCAGGTAGGTATGTATAAAACTTTATTGTAACATGACAATATCATTTTATTGTGCTGATTACACTGCACTCTTGAGTAAGATCATACACTTTACATACGTATCGCTAACATTGTCAAATGATGCTGGGAAGGCTGGGGAAGATGGTGGCCGTCACTGATGAAGAACCGTCCATGCAAAACGTAGCCGCCATATTATTGATTTCAAAACTGCCTTGAAAACATATTTTCATGTATGACACTTACCTGGCAGGTTATATATATGCTATATTCTCTGTTCGCACTGGCAGAATTTTCAAACGCCGGCACCGCTAGATCACTGGTAGTTAGGTGATCGCCCACCCCGTTTCTTTCCCGTGGCGCTGGTGCTCGTAATCATTCCCATTTTCGTCATATTTTTCTGCCAGCCGAACCGGCAACATCGTTGTGGGTTCCCTGCTAGAAATTTCGAACTCGTTAGCTGACTTTCGCTGTACTTTGATGGATTATTGGTATCGTATTTGGAAAGTTGGATTGGGCAATCGCGTTTGGAATTTCTTATATGTCTATTCTGGTTTAGTATTTAGAGTGGTGTTGTGAAAGAGGGTGCAAGGTGAGACTGCCGAAGCCTCGGTAGAGACCCTCACACAGTAATGTTGAGAAGTGTAAGAGGGTGTGGTGTACTTGGGATAATAGGTGTAATGACGTGTGACAGTTTAAATGAGAAGGAATGGAAGCTTTCACTAATATGTTGAGAGACTAGACAGGATAGCGTACGACCGGACGGAGGATCGGTATCTCGAGTGGAGTCGGCTCTTCTAGTAAGGCCTTGAATCTTCTGTATATTCTCCCCCTTTCTTCCCCAAGTCGACGTTGTCAAGATCCTTCTCATCAGGATTTCTCCTGCGTCGGCTGCTGTTTTTCTGAGGATCCTAATTATGATAAATGTTTTGCCGCCTTGCGTCAATGGGCGACTCAGATTCAGCGTCTTACAGACAAAGTGGGATACTTTTGAGAGTGTCGTGTAGTGGAGGGGGCGGCTGATTCGTCTCTCCTCGTGCTCCTAGACCCTAGGGCCCTGCCAAGACTCCCCAGACGCAAGGGAAAGGCATGTCGACAGTCGAAGGGAGGCGAGAGGGGGGTTTCCCTTCCGATCATTCGTCCCTTCAGGCAGTACCCTGTTTGCGTCCCAGGCTGCAGCAGTGCGCCATAGAAAAGAGGGACACTGGGAAGTGTTTTCTTCTACTAACCGTAGTTTCTGCCGTCAGGCAGGTATCGCACGTATGCGGAAGAATCGCGTCCGCTTGAAGAGGACGCATAGACTACGTCGTCTCGGAATGAACTTGACGCTCAAGAAGCGGGTAGTAAGCCCTGAGATTTTCTCATCCAGTGACGATAAGACGTTGTTCCGCCGAAAAGGAGGAGAACTTTTCTTCCAAGGCAGGACGCAAGACTCATTTAGACGGCGGTTCGCCCTGAGAAGGAGCCCTCCTTCCTGCATCCTGGGCGTTTCTCCTGTATCTTCTCCTTCTCGTAACCTCAGTTCGGAGCTTCCGTCTTCGTTCCCTGCCGGTGGCTGCACGAGTCACGTCAGGAAACAGAAGACTAAGGACTTTCTTAAAGAGATGCAAGGGAAGGTTTAGCCGATCTATGTTAATCGTGGGAAGCAACGAAACATTCCATGCCTACGAGATGGTAAGACGCCGTCCTCTCCCCGTCAAGCCTCCACAGTGAACGCATGATTTGTGTTTGCCTCCTCCTCATCGCACTTCGGATTTCTCGTGTCGGACGCAAGTTACGGGGAGCAGGAACGCAGTACGAAAATCTCTGACGGGATTCACGTTTTTTTTTGGGGGTCAAAGACGTATCTCAGAAGGACTTCAGGCGGCAGGGAGCCTTCTTCTTCCCGAGAGGTTAGAGAAGAATGTTCAGCACAAGCACCTTGGATTTACAAGATGTTTTCTTCGGCAGAAGAGGAGATTTGGAGACTTAGCTTCTGAGAAGAGAAAGATGGTGAAGCACCTTCTTCAGGCTAAAAAGAAGTTAACGATTGCCTTTCTGTCAGTTTTTTTGAAGGTGAATTTTCAGCCTCATCTCCGATGTCATACCCCCCTTTCCCGCAATTTCTCCAAGAATAAAACACCGAAGAAGTCCATCGTTTTTGAATATGAAGCTTTCAATTACAGCTAAGCAGGCTCTTCAAAGGATCGATCTTGGGTTGAAAGCAAAAGAGGGAAGCGGGCAAGAACTTCTTTCTCCTTCCCTCGCCCCAAAATTGGCATCGAAGTCCGGATCTGGTATGCTACGGGGGAAAGTCCTCTGCCTGGAGTTCCTGCCTCCCCCAGGGGGATTTTTCCAACATTGTTGACAGTTCCCGCAGACAATGGCTTTGAAATTCGGCTAAGTTTGGTGGACGTCATCAGAGTTAGATCATCTCTTTAAAGGTATTTCCGGTACATTCGAGGTTTTCAATTTTCTTGATTGGTCCTTGGGGGCTCTGGACGAACCGTTGAAGATAAGGAATCAACTGCTTCGCACTTCCCAGCAGTGTTATGGTCCATGCATGATCAAGCCCTAAGGGATGGGGCTAATGATTTACTTCGGCTTTTCGACCGCAGAGTTTTTACAGATCGAGGTCACTCCTGTGCTCTTTTGCTGCAAGGGCTTTCTAACGCTCGAGAAATCCGAATTGGTTTTAATTTTTCCCCCTCTCGGAATCATTCACTATTCTTCGATCTTATCAAGGATTATTTCCCTTTTTCCTGACTCAGAAGGCGAACGCAGGACCTTTTAACGTCTTCGGTAAGGAAATTTTTACCCCCACAAAGTGGTTAAGGAGACGCCTTAAGGAGTCAAGGACATGGCTAGTCAGCCTTTCGAGCAAGTCCTTTTTCCTCGGCCTCTTCAGAGGTAGAGGAGCTCCTTCCAAGACGGGGTTCGAAACCCAGTAATAAACAGTGAAGATCAGTCCTTCAGACATCAGTTGGGCCCAGACTCCAGATGTTTTATGGGAGATTGCAAAAAAGGGGCAGATCCGTGGGTCGTCCACGGTACAAGGAAGGTTACAAGATCCCTTTTCTGAGTGAAACCACCTCTTCGACATCGCCAAGAGAGCTTTGGAGCTCACTACTGCTATCCCTGGAACAAGAAGCACTACAAGAGCAAGTACCTTCTTATTGCTCAGGAAATGGAGCCAATAGACCTGTTCTGGATCACTTTATCCCCGTGAATTTTACAATCCCGGCTTTTCTTAGTAGCAAAATCCTCGTGGGGTATGGAGACCTACTGAACGCAAGTCCAACTCAACTTATTTGTGGAGAAGACAAAATTTTTAACTATGGAACACCGATTCAGTACTGGCAGCGGTACGTCCAGGTACTGGATGGTTCCCCTGGACCTCAGAACGCATATTTTCATATCCCAATTCATCAGGATCCAGGAATACTTAATATTTGGTGATCCAGAAAGGGTCTTTTTCAGTTCAAAGCCCTCTGCTTCGGACTGTCACAGCCCGCCACAAGTTTTACAAGAGTGATGTCAAACGTGGCGAAGTGGCTACATATTTAGGGATAAGAGTGTCTCTATACCTAGACGATTGGGCTCATAAGAGCCCAATCAGAGACAATGTTGGAGGACTTAGAATGACGTTGGCATTTACGAACGAATTAGGGCTGATGGTGAACTTGATAACAGTCTCGACTCTGATCCCCAATCAGAGCAGTTTTTTGGGGATTCTGATTTCCCATCAGCGAACTTTTCGGGCTTTTCCATCTCCGCCCGACAGGCAAGCTCAGTGATCCGGAAGTCAAGCCTTTTAGAGAAAGACACGATGTTCTGCATGAGAGTGGATGAGCCTACTGGGGACTCTTCTCGTCACTGGAACGGTTTCGTTTCTCTAGGAAGGCTTCACATGAGACCCTTGCAAATATTTTTAACAAAGTCTGGCACGAAAAATCGCAACCGATTCCTTCCTGTTTCTAATTCCCTCGCAAGATCAAAGAGGGAATTACTTTGGTGGCTAATCTCCGGGGAAGTTAGGCGGAGGGAGCGTCCGCTCCAGCAGAATAACCCAGACCTTGTATTGTTTTCAGATCGTCGCAGTCAGGCTGGGGAGTCGACTCTGGCCTCAAGAATGTCAGGTCGCTGGAGAAAAAAGGAGGACGCACGTCTTGGCTATATAAACAGGAAGGAACTGATGGCGATTTCTTGGCTTTGAAAAGAGTTCAACTCGGTGAGCCGCAACCAGGCCGGTGCAGGTCAACGCGGACAATACCACAGCTCTGGCCGTACATCCGCAAGCAAGGGGGAACGCATTCAGTCTCTCTTTGCAAGTTTGGCGAGGAGATTCCTTCTATGGCAGAGAATAAAACGTACCTTCTCACCAGGTTCACATTCAAGTGGATAAGAATGTGGAGAGCGGACCCTGCAATTTTGAGCAGGGGAAGGGTCAAGCCTTCTGTCACAGAATGGACTCTTCATCATGAAGTATGCCAGAGTCTCTGTGGAAATTATGGGGTCGTCCCAGTGGTGGACTTGTTTGCGACCGCAAATTGACAAAGAGATTGACTACGTATTGCTCTCCAGTCCCCAGACCGTCACGCAGTCAAGTAGACGCTTTTCTTCTAGATTGGACGGGGCTAGACGTTTACCGGGCCTTTCCCCCGTTTCAAGATATTAGGAAAGGTTTTGAAGAAATTCAGGGGAGTCAAGGACGAGAATGACTCTCTTAGCTCCCTACTGGCCCCGGCCCGAGATTGGTTCAGCAGAGGTACTGGAATGCACAGTAAGGATGTACCAAGACCCTTCCAGCAGAGTAGATCTACTCAAACAGCCTCATTTCAACAGGTACCTACACAAGAACATCCCTCGCTCTGGGTACTGACTGCTTTCAGACTATTCGAAGACTTGTCAGATGCGAGGGGGTTTTGCGTAGAGAGGCGGCCAGATGCTGTGGCCTGGGACGAAGAGCTCTACTATTAAGGTGTACAGGCGAAGTGGGAATCCGTTCGTAAGTGGTGCAGAGTCGGAAGATTTTTTGTTTTTCTTCATCCATACCTCTGTGACCGCAAATTGTGCCGAATTCCTTTTATATTTAAGAAGGAAGTGGTCTGGTTTGTGTCAACTCAGGACAATTAAAGGGATTTCGTAGTATGTTGGCCTCAGTATTTAAGACACAGGTTTAGATATTACCAATGATCCGATCTGGAGACCTCTAAGGTCCTTGGAACAAGGAAGGGAGGTTTAGAATATTACCAATAACCTCGATCTGAGAGACCGTCATAAGGTCCTTGTGGAACAAGGCAGTGAACACCGTATAGAACACCTTCCTGGGATCTCGCTGTGGTCCTGAAATTTTCTTAGGACTAAATAGTTCGAACCGATGGATCAGCTTCGTTTAGAGATATCTCGAAAAAGATCAACCATCTTTTTGGTGGCCTTGGCCACAGCTAAAAGGGTTAGTGAGCTGCAAGCAATTAGCAAACCATGGTGGCTGGAAGATGACAAGGCAGTTTGCGTCGTTTCGGAGGTTTTTCTTGGCCCAAGAAACGAGAACCAGCTCTCCCTGGCCAGGTCTTTTGAGATTATGGGTCTTTCAAGATTGGTAGGAAACAGGGAACAAGAGAGAGTTCTCTGTCCCGTAAGGGCTTTTGCCTATTATTAGAGACAACAAATAATATTAGAGGAACTTCAGGAATCACTGTGGTGCTCTGTGAGGACCTAGCAGAGCCATGACCAAAAATGCTATTGCCTTTGTCCTCAGGAACTGATTAAAGAATCACATTGTTATATTCCAAGAGAAAATTTTGGCATCCTTAAGGTTAAGAAGGCCGCCGAAGTGAGAGCATAGCTACGTCCTTGCATTTAAAAGGAAATATGGCCCTCGAAAATATCATTGAAACGACGTTTTGGGAGGACTAGATTTTCAGTGTTGCCGTGTCATTACCTTAGAAGTGTCAAAACAACATTTGACAACTGTCAACGTTGGGCCTTATGATCTCAGGAGCATATTGGGCAGGGAGTTTTTTTCCACAAACCCATAACTTACTACCATGCTATGTAATTTTAATTAAGTTGGTGTTGTTTTTATGGTTGTCTGAAGGGTTATTGTCCTCTTCAGTCTGGTGAAGTGTGTGTGTTAATTTTTAGCTTTGTGTGTGGTTTCAGGGTGGTCTCACTTATCGCTAGCAGAAGCCCTGGTATAGGGCTAGGGTTGCCTTTCAACGAATTGGTCCCGTCCCCAGTTGTCAGACCCTTGTATTTAGCTTCATCACTATTAGGTCTGTCCTATTGGAGCTAACTACTAAGGTTTACGGCTAAGAGCAGGATTTATGAAGTCAGGCACCTTAAGGTAAGGATCTAAGAGTATTTGGGATTTATTTTAAATTTTAAAACTCTTACAATGTTGCTGTCTTTGACCCACCTCCAATGTGTCAATCAGCTTATATATACCTGCCAGGTAGTGTCAGTACTGAAATTGCATGTTATTATGGAATATAACAAAGTTTCATGTATACTTACCTGGTCATGTAGGATGATATAATTAAATTCCCACGCCACCCCCCTCAGGAGACAGGGTTCAGAGAAAAAATCTGACGAAAATGGGAATGATTCCGAGCACCAGCGCCACGGAACGGGGTGGGCGATCACCTGAACTACCAGTGATCTAGCGGTTGCCGCCGATTTTTGAAAATTCTGCATGCGACAGAGAATATAGCTATTATATACCTGCCAGGTAAGTATATACCTGAAACTTTGTTAGATCATAATATCATTTAAACGAAGAGCTCACATGCTTATTTAGTTCGTATGGGGCTTGTCATATATCACATTATGTTGACCAAACTTTCCGTCTTTTTAAATGGTATGCTTAGAGTTGCATTTGTATTCATGTTTACAGTTAACTATCGAGTTGATAAGACCCGTCCACCGTGAATGATGGTTGGCCTGTCCGTGATATTCCTATTTCACCCTAGTCACGAGTCATCTGGTGAAATCAACATGCTCAAGGGACCTTCTTGCCTTTCTATGGTACGTATTTTTCTCGAAGTTTAGAAATTAAGGTCATATTTTAAGATTAAACAGAGGTTCATGAATGTCTAGCCATGGCACAGTGCAAAGATACCTCCATACTCTTTCAATTTTTTACTTAAAACACCAAAAATGTAGACGATTGACGCCATCACAATGTTTGCGATTGCTTGTCCCATAACCTTATTCCATTTCCATGTGCTAAATCCACATCACCACTTTTAACCCAGAGACACTGGGGCACTTTCCTTTCACAGGCAATCATGACTATGACCCAACCCCCCTGGCCATATCCAAGGAAACTACATAGTTGGTATAAAGAAGAAGAAAGTGTGACACTAATAATTATTAAATAAATATGACCCGCAGTATAAGGTCATGATTGCATACTTCTTTAATATATTCATGATTATTAAATTGGAAAATATTCCTTTGTTGAACAGCAGCATGAGAAAAACAGAGGCAGAAGATGGAATGTGGCGAATGACAATGCGTAGGTGGAGATGTCTGGGTGTGACAATAGAGGACTGGATCAGAAATGACTACATAAGGGGGTCCGAACCATGTTGGGGAAGTATCAAAGAAAGTGCAGGAGGAGGCGGAATTGGTAGGGACACCATTGAGGAGAGATTGGGACCACGCTGGGAGACATCACTCTGGGGATGGAGGTCAAGAAGAAGAGAAGATGGAGCACCAAGAAAGAGATGGAAGGCTGTGTGAGAGGAGTACTACATGAGAAGGATTGATGATGCAGAATCGCAGGATAGAAATAAGATGGAAACGGCTCATATAAAACGGCAACCCCATATAAAAATGGAACCAGCTGGGAGAAAATTGTTTGTTTGAAAAAGTAACTAACTTTCCAGACTGAAATATCAACAGTACCTACGGCGTTGTTCGTGGCTCTTGTAATTGTTTATCAGTTTGCCAATTGGTGGGCTTACCTACCAACTGGGTATACGACTTACACAAACCAAGTGAAAATAGTGACTTTAGTGTATCTATTTTGTATTATATATTTGTATTAGAGCATATAATCATTATTGCATTACTATGACAACGACTAGGAATTCATGGAAAATTTTTGTAAATGCTTGGCGTATGTGTGAGGCTCCACTAAATTTGGCAATGTGAAATTTTGCTGTCGTCCCTGCTCGTATCTACTTTAGAAATGGTCTGTAGTTTTTCTGGGTTAGTGTTTGCTTGCAAAAGAGGGATATAACATGAATTAAAAGTATAACATTTGAAGTAACAAAGTATGTTTAAACGAAATAATGAGTAAGGTAACATTTGGCACAGGATATTGTACGGCAGCCCGGTCATCCCGATCGCGGTAAATATTGTACAGCAAGTGAATTGCACTTTCGTCAATTTAGACTTCTTGCCGTACAAAGAACATAGTGTGGTGGGAGTACGGCAATTCTGTCAGTGGTGCCGTAATTGCGCTCACGACTTGCTGTAGGTACGGCAGTTAGCTGTATCCGTTTACCAGTTTGCTATCATACTATACATTTATGTGACCATATTTCGGCTTTTAGGCAGGACCGTCTCCGTTTTTTTGAACATCTTGTCCCCCATTTTTAGTTAGCAAAATGTCCCCCCCCCCCCCCCCCCCCTCTTTGTTTGCTTTTTGTGGAATTTTTGTCCTGCTTTTTTGTGCTGCAAAAACAAAACTAAGTACCGTATCCCAATGTTAATGAAATAGTGCGAAATGTTGTTTAATTTTGCCATTTCACTATCTGGTAAATTTCTATTGTCTTCTCCAACAGCTGCACTACCCAATGAAGTGAATTAAAAGAATATTTTAAAGTGTATAAAGGTGGCCCTTTGCAAACTGCCGATGTCGGGGTAGATAAAGTGCCGAAAAGTCCCCAAGGTAACGATTGTAGTGTATATATTTTTATAATATATCCTCTTGAATCTCCTCTGTCGGAAGAGTGAAGTTTCTTTTCAGGGCCGATTCGATCGTTTCGTGATCTACATATAGTATACAATTTTGAAAGTGTTTGAGTCTTCATAGATGTCTATGGCTTTTTTTTCAAAACATTGAAAAAATAAAACAAAAAAAACAAGAAACAAAAAAAAAACAAAAAAAATCACAAAAACAAAAAAAACCAAAATTCAAGGTTATCGTTTCGTTAAAGCCTTAAAACATGTTTTTTTGGCGAAAACTAATGTATTATTCCCCTGTTCATGTTGTTTTCCGTCACATTTTTCTTGCTGTCACTGATATGCTTAGGCTGTAACAGGGTTCGCGCATGCCAATTCACTTACTGCCATAACCAATATCTTCCGCGATCAGGGTACAGCTGCCTACCAATATGCAGTTCGAAACAATTTAAGGGAATAAAGCTTTGTTACCTCATAAACAGTGTAGTCATGTGCTGCTACAACTGTTTTGGAGTGAGCGCTCATGACCAGGAAATCAACGTAGTTCCAATGCAATTTGGAGTGAATTAGACCAAAAAAACATTTGGGTGTGTATAATTACAATCAAGTAAGACTGTGGAGTTTTGTTGGGATGGCATTAAAGGATACAAACCACCATTAAAAGGTAAAAACTGAATTTCAGTTCAACCGATGACCCCTGGAATAGAAGGTTTCATACTTTTCACTAATTAGGCCACAAAATGTTGTTTTATTGTGCTGATTATAACCGCAATCTTGAGTAAGATTAATAAACATTACATATACGTATATCTAATTATTGTACCTGAAACTTTCCTTCAGACATATCTTACTTACGTCTCTGACGTCACAACAGAATTCAAAACTCGCAGGCAAACGCGACAGGTAGTTCAGGTGACTACCTTACCCGCCGCTGGGGAATCTGGTGTTAAAGAACCACGTACCTTTCTTGCCAGATTTTTTCTGTCGTCGTTTCGACCACACCTATTGTCGGTACCTCTTGACAGTTGTATTCTTTTCTTCGTTTTCCTCGCCCTGGATTGTTTCTACGGACTTTTGGTTGAAGTACCGATCTTTTGCCCTTGCATTTCGCGATTTGTGGACCGTTTTTTGACCTTTTCTTTGGATTTTCTTTGGATTTCATGATGTCTGATGTTGAATACTAAGAAAACTGCTATGTTTAAGTATGACTGAGTGTAAGGTGAGGCTACTGAAGCTGCGGTAGACCCTCACACAGTATGGTTTTTGAAGTGTAGATGGGAAGGGAACTGTACCTTTGATAATCCTTGTAATGAAATGTGAACAGCCAGGCTCTAGGCCCATTCGGCGCAAGGCTCCAGCCAGGCGCTAGGCGCCGCCAAGCACGACGCTAGCCAGGCTCCAGGCTTCACCCAGAGAGATCTATATCAAGAATTCCCCTGGCCTTCTTTGAGAAATGTGATCTCCTAAGCACTGGGACAAGTGCAATTGATTATTTCCTTACACAGCTGGGAATATAAAAGCGCATTACGTGCGAGCTTTTCCGAATTCTTGTTCTTTCCTTAACAATTGTCTAAGGACATATAGCTGTCACATACGGAGATGCCAACTCTGTGTTGACTTCCCATATCCGAAGGATTCAATTAAACCTACGAGAGATCCTTCTCTCTGGGTTGATACGTGTCTGCGGATACATTGCTGTGATAGGGAGCCGAGACTGATCCTTAACTAGTGAGTTAAATGTTATTTAACGTCTTTTTTTTTTCTTTGGGTTTTTTGAAAGGATTTTGGGGATAACTTCTTTTCACTTAATCACTAACCCTCGTGTTAGGAATCAAGGTGATCGGGATCGGTGTTGTGCTCTTAATTTGCACTAGGCATAGGCAATTGTCCATGTAGAGGCTCTGTCGAAGTAAAGTGGGGATAGTAAGGACCCCATCGACAGACCCAGCAAGAACTTTAGCCATAGGTCCTCCTTCCGTCGCTGATGCTCCTTGAGGCAAGCAGATTCCTAGGCATTAGCCATGGAATCTTCTGCCTGAACAAGTGGAACAAGGTTTGATTTATTTATACCATACAACGTAGTTGTTTCCCTGTCCTATTCAGTAAATAGTTGTCTCTTCCCCAACCACCAAAGGTGTCAATCAGCTAGTATACTATTCTGCCGGGGAAGGTGCATGTACAAAAATGATATTGTTAATACAAAGGTTTTGTATTCATACTTACCCGGCAAGATATATACATGAATGGCCCACCCAGCCTCCCCTCAGGAGAACAGGTGGAAGAAGAAAATCTGGTTCTAGAACGGGAATGGTTCGCTATTCCTGCCACCCAGCGGCAGGGGGGGTAATCACCTGACCTACCTGCGCGTGTGCCGCGAAATGTCGAATTTCTGTCGGACGTCGAGACATAACTAAAGTATAATATCTGCCGGGTGAAGTATGTGCAAAACTTTATTGTATTCTAACAATATCATTTTTAAAACTATGACACAAGCATTGGGATCAGGTGGTTAGTACCCCATTCCCTCCGCTGGAGGCGGGTATTCAGGAACTGCATTCCATTTTCTATTCATATTTTTCTGTCGCCAGGTGTTGAACATCCGTTTGCAGCAACCATCCGTCCAATTTTGGAAAACTTATGGCTGCTTGAACGTATCCATTTTGGTTTTTTTGGGTATCTAATTGTGATCGGTGGCTAGGCACAACGTTGATTGTGGATTGTTTTGATTTTGGTTTGACTTTTCTTTGATCAAGATTCAGGGTTCTAGTTCACCTAGCGCTAGATTTTGTTCTAAGTCTGAATTTTAGAGGTAGCTACTGAAAGCTTCATAGACCCCACATACTGTATGTAAGGTTTGCAGGGGGCATGAATAGTGCGTTTGAAGCCAGTTGTAAGGAGTTGAAAGGCTTACAGATTCTGAGTGGAAGGCGTCTGAAACCTATCTTACGAAACTGGAGCGAGATAGGTTAAGGAGGTCTTACTCCAGGATGTTTCGGGTAGGCAAGCTTTTAATGATTCTCCGCTGCTACCCCTCCTTCTGTAGTTTTATGCTACCTACCCTGTAGTGTTGCCTCCGGCCCGGAAAAGCGTGTCTGTAAAGGTCATACTTTTAATCTTTAAATTCTTTAGGTCCGATTCCGTAACTTGGATATCGAAAGTGATGGCTCTGGAGAGCAACAGTGAAGTTATTAAAGTGCAGTGCAATGCCCCTTGTGTAGTGGAAGGGTGCTCAGATCGGCTCATTCCGCCTCTGGTGGCTAGGCCTAGACCTCTGCTTGACTCCCAGGTTACGGTGATAGCGGATGTCGAAAAGCCGCAGGAGGGTTACGGGGAACCCCACCGATCGTGACGTGCCTTGGCAGCTTCTGATGAACCTACCCAAGACTGCCAAGGAGCGTTCACTTGCACGTCTCCTCAAGGAGTGCTTTTCTCTTCATAATCTTCCTCCCCGCGCAAAGGGGTTTGAGCTCTCATGCTGCATCACGTCCGCTGAAAAGGACGGCTCGTGTTGCGGGACGCTTCACGTCAAGTTGTTCTCCCAGAACTTTGCTCTTCGCCGATAGTGCGTTTGCTGCTTTTCCACCGCAGAAAAGCGTAAGGATTCTTCGGATGTGGAGTCCTTTACTATATGACTTCGAGCGCCTGTCAGTCGCTCTAAGGTGGTGTTGAAGTGGGGCGGGTTCCGGGAGTAGGAAGAAGGCCGTCCCCTCCCACTCGCCTCCTCATCGGATCAGACCCCTCCCCAGAAAAGAGGCTTCACCTACAAGCAAGATTTCTCCATTCGCCTGCATCAGCACTTCAAGATGTGATTTCTTCTAGAGAGACTTTCCCACGTCGCCGTAGGAAGGATGACAGTCTTCCTGTGAAGAGGTCGAGGCGTTCTCCTCTCCTTCTCCTCTCTTCCGTCTCTCTCCTCCGTTTGTAGTCCTCCCTCTAGAGTTTCCGTTCTGCTCACCCAGCGCTACTCTAGAGGAGGTGAGAACCTCTTCTCGCTCTCGAGAAGTCGTTTGTATCTGCTAGTACGAAACCTGTTGATAGAAGCGCGTTTCTTTAGACGCTGAGTGCGTTTTCAGGTGAAAGTCCACGCGCGCGTCAGTGGACGCCGAGCGAGCGTTCGTACAAGTTAAGCGCCACCAGTGACTCTCAGCGCGCTGCCAATGGACTCCAGGTGTGACCTGTGGGCTGTCGAGCACGCTCCACCGTACGCCAAAGAGCGGCATCGGACCGCTCAAGCACGCACCTATGGACGCCAGTTTCCCACCACCGAGCAAGCGCAGGTGGAAGCGAACGCTTCCTGTTCGCCGCTCTTTCTCGTTTGAGAAAGCTTGGGATTCTTCTTTACTTCCTCCGACTTCTGTCTCCAAGTATCTGAAGAGGAAGGTTAGTCGCGTTTCTGTCGAAGTGTGGCGAAGGAACAGCAGTTGGCCTCACGTCTCGACGGACTACAAGGTTTTAACTCGTCCTTCTCCAATCAGTGTTTGCAGACACTTTTCAGCCTGAAGCTCCGCGAACTCCTCCCTCTCAGTTTTTCGTCATCCAAAGCTTCTAAGATCTCGGGCTTTGTGAAAATGAGAAGTCCGCTTTCTCTATGATGCAAGATTTTGCAAGGTCCTTGATTGGATGGAAAGGAGGAAAGCTTCAGGGCAAGACTTCTTTTGCCTCTAACCACCTTCAAGACTGTGGCAAAGCGTGTATGGGTACGAGACGGGGAAAACGTCTGAGTTAAAAACTTCCAGCCTCGGCTCCAAGGAGATTTTCGAAGATATGGTGGATGCCGCCAGAGATCTTTTCTGTCGTCCTTCGTCAAGTATCTTGGACACATAGTGCGCTAGATTTTCCACCTTAAATGGCCTCTTCAGGACTCTAGAGGTCTTTAATTTTCTTGACTGGTGCCTAGGAGTTTTGGATGCCAGGTCCAGAAGTCCTGATTCTATTAGTCTGGGGAGCTGTCCAGTGTATTGTCTTGCATGGACAAGGCCGTCAGAGATGGTTCTGAGGAGTTGGCTGCTCATTTCAGCATGGGATGCTTAAGAAGAGAGCACTCTTTTTGTAATTTTACCGCTAAATTGGTCTCGCCAGCACAAAAGGCGGATCTGCTTTTCGCTCCTTTCTCAGACCATCTCTTCCCCCAGCTATGGTAAAGGACATAGCCACCAGTCTCCAGGAGAAAGCAACCCAAGACCTTCTGGCTCAGTCATCAAGGGAAACCAACAGCTACATCGTCTTCTGGGACCTCGCTGTAAGAACAAATCGAAGCCCTTTCGATCTGGATCATCCTCGAAGCCAGCCCCTCGAGGAAGAGGCTCTTTTAGAGGCAAGACCCCCGCTCCTTCAAAGAACAAGAAGTGAGATGGAAGTCCTTCAGCCACCGGTAGGAGCCAGACTTCTTCATTTCGCGAGAGCCTGGTGGAAGAGAGAGGTGCCGACGCTTTGGTCTCTGGACATCGTGAAAAAGGGGTACAGAATTCCATTCCTGAAGTTACCCCCCCCCCTCTGTCTTCGACACCAAAGGATTTGTCTCCTTCATATCAGGGAGAAAAACGGAAAGTGCTTCACGTCTACTAGATCAAATGATCGAGAAGCAGGCGTAGAACAGGTCTTCGACCTGAGTTCTCCAGGTTTTTACCAACCGTCTGTTCCTAGTGCCGAAGCAGTCAAGGGGGGTGGTCGTCCCGTCTGGATGTCGGCAGCCTAAACCGCTTCGTTACCAACCGCAGAAGTTCAAGATGGAGACACCTCAATCTGTGCTAGCAGCCTTAAGACCGGGGGATTGGATGGTCTCACTAGACCTTCAGGACGCATATGGGCTTTCACGTCCCCGATCCATCCCCGATCAAGGAAATATCCTGCGTTTTGTCCTGAAAGGGAAAGTATTCCAGTTTCAGGGCACTCTGCTTCGGTCTAAGCACGGCGCTGATGGTGTTCACTGTTCTTATGAAGAACGTTGCGAGGTGGCTCCATCTTGCGAAGATAAGGATCTCTCTCTACCTAGACGACTGGCTTATTCGAGCCTCATCGCAAGACCGGTGTCTGGAGGACCTTCACACGACTTTGTCGTTAGCGAGGTCCCTGGGACTTCTGGTGAACCTCGAAAAAAGTCGCATCTGACCTCCCCTTCTCAATCCTCCTTTAGTCCCTATCTGGGGATTCAGATGGGACTCAGTGGCTTTTCGGGCTTTTCCGTCCCAGGGGCGACAACTTCAATGCCTAGACAAGTGTCAGCCTTTCTAGGGAAGGAAACATGCTCGGTGAGGGAATGGATGAGTCCTGCTGGGGACCATTTCCTCACTGGAGAAGTTTGTTTCTCTGGGAAGGTTGCACCTTTGACCACTTCAGTTCTTCCTCTCCAGCAATTGTACGCGCAAACAAGATCTAGAAGCAATCTTGTTGTTGACAGAAGAAGTGAAAGAACACCTAAAATGGTGGTCGGATTCAAAGTAGCTTGCGGAAGGTCTTTCGCTCAAGCTTCGGAACCCCGACCTAGTGTTGTTCTCCGACGCGTCTTCCACGGGTTGGGGAGCAACACTAGGAGGGAGAGAAGTAGTTGTCAGGCACCTGGAGAGGGGAAACAGGTTTTTTTTTTTTGTCCTGGCACATAAATCTCAAAGAACTTTCAGCGATTTACCTTGCGCTTAAGTTCTTTCAGAGGAAGTCTTCAACAAAGTGGTCAGATCAATTCAGACAACACCACAGCCCTGGCTACCTCAGGAAACAAGGGGGAAACTCATTCTCCTTCTCTGTTCGCCATAGCGAAGGATGTCCTAATATGGGCGAAGTTGCAAGACGTCACGATCCTGACAAGATTCGTGTCAGGTGTGGAGAACGTGCTAGCGGACCTTCTCAGTTGGCAAGGACAGCTTCTGCCGATGGAATGGACCCTTCATCAGGAGGTATGCCAGTCGTTATGGAAGCTGTGGGGAGTCCTCCATGTGGACTTGTTTTCCCGCAACTTTCCTTGGACGAAGAGACTTTCCGTTGTATTGCTCCCCAGTTCTGGACCAGGGAGCAGTCGCAGTAGACGCCCTACTTTGGAATTGGTCGGGACTAGACATTTACGCCTTTTCCCCTTTACCCCATTCAAGATCCTTGGGGAAGTAATGAGGAAGTTCGCGGCATCAGAGGGAGCGAGGATGACCCTCATCGCCCCCTTCTGGCCAGCGGCCAACTGGTTCACGGAGGTGATGTCCTTCTGGTTAGACTTTCCGAGGACTCTGCCCCCAAGGAAAGATCTACTCAAGACAGCCCCACTTCAAGAGGTACCACAAAAACCTCCCGCTCTCAAGACCTGTGGCTAAGGCGATTGCCACCGCAAGGAGGCCCTCTTCATCGCAGTATACCAATCGAAGTGGGCTGTCTTCAGAGCCTGGTGCAGAAAGAAGGGCATTTCCTCCACCTCAACCTCTGTGAGCCAGATAGCAGATTTCCTTCTTCATCTCAGGAAAGAAGCAAAATTAGCCGTTCCCCCGATTAAGGCTACAGAAGCGTGCTTTCTGTAGTCTTCAGACATAGAGGACTCGACTTAGCAAATGACAGAGACCTTCATGATCTCATTAGATCCTTTGAGACTACGAAAGCTCTCCAACCGAAAGTACCATCGTGGAATTTAGACGTGGTACTTAAGTTTCTTTCATGTCGAGTCAATTGAACCGCTCCATTCAGCTTCGCTTAGGAATCTGACCAAGAAGACCATTTTCCTAACTGCTCTGGCGACGGCGAAGAGGGTTAGCAAAATCCAGGTTATAAGCAAGCACATTGGGTTCAAGGATCATAGTGCGGTTTGTTCCCTAAGTCCTACGTTCTTAGCAAAGAACGAGAACCCTTCCAACCCTTGGCCGAGGACGTTTGAGATCAAAGGGTTGTCGGAAACTAGTGGGACCTGAACCTGAGAGTGTCCTGTGTCCTGTCAGGGCTCTCAAATTATATTTGCAGAAAACCAGAGCAGCAGAGGCTCTTCTGAGAACTTGTGGTGCTCGGTGAAAAAAAAAACCGGATCTTCCGATGTCAAAGAACGCACTGGCGTTCTTCTTAAGAAGTACGGTTAAGGAAGCTCATGAAAAGTGTAGTGAAAGTGATATGAAGCTTCTAAAAGTGAAAGGGCCCACAAGTTGAGGGCTATTGCTACTTCGGGGGCTTTTCACAAGAATATGGCAATCAAAGACATTTTGGGCGCCACTTTTTGGCGAAGCAATTCGGTGTTTGCTTCACATTACCTGCGGGAAGTGAAAGCAACATACGAAAATTGCTACTCGCTCAGACCATACGTCGCTGCAGACACTGTTTTGGGGGCAGGAGGTAGCACTCATCCTATCCTTTAATGGTTAGGGGAGTTTTTAACTTGTGTTTATGGTTGTGGGGTTGATCGCCTGGGGCGGATCTCCCTTCCATTAGCTTAGTCTAAGTGGGATACCTTTGGTAGGCTATGCCAGGTGGTTTTGTTTTACTTCATTGCCTCATTGTATGGTCAATGGTCTAGTCACGTCGTGGTCTCGCCCCTGTTGACAGATCTGGAGTGCACCAGCTTTATAGGTCTCTTACCTCGCTGGCAACTCTAGTAGCAAGCAGACTTATGCGGCAGTAAACACGAAGCCAGCTATGCTAACAGATAAGGAACCAAGATATCAATTTTCTGCATATATATGTTTCCTAAAATCTTCTATTCTGTCTACTCCCACCACCAAAGGTGGGATTCAGCTATATATATATCTGACAGGTAAGTTTCATGAACAAAATGATATTGTAATGATACAATTAAGTTTGTTCATACTTACTGGCAGATATATATAATCAAGTACCACACACCTTCCCCTCAGGAGACAGTGGAAATAAAAATTATGAATAGAAAATGGGAATGGTTCCTGATACCCGCCTCCCAGCGGCGGGAATGAGTACTAACCACCTGACTCCCACTGCGTGTGTCGTGGAAGTGTTTAAAAGAAAATTCTGTCGGATTCGGAAAATATCAGCTATATATATATCTGCCAGGTAAGTATGAACAAACTTAATTGTATCATTACAATATCTTATTTGCAATAAACTGATTAGTGAAAAAATATACTTGTGTTCCTCTCTGAATCTTGTGTATTGTTTGTCCCTTTGTCAAGGAATGGTGATACCTTGATAGGTACATTTTTCGTACTGAGCCATTGTCACGAGTTGAGTGTAGATTCATGCACCTTGGAAAAGTTTTACTTGCCTGAGAACCTATTCAGGTCCAGAAATTATACTGCATTTACGATTTCATTTCATTTTCCAAGGAGGACTGCGTGACTTTTCCCTTTTAAAACTTCTTATTTAATGAACAGGTAACAGGTCAGTTTTTGGGCTAGTGGTAGATATTAAGTGTCTTATTATGGTTTTATCTAATTCAGTCCCTGTGTAACAAGGTGCACGATTATTAGTGTCAAAATAGTAGTTCAGTTCACTCGTTTTCAATGACTTGTAAAGTATGTAAGCTAGTAGTATTCAGTAAAAAAAAAAAAATCAGTATGTATACAGTAAACCCCCCTGTATTCAGGAGGGATGGCTACCAGCTCTTCCCCCCCTCGAATAGCTAAAATCTGCGAATACTTAAAAACCCTAAAAAAATGCTTATAGTACCTGAGTATTTTAAGGTTTCTCACCTAGTCACGAAAATATGGTAATTTGTGATTATATTTCCCATTGAAAAATGCTGAGGAAAAGTCTAATTTGTTCATGAAACTACCTGTCAGATATATATATAGCTGTATTCTCTGAAGTCCGACAGAATTTCTAAAACTTACGACACACGTAGTGGGAGTTGGGTGGTTAGTACCCATTCCCGCCGCTGGAGGCGGGTATCAGGAACCATTCCCATTTTCTATCAGATTTCTTCTGTCGCCGGTGTCGTAAACATCTGTTTACACACCTCCGCCTCAGGATTTTGGAAAACTTTTCATTGCTTGAGTATCCTCTTGACTTTTTGGTTTTTTGGTTTTGGATCAATAGCTTGGCATACGTGACTGGACTGTTTTGAATTTGGCTTGGTTTTTTTTCTTTAAATATGTCTGGATGTAGTTCGGCTAGCGCCAGGGTGTGTTCGAAAGTGGAATGCAAGGTTAGGCTACCAAAAGCCTTGGTTGATCCTCACACATTGTGTAAGGGTGTAGGGGGCAAGAGTGTAAATATGATTTGCGCTGTAATGAGCAAAATCTTTGGATGATATACAATGGAAGACGTATGAATCCTACGTAAATAAGTTAGAACGTGATAGGATCAGGAGGTCTTCCTCCAGGAGTAAGTCGGGTAGCAGACACGGGTCTTAATGTATCCCCTTCTAACCCTCCTTTAGATTTTGTGTCTCCTAACCCCGTAGTGTTGCCTTCGGGCCCTCAAGTGGTGTCTGCGGAGGGTAATGCCCTTTCGCTTATCCTGGATTCATTGAAGACGCTTGAATCTAAAGTGCTTGCCCTTGAAAACAGGCAAAATAAGTGCAGTGATAGTGCCCCTAGTGAAGTGGAGGGGGCGTCAGATCGGCCCTATAGCGCCTCTAGGCTGGGACCTCTGCCGGACTTCCAGGACTCAGGGAGAGGGCATGTCGAAGGCCGAGGAGGGTTACAGGACCCCCCACCGATCTGACGTCCCTTCAGCAGTTCCTGTTACCGCTTATTCCCAGGCTGCTAAGGAGCGTGCTCGAGCACGTATCCTGAAGGATTGTTTTTCGTCTTCCGACGCGTCCTCCCCGCGCAAGGGGTGGGAATCTCGTTCGGATTCGCGACCTTTGAAGAGGACTCTTCAAGATCTTGACGCTTCACGTCATGCTATGTCTGAGTGGCATTCTTCTCCGCCCCAGAAGAAGTCTAGGACGTCATCCGATGATGACGCCCGCAAGCGCCCCAGTCGCTCTAGAGCCCAAGGCTGTTCCTGGGAGAAGGAAGAAGGCGTCCCCTCGCCCCTCTCCTTCTCACAAGCGCAGCTCGTCTCCGCGTAAGGAGACATCTCAGACGGAGATCATCATTGCTATGCAACGGCAACTGGACGCTTTACTGAAGCAGAAGGAGACGGTTCCTCGTCGCAGGAAAGACGATAGACTTCCGATCAAGAGAACAAGGCAGTCTTCTCCAACTGCTCCTCTTTCGTCCCCGTCTCCTGATATTTCGCCCTCTAGACTTCGTTTTGCTCCCCAGGGTTCGTCTAGAGGTGACGTTAGACGTCAGGTTAGAGAGAGATTCTTCATTGCTAGCTCCTCTCTCCCAGCCCTAGAGAGGACGCTCGGCGTTCCGACTTCGACGCTTCTGCTGACGACGAGTTTGTAGCTGTCGGACGGACTTCTATGCGTTCTGCCCCTCTTCGACATGACAGTGTTGACGCTCAACGGTACGCTAGTCGGGTAGTTGATCAAGTTTCTTCGCGGGACGTTCGTAAGGACGCTTCGCGGGACGTTAGAAGAGTCACTACGATGGACGCTCGGTCGGACGCTGATTGGATCGATCGAGAGGACGCTAGGTTGGACGCTCGTAGAGCGTGGTAGTAAGAGCTTCTGTGGACGTGAATGTGGAAGTTCGCTATCACTCGGATGTTGTTCCCGAGGCTTTGGCTGACGCTTCACGTCTTATTTCTTCTTCACGTTCGCCTCTAAAGGTGATTCCTGATCCTGTGACTGTTAAGGATCCGTTACCCTCTTCTTCTCGTCATCGTTCGGATAGGAGACTTGGAGCGAAAGGACTTGTGCCTCTTCCTTCGGATTTGCACTCGGGTAAGGAAGAAGGAGAACTTAGCGGTTCTTCTGAGGATGTTGACGAAGAACAACCTGCTACGTCTGCTTCGTCAGATTACCAAGTTTTTGGCACGGCTACTTCGTGATTCGTTTGGGGTGGGGATACTTTCCAGCCTGCTGCTGCTCCTCCTCCTCCTCCTCAGTTCTCGTCGTCGAAGACAAGCAAGACTCCAGGGTTCGTGAAAATGAAGACGTCGTTGTCTACTAGAAGAGCTTTCCGGAAGGTTAACGCCTGGATGGAGTCTAGGAAAGCAAAGGGAAGGACTACTTTCGCCCTGCCTCCGTCTAGACTTAGCGGTAAGGCAGGGATGTGGTATGAGACAGGCGAGGAATTAGGATTGAAGGTTCCTACGTCTGCTCAAGGTGATTTCGCCAGCGTGGTTGATGCCTCAAGGAGGGCCCTTTTAGCCTCGGCTAAAGTGTCATGGACGACTTCCGAACTGGACTATCTTTTGAAGGGGGACTGTTTAGGTCCTTAGAGGTCTTCAACTTCTTAGATTGGTGTCTTGGAGCTTTTAGGACAACCAGTCTCGTAAGCCAGACTCGATCAGCTTGGGGGAGCTGTCCAGTGTATTGTCATGCATGGACAAGGCCGTCAGGGATGGCTCAGAGGAGTTAGCCTCTCATTTTTCAGCAGGGGTGCTTAAGAAAAGGTCGCTTTATTGCCAACTTTGCGGCTAAATCTGTCTCTCCCGCACAGAGGACAGAACTTTTGTATGCTCCCTTCTCGAGTCATCTCTTCCCCCAAGCTATGGTGAAGGATCTGGCAGTTAGTCTTCAAGAGAAAGCCAAGCAAGACCTGTTTTTGGCTCAGTCTTCGAGACGTCCGGGGGGGGGGGGGGGGGGGGGGGGGGGGGGGGGACTGGCCCTTCAACGTCTTCAGGAGCCCAACCGTTAAGAAAGCAGAAGCCCTTTCGTGGAGGGACTTCCGCTAGATCGTCTCCTCGAGGAAGAAGCCTTCCTAGAGGTAGAGCCCCTTCCAAGTCTAGGGGCAAGAAGTGAGAGATCGTGCCTTCAGCCACCGGTAGGAGCCAGGCTGCAGTTGTTTGCAGAAGCCTGGAGAGAAAGAGAGGCGGACACCTGGTCTCTCGACGTCATAGAGAAGGGTTACAAGATCCCTTTCATAAAGCCGCCCCCGTTGACTTCCACTCCCAGGGACTTGTCCCCATCGTATCCTCAAACAAAACGGAAGATACTTTTCGACCTGCTCGAGCAGATGCTCGAGAAAAACGGGCAGTGGAACAGGTTTTAGACCTGGCAACGCCAGGATTTTACAACAGATTTTCTTGTACCGAAACAATCGGGAGGGTGGCGGTCCGGTCTTGGATGTAAGTCGTCTAAACCTCTATATAGAAAAGCAGAGGTTCAAGATGGAGACACCTCAGTCAGTTCTGGGGGCCTTAAGACCTGGAGATTGGATGGTATCACTCGACCTCCAGGACGCCTACTTTCACGTCCGATACATCCCCAATCGATGAAGTACCTTCGGTTCGTACTGAAAGGGAAGGTCTTTCAATTCAGGAGGGCTCTTTGTTTCGGACTGAGTACGGCCCCTTTTATCTTCACCATCTTAATGAAGAACGTGGCGAGGTGGCTCCATCTTTCCAATATCAGAATCTCGCTCTATCTGGACGACTGGCTCATACGAGCCTCCTCGCAGAACCGGTGACCTGAAGGACTTGCAAACGACTCTGTCTTTAGCTGCGTCCCTGGGACTCTGGTGAACTTCGAAAAGTCACATCTGACCCCAACACAGTCCATCGTGTATCTGGGGATTCAGATGGATTAGTGGCTTTTCGGGCTTTTCCGTCCCAGGAACGTCAGCAACAAGGCATAGAAAAAGTGTCAGCCTTTCTAGGGAAGGATTCATGCTCGGTGAGGGAATGGATGAGTCTGCTGGGGACCATTTCCTCGCTGGAGAAGTTTGTTTCCAACCCTGGGGAGGGCTACACCTCCGACCTCTTCAGTTCTTCTGTCGGACAACTGGACAGAAAAGGACAACTTCGACATGAAGTTTATGCATCTCGGAAGAGGAAGTGAAGAACCATCTAAGATGGTGGCTCGATCCGTGGAAGCTGTCAGAGGGCATATCCTCAAGCTTCAGAACCCCGACCTCGTGTGTTCCTCCGACGCGTCATCCACGGGGTGGGGAGCAACTCTAGGGGGGGAGGAAGTGTCAGGTACTTGGAGAGTGGGGAACAGGTAACCTGGCATATCAACTTCAAAAGAGCTGGCAGCGGTTCAATTAGCGCTCCAGTTCTTCCAGAACAAGTCTCCCGTCGTGTAGTTTCAAGTCAACTCGACAACACCACAAGCCCTGGCATACTTGAAGAAACAAGGAGGAACACACTCTCACTCCCTGTTCGCTCTAGCGAAAGAGATTCTTCTTTGGGCAAAGGAGAGAGAAGTCACGATATTGACAAGGTTCATTGCCGGAGTCGAGAACGTCCGGGCAGATCTCCTCAGTCGACAAGGACAGTTATTGCCGACAGAGTGACCCTCAATCAAGACGTATGCCAGGAGCTGTGGGGTCTTTGGGGATGTCCCTTAGTGGACATCTTTGCAACGTCAAGGACGGCGAGACTTCCCCTGTATTGCTCCCCGGTTCTCGATCCGGGAGCAGTAGCAGTAGACGCCCTTCTATGGGATTGGACGGGCCTAGATCTCTACGCTTTTCCCCCCTTCAAAATCCTGGGGGAGGTGATGAGAAAATTTGCAGCATCGGAGGGGACGAGGTTGACTTTAATCGCCCCCTTTTTGGCCCGCAGCGATCTGGTTCACAGAGGTGATGGTTTCTACCTGGTGGATTATCCGAGATCTCTTCCGTTAAGGAGAGACTACTCAAACAGCCCCACTTCGAGAGGTACCACAAAAACCTCTCCGCTCTGAGTCTGACTGCGTTCAGACTATCCAAAAGTTGGCCAGAGCGAGAGGTTTTTCGAAATCAGTGGCTAAAGCTATCGCCACCGCGAGGAGACCATCATCAATCGCGGTTTACCAATCGAAGTGGGCAGCCTTTAGAAGTTGGTGTAAGAGAAAGGAGTTTCCTCTACCACTACCTCTGTGAGCCAGATCGCCGACTTCTTGCTTTATCTTAAACAAGATCTGAAGCTTGTAGTGTCAACCATTAAAGGCTACAGAAGCGTCTTATCTGTAGTTTTTTCCGCCATAGAGGTCTTGACCTCGCTAATAACAAGGATCTCCATGATCTATTGAGATCTTTCGAGACGACCAAGGTGCCGCTACCGAAGTTACCTTCGTGGAACCTGGATGTGGTCCTCAAATATTTAATGTCAAATCGCTTTGAACCTCTTTCCTCTTCGTCTCTACGAGATTTGACGAAGAAAACTGTATTCCTAACTGCTCTGGCGACGGCGAAGAGAAGTTAGCGAAATACAGGCTATCAGTAACACGTCGACTTCAAAGGGCATAATGCGGTCTGCTCTTTGGGTATGTCGTTTCTGGCCAAAAACGAAAACCCTTCCAATCCGTGGCATAAAAACGTTCGAGATCAAGGGTATGGCAGAGATCATTGGTCAAGAGCCAGAAAGAGTCCTGTGTCCTGTTTAGGGCTCTTAGAGAGTATCTTCGTAGAACGAAGGATTGTCGAGGTTCTGCGGAGAACTTATGGTGTTCGGTCAAGAGACCAAACATGCCCATGTCCAAGAATGCACTGGCATTCTTTTTAAGAAACACCATTAAAGAGGCGCACTCTTCTTGCAAAGACAGCGACTTTAAGCTGCTAAAAGTTAATGCGCACGAAGTAAGGGCTATTTCGACCTCAATAGCCTTTCAGAAAAACATGGCTCTTAAAGACATTTTAAGTGCTACTTTTTGGAGGAGTAACTCAGTGTTCGTCTCGCACTACCTACGGGAGGTGAGAACGACCTATGAAACTGTTACTCTCTTGGGCCATACATCGCCGCAGACACTATTTGGGGGCAGGAGGTAGCACTCAGCCTTTCCCATAGAAAAGGGTAGGTGGAGTTTTTAATATTTGTATGTTTATGGTTGTAGGGTCGGCTGCCGAGTACGGTCGCTCCCTTCCTTTAGCCTTTGGTATATGGGAGTTTGTGTTAGGCTAACTTAGGTGGTGGTTTTGCCTCGTTGCCCTCAGAAGTATGGTCATGGGTGCTCGATCACATTGTGGTCCCGTTCCCGTTGACAGATCATCTAGAGCGCACCAACACACAGGTCACTACCTTGTTGGTAACTCTAGTGAAGCAGAAGCAGGCTTGGGTGACAGTAATCACGAAGTCAGCTATGCTAACAGGTAAGGAACCAAGAATGTCAATCATTACATTTATATGTTTCCTAAAATCCTTTTTCTGTCTCTCCCACCGCCAAAGGTGGGATTCAGCTATATATATATCTGACAGGTAAGTTTCATGAACAAAATGATATTGTTAAGATACAATAAATTTGTTCATACTTATCTGGCAGATATATATATTTTTATACCCACCCACCTCCCCT
>NC_087204.1:104680294-104845294 GCF_015104395.2 Macrobrachium nipponense
TCATTTTATTCTTTTGCTAAAGGTACGCAATGACAGGTACTTACCAAAATTATTAAGACAGCATATTGGCACAAAAAAAAAAAAAAAATAAGTAAAATTTCTTTGTAGAGAGGGTATGACCTACTATGGTAGGTTGAACAACCCTTTCCAAGTTCTAAGGAAGATGACACTTCAGTCCCTGATTGTGAATATGACAGACATCACCAAGTAAATTAGAGCTGTATTCCTATTCTATCCATATAGGGTAGAAACATCACAGCAGGCCAAGCAGGACACCTACAATCAATGCAAGCCACCCTCCGAAAAAGTACATTATAACGCGTCCTGACACCCGAGATGGCCATCAGTCGCGACTTCTTGTTGGTGAGAAACGGAGCTAAAGACCTCTACTCTCCTTTCGAAGTAAGTATTTTCTCCAAAGTTAGAAATTAAGGCCAAATTTTAAGATTTAAACAGAGGGTACTGAAAATGGCGCCCACGGCAGTGGAAATCTCACACCAAAACGCTTTAGAAATTTTTACTTACAACTAAAAATGTTTCGAAGATTGACGCCATCTCGATGTTTACGGAGTCGCTTGTGTCAACAAACTTTCCATTTCCTGTGATAAATCCGACACACTTGTACCCACGAGACGCTGTAGCACTTTTATCACAACAATAAATAACGAAACACGATTTCTCATCAACAACAAGCCAGGCGTAAACAGCTGTTTGGGTAGAAAGATGACGAGAAGCGTGCTCTTGGCTAATTTTTAAATAAGTAGTAAAACATCATTTTATTTTACATATTTATGATGATTAATTTGAAAATATTCGTTATTGAAAAAGTAACTCGACTCTGACTCAAATTTAAGTAATTATTTTTCTGAATTAGAACGTTCTTTCAAGTTTGGTATTATGACGTCACGACATCTTGACTTTCGTACCTATTGTATAATTGCTATACTCACTGTCATTGCAGAACAGTTTACCAGTTTATTCATGCAGATTGTTATCAGCTATACATGTAATTGTTATATCGTAATGCGCATATATATCTTTATTATTTACTCTTTGGATATATGAAGATGTTTTACTGCTGGATTATTGCCGTAGTGTGACGCAATCGTTTTCGGTCCATGGGCCTCTGTCTGTTTTTTCGCACCATAAGAATTATGGGGCCGAATTTGCAATGACCAGAAAGTCGTTAAAAGAGGAAGTTAGCATTGAGGGGCATATGTTTTGACTGAGAAAAATACAAATTTATTCAATAGCTAGCTTGTAAAAAATACTTGGTTATAAAAACTTGATTGACAACTAAGCAGCATGTCTACTATGGGTTTCGAGACAGTGCAGCACGTTTTTGGGCAATACCTATTTCTGTAACGAACACTCTTAACAGAACGAGATTTTGCTATAGTGCATTACACCCAGTGCCGTAATTTATAGGGTATCGTGAATCACTAATCGTAAAAGAATACGACACTTGTCCTTGTACCAAGAGAACAAAAACTCCATTATGCAGAAATGGATACGAACACGCGTATAAGCTGCAACCTACCACTCCCCAACCCCCCCAACCCCCCCTCCACCGCCATCCTTTTCTTCTTCGTTCCTCCGCCTTCCTTTCTCTCTCTCTCTCTCTCTCATCTCTCTCTCTCTCTCTCTCTCTCTCTCTCTCTCTCTCTCTCTCTGTTGCCATTCGGTATGTGTTGACCCTCCAAACTGGGGTATAAGACTACACACAAAACGTTGAAATTGGTGAAATTAGGCTATGTATTGGAAGTATATATACATAAATTATAAAGCAATTTTATCATTATTGCATTACTATGACAACTAGAATTCATGGAAACAGTTTATAACCTGTTAAGCGTCACCCACGTAATAGTACGTTTACCGCGATCTACTCGGTAGCGCCTTCAACGGATATTACGTTCAAGACTTTAACTGTGCTTGTCAAGCCGTCAGCCCCGTAATAATACGTTTACTCATATAGAAAGTGTAGGAACATCATTTGGTAACACTCTCAGCACATGGGAAACTAATTTCCAGCCTGGCAACTCTTTCCTGGTGGTCGCTTATGCTAGAAAACTGCCTGTCCCTGTTGGTTTTCTTTCAATAAAACGCTTCGGGCGTTTATCGAGACAAATTGGATTTCGCGTCTTTCACAATGAATGTCCCAAAGAGGAGGCATATTTTCTTCAGGTGAGATCAATCAAATACTAGATGAGGAGTGTGATATTGATAACCTATTTGATGATGAGAGCTCTAGTTCTGAATCCTCCAGTGATGATACAAACTTTTTCAATTGCGGAGTGAAGATGACTTTCTTTGCCGAGTGACTGACTCCGAGAGAGAGAGAGAGAGAGAGAGAGAGAGAGAGAGAGAGAGAGAGAGAGAGAGAGAGAGAGAGAGAGAGAGAGAGAGAATTTCCTACAGTTAATTACAGTATGAATAACAAGCATAAAAATCAATATTAACTTTGAAAAACTATCATCAGTGCTATGATCGCTGATTACAAAAAAAAGCGTGACGGTACGTTAGCAGCGAGCTCATCAGGGGCGGACGCATAACAGATGATAATGGAACGCGTATGTGTGAAGCCTCCACTATGTGGCAACGATGATTTGCCATTCTTAGCATGCAAACATTAAAGGGTACATTTATTTCTGGCATACGATTATTAAAGAAATTCAAAATACTAATAAAAGACTGAAATCAATGAAAGTGCTAGCAAAACAAAAAAGCAAAAAAAAAAAACGTAGTCGTTCCTCTGCACTTTTCCGTATTCGTTCCTCTATGGTTTTTTCGCAGCCAGATGTTTACGAAACGTTATAAACATTTGATTTTATCTACTTTAGAAATATCTGTAATTTTTCGGGTAATTTGGTTGCAAAAAAGGGATAATATACATGAATTAATCAAAATTTTTTTAAATAACAAAGTAAATTTAAACTAAATAACGAGTAAAGTAAACAGTTTAAGGGAATAAAACTTTGCAGTTTCGTCGTCTGTCGTCGTCTGCTGTTCGAAATTGTGTTATGGCGCGCACGCTTAAGAAACCAGACAGCAACGTGTTTTAAAGTGCAATGTGGAGTGAACTGAGACCAAAATGTGTATAATAACAATCAAATAAGCACTGTGGAGTTTCAGTTGTGATGGCAGTAAGGATAAAAACCGCCACTTACAAGGTAAGAATGAATTCAGTTCAACCCATAACCCGGAATAACAAGTTTCATACTTTCACTAATATAGGCAACAAAATGTTGTTTTATTGTGCTGATTACAACTGCAATCTTGAGTAAGATCAATAAACGTTACATACATACGCTAACATTGTTCAAATGAGTGCTGGGAAGGCTGGGGAAAGATGGTGGCCGTCACTGATGAGAACCGTCCATGCAAAACGTAGCCGCCATATTGGATTTCAAAACTGCCTTGAAAACATATTTTACGAAGAGCTCACATGCTTATTTTAGTTCGTATGGGGCTTTCATATATCACAATATGTTGACGAAACTTCAGTCTTTTAAATGGTATGCTTAGAGTTGCAATTGTATTCATGTTTCACCAATTAAATATCGAGTGAATAAGACCCGTCTACCGTGATGAGGGTTGGCCTGTCGTGATGTTTCCCCCTAATCCAGCACCATTTCTTAAACCTTAACCCAGCCTGGGGTATGTTACCCAAGGTATGGTGGTAGCCTAATTACGAAAGTTAACAGTAAAAAAATATAATTCTAACTTGCCTGATGACCCGTTTCATAATTAAATGAAGCTCTTGTCTTAATATATAAGCAATGACGAAGACTTTTTAACTTATATAGGTAAATAAATTAGGTTACTGCAGTATTACGTACCCTATGCAATTAGGCTAGGTAGGTAGCCTGCAACCGAGGTTAGGTAACCAGTCACCTAAAGGAGTTTGTAACCTTAATAAACGCCTGGTATAAATTGGCTTATATAAACACAAAATACGTTACAAGTATAATTAATTCCTAAGCTGCCTTAGCCCCATTTTAGTATGAAAATGACTTAGAAAATAATAAAGTATTATCGAGTCCAACCCAAAACTACCTGATAGGACTGTACCTTAGCCGGGTTACGAAACCGTCTCTTTTCCTTCCCCTTTCGCACCAAAACTTCTCCAAAGATTTTAACGCACGGAGCGGACAAACCACAAATCAGCACAAAATCGACCGAATTACTCACCTGGACATTAATCCCAGAGGCTGGAAGCTTTAAAAGTCCAGATCGAGCTATTCGGGTTGCCGTCGCTGCCATCCCTCTCAATGAGCAATACGCAATCGTCGTAGGGCAAAAGTAATCGTCCCCGTCAGTTATGGAGATGATTGCCAGTGCACAAAGTACTCATATTTCATGACGTACGACGCCCATGGACTTGATGTTTTTAAACTATGAACACCCTCGTGTTCTGCATGGTATTTTCCAAGGGAATAAATGGACCTCTGGCGTTAAATATACGCTGAAAATGGGTGAAAGTATAATTTTTTCGATTACTCTTGTCATGTGTATCGAGAAAAATGTCAGCTGTTTCGTTGAAAATCTTAAGAAGGATTTCTTCAGATGACATGAAGCAGTTTATTTTCGTCATATTTATATAATTCCATAACAACTAAACTATTTTGAAATTCATTCCGATGTATCTTAAAAAGTGTTGTTGCTTACAATGGAAATTTTGTCAAGAAAGTTAATTAGAAATTAGTAATCCTTCCTATTATCGTCATGAATTTTATCGAGTGAATACTGTATATTTTCCTGACAACAGAAATGGAAAAATTATACGAAAATATTTCACATATTCATCAACTTTCTAAAAAAGAGGAAAAATATTGGAACTTCAGGGATGACTGTGGACTGTGGTGGATGTTGAAGTGTATAGAAGACTTTGCAAAGCGCGCGGCGGTGCAATTCCTTCATTTCCGTTGCTGGAGAAGCGAATTAGATCTTAAATACGTGAAATATATTTTGACTGAGTTAAATTTTCGCGGTCAAAATCGAAAATATCGTCAAAATATTCGGCTCCTCCGGTGCTTGACCCGTGACGTCACAGACCGGTAACCTTCGTCGGGACACAATGACTGGAGATCTGTTCAAATCGTAGCAAATATCGTGAGACATCGACGCTTGTTTGTGCTATCCGAGTGACCGCCACCATGAGTGGGCCGATCCCGTTCCTGGGCAGTAAAATTAGCCTCATCTCGAAATCGGAAATCCGCTATGAAGGGATTTTATACACGATCGACGCTCAAGAGTCGATTATCGCTTTGGCCAAGGGTGAGTTTTGTTTGTTTACAAGACGCTGCTGGGCTTAGCCAGCCAAGTGTCAAAGGGGGGCGAGGGGAAAGCCGCCTTCTCCTGCCTCCCCCTCCTTCTTCCAATTTTATGATTTTATTTTAGATTTTGTGGATGACGCTTCTTTAATTATTCCTGATTTTTTAAGCGTTTCGTCGCTCGTTTTATTTTTGGGCTTTTGCGATGTAGGAGGTAGCCTCTCACACTCACTCACTCTCCGTCCCCCTCTTTCTCTCTGTCGGTTTTCCGAATGACGTCGAAAACTTCGTCGAAATTCGACAGACGTAGAATATTCACGTCCCTTTTTCTTGCATTTTCAGTCGAAGACGCCATTCATAACGAAGAGAAATTTGAATTAAACGCTAATTTTTCTATTTTCGTTGTCATTCCGATAGGCATACGCTACGCTAACCCGTTGGAGATACCTAGGCCTAATTGAGTCTTGGACCTCTGCCGTAACTACTGTGGCCGACCGTAATTTATATTAAATTCGATCAAGGTTATTTGTTTTACGCAATTTTTAATAAAGCTAGTTTATAAAAAGATTATTTTATTAATGAGTTTAGGCCTACGACCTACTATTCGGGAAATGGACCTAGGCTAACTGTCAATTTTTATTATTATAGGCCTAGGCTTTGATTTTTGGGGATAGGGGGAGACAAAGTAATTATCAACAGAGGTCATTGGGTCTGACCTGACTATGGGCTCTCCTCTTAAGCAGTCTTTAGCAAAGTCTTAATAAAAGCATAGGCCTACTTTAAAGTTGAATTTTGAGTACCTACTACCTAATTTGCAGTAATGCTGGGTGTCGACACCAGTTCCTGTGTGGTTTTTAACGCCCCAAATAATTGTTTGTCATTTCCTTAGTCTTATGGTTATTTTGTGCTACCGAATTAGTGTACAAATCAATGGGCCTAGCTAGGCTAGCTACCAATTTTATTGATGTGGTTTGGAAGTCGCGTAAAGCCACTGGTCCAATTTTATAGTCTTGAGACGATCTAGCCTAGTCGTAACGAGTATTTTTAATGGTTACATTGAGCATATACTAGCTACTCTACATGTTGTGATACATTATGCAAGAACACTTATAGTGATCATTTAGTTTAATTAGGGTATTATATTCAAGAACAGTAAGGTATTAGCATTTACCGCATTGGCTTATGGTACCTTTTTAGAGAACAGTTATAATAAGCTTAAATTTACTTATGGTACCATTTTGCAAGAACAGCTAGGTATAAATGGCCGTAAGTTTACTTTAGGTGCCATATTTATTCATTTATGATGAGCATAAGTTTACTTACGCCATGGTACTGTATTAAAGAACATTTATTAGTATTTACTTTATGGTAACATATTCAGGAACAGTTATAATAAGAACAAGTTTATTTATGGTATACTATATATTCAAGAATAATTAGGTAGTAGCATCTACTTACCATATTGTTATATAGGCTGGTGACTATAAATATATAATTAGTATTTACTTTTGGTAATATCCTAGTATAGTTATAATAAGCACAAGTTACTTAAGGTACTGTATTAAACTACTTTTATTAGCATCTACTTATGTTACAGTATTTAAGAACGATTGTTTGTGTGTACTTATGGTACCGTACTCAGGAACAATTATTAGCTTCTACTTATGGTACTATATTCATGAACAGATAAGCTACCTTATGGTAGCATATTTAGGGATAATGTACCAGAGGGCAGTTGATCGACAAAGTGAGGGCCAAAGCCATGAGTGTCGGAGCAGAAAACTAGTAATGGAAGATTTTCTGAATTTTAAATTAAAAACTGTTTAAACTGCCATCATCTAAGTTATATAAAAACTGGTTAAACCGCCATCATCGGAGTTACATTCTGCTGTAGTCTATACTCTGTTTTTTTTCCATCTGTCCATCCGCCTGTGGTGTTTTCGCATGGTAACACTGCGTCCCGGACTTTAGATAGGGTAAAAAAAACCGCATGGTACAGGGGTGGACCATGTTCAATCAATGTGTACAACCCCAAGAAAAGTACATTATAACGCGTCCTGACACGCGTCTGATGCCCATCTCCGATGTCAGGACGCATTATAATGTCCTTTTTAGGGGGTTGTACACATTGATCGTACATGGTCCACCCCTGTACCATGCGATTTTTTACCCTAGTTACGCTATGTGTAAGTTTTAGGTAAATAAAAGGATATCTGGGTGTACATTTGCAACTGAAAGTTTTGATAAATTACTGTATGGTAATTACACTGTTAATATTTGAAATAAGATTTTACTATCATTGTTGAATGTAAGCTGAATGTAACTGTCTAAAGCCCGGGACGCAGTTACCATACAAAAACACCACAGGCGGATGGACAGATGGAAATAAACTAGAGTATAGGCTAATGTGATGCTTGTGGGAAGACGTTGAATAGGCAAATGAGGTGGCAAACTGCATTTTTGGGTAAGGAGAATTACAGCCACAAAATCTTAATTTACGTTTGACACAAAAAAAACCCCGCAAATATATGACGCCCGTAAAAATGCTTATACTTAGAAGACTATTTTGATTGTTAAAACTCCAAAAATTCCTCTAAAAATGCTTGTCCTTGACTAATTTAATAGTTGTATTGTGTAATGTAAATTTACTCGGGAAAATACAGTAAATGTTGATTACTTCTTTATGAAAATTCTATGAATACTGTGGATATATATTTAAAGTAAAAATCTGCGAATAGGTGAAGTCGCAAATTCCGAACCGCAAATAGGCAGGGGTCCACTAAGACGTTATGCAGTATGGGTGAGATGATACTGAGAGGTCTATAGTCTTGTGTTCATCCCCAAGGGGTTGGTAGTAGGCTATATATATGGCAGAAGCAATTTGGTGTATGCAACTTGTCTAGTGCCAGCCCCTCTGGAGATTTTTGGGGGGGGAGAGTTTCATGTTATCTCTGTTAATTTATCTAATCTTATCTGTCTGAAAATATCAATAAACTCAGTAAACTGTCTCTTTTGCATTTATCAGCACAGCAACATGCTCTGGCAATGTTTAAATAACGAATAAAATATATTAGTGACCTACAAAGAAGTTAAACTCAACACTTATGATTAAAAATTAATGCCAGGTACCTGGAGACATTATGGAGGTAGTAGTCTAGGTAAAGGGTTGGGAGATTGAGGTTTTCAAAGTCCTATTTGGCATAAATGTTTCGCTGCAGAAACCCCTAGGGTTGGTTGTTAACAAGTAATTCTATGCCAGGTTTTCTATGGGCTTTATTACTAGTATAGTCCATCTTTGGTTAGGCTATTAGGTCTAGGCATAGTTTCAGGCGATGTATTACCCAGCTGTGTAACGAGGATACTAAAGTAATAGTTTAGTTAGCCTACGTATAGTTGCTGGCAATAGGCATTTAAATGCCATGCAAAATATAATGTATGCAAATATTGTAACGTAAATCGGTTCCTTAACTTTTTCTTTATAGAATGTTCCACAAAAGACCATCCTAGTCATTGGATGTGTAAAAAGCCTGCAGTAGTGTAATATGTTGAATTAAAACTTCTTGCAAGAAGAACTATCATTCCATTGGGTGTTCTGAGCTGCTCCAAAGCTGACAGATCTTGTTTAATTTTTTTTTTTTTTTTTTGTTTTTTTTTTTTTTTTTTTACCACAGGAGATTATGTATATATATGGAAAATTTATGTACTGCTTAAAATTGCACCACCTTGTTGCAAGATTGTTTGTAGGTATAGTTCTAGTAAAATATATTGCCCTATTGCACCACCATGTTGCAATAATGGTTGAGGAATAGTTGTAGTACTAAAATATATTAAGTACCCTATTTATGTCTTGTAAACGGATAGTCATTTACATATGCTGGTACTGGAAGGACTGATATCCAGTGTTAGGTAAATGTACAGTGCTGTACTGTTCAATTTTAATAGAGTACAGGACTATAAAGGTAGATTGAATGATTGTTCAGTCGCTCGTAAAGTGTGTGTAGGTTTCCCTATCAGAAAGAAGATTCCTTATTTATGAATGTAATCCAGTACAGTATACTGGTGTGAAGTTGGTTGCTTTAGTCTGAATGTGTTCAAAATGGTTAAAAGATATACTTTTGTGATAAACTGCAACACGTAGAGCTTGGTTTTTCTCTTGAGCAAGTTAAATTAACATTTATGGTATGAGGATATAGTGATGTAATCATACAATACACATGCCCTGAAACTTCCTGAACTGTTTTCATACAACTGACCTTTGTTTAAGACTTGGGACTGATGGCGAATTAAATTACATACTGCATTGAATAAGTTCTTGCATATTTGAGAGTAATTCCAGGTGAATGTAGTTTAGCCCCTAAATAAACTTGGCTACGTCATAGGCACAGTTACCCAACCAGGTGTTACGATACTTGCCTGAGCATAGGAATTGATGTCTTGGAGAATTATCCTTTAAACAATAAAGAAGCTACAGGAGATTTTTGCCATTATTGAACCAATGAATTGTCAAATAGATTTACAGCTAATTCATTTACGTACATTAGTTCTTGAATAATGAGACTTACGGTTAGGATTGAAAAAGCAATTAAGCTTGCGCTTATGCCTCAATCAAGCTGGCTTGTCCCAGACATGCAGAAATAATCTATAACTACTTTATAACTTTTCTTACGTGTTGTATTTTTCGGTTTACTCTTCCAAGTTTTGCCATTAATAATTCCTAAATTTATTTTTTTATTTTGTTCTTTATTAGATATACTATTATACAAAAAGTTGACTTCATCCTTACATTGTAACATTATCCGAGATGCTATTTTCAGACTAATACTGTACAATATACATTTTATTCTTTAGTCCCCTTTAGATGATGTGCTGTACTGCAATACCTTTTGCTTAGTTATTCATCTCTCCAGAGACCCCCAGTATGCAACCCAAATTGTGCTATTACTGTACCTGTACTGTCTTTCTGATATAATTATTTATATTAATGAATAAAATAAGAGAAAAATTACTCTGCTTTTCATTTTGTATCTGTCCAGGAGCATTATTTTGGTATATTTTTATGATAGGTCTCCTTCAATAATGCCTTTTGAAATTAAGTGTTTTTAACCAGCTACTTCAAATACATTTTTTAACATTCTAGGTTTTCAATTTTTTAGGTACTAAAGAACATTACTTTTTTTTTTTTTTTTTTTTCCATTTTCAGTCCGATCGTTTGGTACGGAGGATCGGCCAACAGAGATGCCAGTCCCAGCTCGGGATGAAGTCTATGAATACATTATCTTCAGAGGGACAGACATAAAAAAGATTGAAGTATGTGATACTCCAAAGCAGCCAACACTTCCAGGTGGCCTACACAATGATCCAGCAATTGTTCAAGTAAGAGGGACAAGTGAACAAGAATTAATGTTAACAGATTTAGCTTCTAAGTTATGGGATTTGGTAATTTTTTAATTGTTTTAAAATCTTAAAATAGTCTTGTAGGTTCTTGAAAGGTCTTGTTAATTATATTATATATATTTCCACATGGTTTTTCTCATTCAATAGCACTGTAAAGCTAGATATTGTTTAATTATTTCTAAAAAAAATGCATTTACCACATTATTGATGTAAGAAATGTTTTAAAGATGAAGGATAAGTAGAATTCTGTACATTCCAGCACTCTGCTCCAACCGTTCCATCGTCCTTCCAAGCAGCGCCCTTCTCCCGTCAGTCTCTTGGCCCCATTGGAGGTGGGTTGGGTGGCATTTCATACGGTGCCTACGGACAGTCAATGACCCAGCAGGGATTACCTGGAACAGGTGGTTTCCAGATGGCCTCTACATCACAGCCCAGTGAGTTAAATACTGTGGCTGGTGGTAGTGGGGTGGGTAACCTCGATCAGCAGTCTAACACAGCCCCAGGGGGGCCAGTGCCTGCTCCAATAGGTGCCCCACCCCAGTCAGGTACTACTGCACTCCAGTCTGGTACTCCTGCACGCCATCAGGCAGGTAGGAACAAGTGCCATTTATGCATTCAAGCTTAGCTCTGACGAGGCTGCTGCTGTACTGGCTGCTTTTGATAGTTGCATCATGCCAGCTTAAATATGACTCACGTGTGCGACCTCATTTGGCATTTGTTCCTAGTAGTTCACTAGTGACGGTAGTAAGTTAGGTTAATAGTCAACACAATCCACATTGAGCCTGTTGAGACAGGCTGCTGGTGATTACTCCAGTTTTTAAAGGGAGCGACGGTTTATTTTGGTAGAAATACTAGTAATATTAGCTACTACTAGTAGTACAAGATAGTGGCATGCATAGTAGTTTTGAAAATAGTTCAGGATTTTACTGACTTAGTTTTGAGTAGAGCAGTTATTTGATTTGTACATCTTGAGATTTTGTGTAGTGATTTTTGCATAGCAGAAAAATAACTATTTAGCCGTTCAGGTTACCCCAAATATTTTAGCATAGTATGATTAGTTATTAACTGTAATTTCTCAAGATTAGAATATGGTAAGTTAGATCAATTTTTTAGTTTAAATTTTCCATTTCCAAGGAAATTATTTGTATCGCATGAAGTAGTACATATCTATTTTGGGGGAAAATCCGTAATCCTTTTGAAGGCCAAAGTTGAAAATACGTACAGTACGTATTTTGCATACAGTTGATTTTCATGAGTTAGGTGAAGGCATTGTTGATAGTGCTGTCATTTACATGTTACTGTAATCTCCTTGAAAAGTGATCACTTTTTAAGGTCAAGGCATTGTGGTGTTAGATACTGTGAAGACCATTTGCTTGGGTTTTGACAGTGGGAAAGACTTATTAATTAATTTGAAGAAAAACCAAAATTAAATTTTTGTAGATCAGTCCACCAACTTACAGGTGAAAGCTGCTGCCATCTGGTCAGTCTGTGTTAAGCTTAAGGGCTGATGCAAAGCAGACTTCTTAACCTCCGTCATGGTGAAACTTGGTCCTGTCCACAACCTTGGTAAATTATAAGAATGGAATCATTTGTTTTGGTGATAGAAATATGTAGTTTGATGTGCTGACAGTCTGATATTCTTAAGAGTTTGGGGAACCAACATGAGTCAACATGTCAATGCCTCGTATAGTCTTTTGATAGAGCTTCGTCATTATGCGGTGGCCACCCACATCAGCAACTCCCTTGATTTCAAAGTCATTGAAATCTTATCTCTGTGGTGTGTAGTTAATTTGAACTTCCCACAGCAATTTGTCATAATGTGATTTTTTTTAAATAATTATAGTTTGTATACATTCCTGATTTTCAGTCTTTGAAGAGTCTATACTTGGCCTCTCGACTCGCTGCCACGTTTATTCTATTTCTGAAGGACCTCATGGTTGCTGATAATTTCATAATCTAGGAGAACATGACCTGCAAGTCATGTTGGCTTGCTATCTTTAATGAGAGTAGATTTATGCCTTGAACGTTTACTTATTCTGCGTTTGGAATGGGACTCTTATCTTGGAAGATCTCGAGCCAGATTTTTCTTATGGCTAAGTTAATGTAATATGATATTTGTTGTTGTTGTGAGGGGTTTAATTTTTCTGTTCCATAAAACCATTTTACAATAAAAACTTATTTTTTTTTTTTTTAAGGAAATGTGTTCTTAAAAATTTGTCTGGTCTCCTCCTCAACCATAGCCTGATAGTTTTTATCGGAACAAAGAAATTTTGAATTTTTTTTTTTTTTTTTGAATTTTTTTTTTTTTTTTTTTTTTTTTTTTTTTTAATAGATGTTACGAGACTTACAGCCTAATTATTCTTATTTTCTTTATGAAACACAACCTAATCAGAATGTCAATTGAATGTCGCTCTCTGTTTCAGCCTAAATATTCTTATTTTCTTTTTGAAACGCACATAATCAAAATGTCGATTGAATGTAGCTCTCTAGTCCGAGTTTTATCTTTTATAGCTAAATAGGTTTTGAAGGTGCAAAAGGTAAAATGTTTAGGTTCTATATCTTGTGTAGTATAGCTCCCAAAAGATTTTTAGACTTTTTGCTACAGCTTATATTGTAGTGTGTATCGGTCTTTGATCATAACTTCGTAACTTCAGAAATGGGTTCAATTAAGCTTTTGTTGTGAACAAAGAATATTTTTTGCAAATTTTACTGGTTGTCTGTAGAAAGATAATAACTAGTATAGCAATTTTACTTCAACACTTTTGCTAATTTTCACACTTCTAATCATCTCGGACAAATTAATTATATTCACAAAAGTATGCGGAGGCAGTTAGGTTTTGGTGGGAATGGTAAAGGGTGAAAGAAAGTGAATTCTGGGGAATGTAGGGTTGTAGAAAGTGCCATAACTGAAATAACTAGTTCCTAGTTGTGGTAATAAATGAAGGGGCAATGGAGGAGTGTGTTAGACTATTATTACATATATTGTAGAAAGTAATGTCAAAAATCAAGGCTCACACTTATTGAAAGTGTGTTTTTTCATGATCAAAATAAATGAGAGGCTAAGTTATAGATAGAGAGGCTAAGTTATAGATACTAGGGTGGGGGAGGGGGAAGAGACCAAGAAAAACGGCAGCACGGCTTAATATGTACCTGAAGAAGTGGAATCCTACAGTGCAACGCAAGACACTTACCACCTACAGTGTGTGCTGCACAAGTCACAGTATGCAAGTTAAATGGTTGTGATCCCACTTGATGTTCTTAAATGGTGAAGTATTGTAATCTTAGGGGCTTACTGATGAAATGGAAGCCCATGGATGAATCTGTAATTTATGTAAAATGGGTGGAGCTGACGATATTGCTTAAATCTGTTTGTAAAACTGAATTCCTACATTTTGTGTATACATATTAGTTGAAGTTCGAAATTGTTAGAAATCCAGAACCACTCAACGTTATCTATAAGTAGTTTGGTTTGGCCTTTTATTACATAAATCTTAATGTAGCTAGTTGTGTAAGCGGTATTTAGTGTTTGAACTGTAGATAAATAGATCACAAAAGATAGTGAAAGACCAGTCAATGTAGGGGACCATAGTAGTTACTGCTAAAGGTTGAAAAGTGTCATTTAATGTTTTTAATTTCAGAAATTATTGTTGGGTCACGTTCTTCTACCCCAACTGCCCGAAAGTCTCCTGTATCTGATGCGGGTGTCCAGGTTTCTCCGCCTCCAAGAGATGACAAAAAGAAATCGCCACAAGGGCAAAGACCAATGCAGCAGGAAGGGTGGGTTTGGACAGTGGACTAGTTGATTGAAAGTACTATTTAGCAGCTTTAAACAGAATGTATTTGGTGCCAGGTTTCTTGGTAGTTTCTAAACATAGTATTTTCTAAGATGTGTTAATTATGAAAAATATTAAATTTTAATAACATTGTTTGGACATGTTGGAATCTGTTGAAAATTTTACTGCAATAACTTAGTGTTCCTCAGTATTTATGGTAATAATTATACTATAACCTATTGTTATATTTTGTATTATGGAAAATAGCCTAAGGCTAAGGCCCCACCGAATCCGTCGCGGCGCGTCGCGTGCGTCCAACACGGCTGCGCGTCGCGTGCGTTTCGATCAACTGTCATAGTTCAAACACGAGTGGCCCCACATGGCGCATGAGCGTGCGTGGCGTCAGGTGCGTTATCGGACTAGACGCACAAGGAACAGAGTTTTGTTTTTAGCCGCACGTGGACGTGCGTCTCCGTACTGGGGTCCGCATGAAGGAAGAAATTGTTAGACCTACAACAACCTACATTTGAACCACCTGCCCAACTTTGAATTATAATCAAATGTGATGATTTGTGGTTATGATAAAGGATTAAAGTATCTTTTTATATTCTAATGGATACATTTATGTAAATATCTTTGTTTCAGAAGTTCCTGTATCAAAGTGTTCAGTTCACACACAATTCTACGTATCTTAATTTTTGTATTAAATAAAATAAAGTGCAACTTTACGAATTTCGAAATCGGTAATCCTTCCCTCAGAGTTACTACAAGTTTCTTACATTGATACGGATCTTCTGTAATTGGTATCAAATTTTGATATTCGAGATATAATCCCCTCGCGAATTAAGTCAAAAGGTTTTCGGCGTTATCCAACAATATTAAAATAAAAAAACTTGTCTGGACGCTATCGTCACTTATGAAAGAGTTTTGCATATTCTCCACTCTTTCCTCTTCTAAATTTATGTCATAAGTCCAGATTTTCCTACTGTTCAACCCCTCTAATTTGGTTGACAGCACAGAGTCAGAGGAAAACCTTGCGCGCTCCCTTCATAACGGCAAGTAATGCTGAAGTTTGAATTGTCCGTCTTATAACAGTCACTCGTTTGTCTGGTTGGGCCACACGCGCAGAAGACGGACACACTTGAAGACTGATAGCCGTGTTGGACGCACGCGACGCGCCGCGACGGATTTGGTGGGGCCTTAGCCTAAATCCGTCTACACTTTTAAATTAGGAAACTCCCAAAGTAGTTCTGTTTTCTTCAGAGGAGACTTTGGTTGAGGGTATTTTAACTTGAGCACTGAGCTGAGTTTGAGGAAATGCAAAATTTAAGTTAGTGTTGCAGTTACATGCTGTAAATACTTATATAATTTTAATTTTTGTTATAGTGGTCAGAGAAGCAGCAACCAGGTAGGATCCAACAGAAAGAATAGCCAGCCCCACCAACAACAGTCGCAGCCAGTGCAGCATAATGCCAGCCAAAATCAGTATCACAACCATTATCCGTATCAGCATCATCCCATGCAGTACCAAGGCAGAGGTGGTGGAATGGGTCGTGGTCGTGGGACAAGAAGACCAACAGGTGCTAGAGGAAGGGGTCAAGGTTTCAACCAAGCAAACAGACAGAGACAGTTCCAGGATCAGCAGATCTTCGAACAAGAATATGATTTTGAACAGGCCAATGAGGAGTTTGAAGAATTGAGGAATCAGTTGTCCAAGACCAAGATAGTTGAGAATGGGGAGAAGAAAGATGATTCTGGCCATGAAACTGGCACTGGAGATGAATCCACTGAAGATCATTCAACTTTTTATGACAAGAGCAAATCTTTCTTTGACAGCATCTCCTGTGAAGCTATTGAACGAAGTAAAGGGTAAGTTGTTGGGGTTTTTTATGGGAACTTCTATGGGTTAGGATTCATTGGATGTGCTTGAGGGTTCAGTATGTGATACTTAGTCTCATAAATTAGTTAATAGCCCTTGGAGTCTGCATGAGGCTACAAAGTATGAAATTTTTGAAGTTGGATATTTTCAGTTTTAATTTGGATTGTCAGGATGTAATGTTTAGGGACAGACGAGATGCATTAGAGGGAAAATGTGCTCTTTATTGGTACTTGGTAAACAGTCAGGTGCATCTCATTGTTTTCTCACATATCCATTTAGAATTAAAGTAATGTTGATTTTAAGCATTTAAGAGAAAGAATGGGGTATTTGGTTATTAGTTATTTTCTTGAGCTGATAATACAATAAACTGGTTAATCTTGAGGTAGTCCTCTGTTCAAATACCACCCAAGTAAGTATCCAGTATCTTTGTGGAACTTTGACCACAATGTACATAGGTGGTTTTAATTTGGGCCAGGATGGACCTAAAGTTCATGGTTGATTGCAGGAAAAGTCAACGTCCAGATTGGAGGCTTGAAAGAAAGATTAATGTTGAGACATTTGGTGTGAGCTCAGCAAGAAGAGGCTACTTTCCAAGAGGAAGAGGGGGCTATTATCGTGGTGGATATCGTAATTATAACTACAACCAAGGATATTACAGGTTAGTCGTTCGTCAGAAATTAAATTAAGAGTTTTTTTTAGAATTCCTTTTGAAGTGTAATGGTAAAGAGGTTGTTTGATAGTGTATGTTTTTGTGGGAAGTGGCAGTTTTATACAATAGTTTTAATATTTAATGTTTATTTTAGGGGGGGTGGTGGAGGCAGTGGCAGTACTGGTTACCGTGGAAGAGGAGGTGCATCCAGAGGAGGTGTAAATGGAGTGTCACAACGAGGAGGGGTAGTCAGGAATTCGACCCCAACGAAGTAGTTGTAAATAGAAAGCTGCACCAAAACTTAATCTAAATTAATTTTTTTATTTTTTTAGTTTTTAAGGATTCATTGAAAGAAAAGATTAATTTGCTTCTTTAAAAGGATCTAATCAAAGCTTCAATGATAATAGCAATTGGACATTTCTTAAGGGAATTTGGTAACTACTTAGTACATTTAATGCAGCAGTGTAACAGGTGCAGTATTATTGATGAGGTCAAAAGTTCTAAACTGTTAGAATTATGCAAGTAAGCTCTTTCTGTTGTAAAGGAACCTCTATAATTTTTTTTTATTTTCTTTGGAAGAGAAATTACAAATTGAGATTTTATTTATGGATGTTGTGCAACAAGATGTGGATATGGTATCTGGAGTCAGATATTGTACAGTTTGATCAAAGAATTTAAATGGAAACTTGTCCTTGTTCAATTTGGAAAGAAGTGACTGTAATGGAGGGTTTAGGATTGATAATGGAAACGGAATATGTTGGCATATAACAAGGGGTGTGGACCAGATAGAGGTTGGAAATGGGAAAGAGATATGTATATATTGGAGGCAGTGAACAGGAATGTTTCAATTTTTTTTTTAATAGAGCAATGAGCACTTTCAATTATATTATTGAGGTACAAGAACCTTCATCAGTCCATCCAAGGGCTGTGGAGAGTAGAGGAAGCCCATCAGATTACAGTTCCTTTTATTTTGTATGGAATATGGTTTGTAAAACATAAAATGTACAAATACTTGTAACCTGGTGTATGGAAACTGATAGTGCTTCATGAAGCTCTGCAGCCTGCCACCAAGTTAATGGAATGTTGTAACAGTATTTATGTCAGGGGGTGGGAAGATTAACAGTATTTTATTCATGCTACACTTCGATAAAATGACTGCAGGCGTTTTAACAATAAACCCCTTCTTTTGATATGGGCAGGCAGCGATTGCTCCAGGATGAGATGAAATTGAATTATTCGTTATGTGGTTAAGAATTGAGTGTAGCTCATTTCAAGGCTTTAAATTCATTGTGGTTTGCAGTTTCTGTGAACAGTTACTGTCCCTGGTTTTCATTGGTCAAGCATCCGGCAGCATTGGATTAATTACACAGGGATAGATAATGGACATCCCACCTAAGTCCAAAGGTTTTGTGGTTATCACCTTCCACAGAAAAAGAAGTGCTTTGAACATCTATTTTTACAATAAACAGGAAAGCACCAGACCTGGGTTTTTTTGCCTCCTAAGGTATGAAGAACTTTATTTGTATTAAAGGAGTGTTGGTTGGTATAGTAGCACAAAAAATATTGCTATAAAAGTTGAAGGTACCTGTCACAAGATTACGTAGTTGGATATTATGGCAGAAAAAATTACTATTTTATTGTGTCGGATTAAAACCATTGAATTTACCCTTATTTTTGAAGAGTAGCCCATAAAATTATTACAAAAAAAGTTGAAAGAATCTCACAAGTGCTGGGCTGAACAATTTAGTAAGGTTTATATCCTTACTTCGAAAGTTCGAGTGTCAGACCCGTTAAAGGTCTTCATCAGTGTGGAATTTCAAATTAATAAGCTATGCTAATTGAAAGTACCCATGAATAATGCAGAACATGTAGGAGTGTTAGGCCCTGTTAATTCTAGCAAGCACTGTCTGACGGACAAACACCTCCCATAACCCATTCCAAAATGCTGACCAACAGAGTATTGAACTGGAGTGGTGCAATTGTCTGGTAACACTGCTTCAGAAGCAAGAGAAATGCAGCTAAAAGTGTCCGCTAGTGTGGACAGGCCTTAGAGAGTGAATTTGTTATAAGTTGCCAGTAAGAAAAGTTATGCCACCATTTGTTCTCTTGAAGTTTTGGAATGGGAAAAAAGATTCTAGATGAACGAAGGGTTAGGTAAGTAACAAATGAATTGCAAGATTTACAAAGCTTGCTCGATAATGTGTTGTTTAAGGGAAAATGTGTGGAGTTGTAAATGTAAGGAAAACTGACTAGGCAAAAGTATGTGTATCTGTGTATGATGTAGCACAAGTAAATGAGTTCTTTATGTAATTGAGTGGGAGATTAGAATGTGCTTGGCAAATGTTCAGACCACCTCAGGGTAATATGTGATAGGAAGAACATTGCAGCTGTTGGTGCCTTGTGAGTTGGATGACTGACCTATTTTGATGAGAACTAGGACACTGAAGAATCGTTATAGTAAGTCCCGGTAAGATGGCGCCAAAACTTCAGAGACCCTCCGTTGTGCAGCATAACTGATTCAAAGGTACCGTATATTGGCAGGATAAAGGCAGTAAAATAGCCTTTTGGTATACTTTGTGTGATCTTTCTTCACATGTAATTTTGGGGTTAGTTTGAAATGTTAATGAATTTGAAATCTAGGCTAGTTTTGAGCAGGTCACTAATGGTATCTGGTTGGTTGTCACATCTTGCAGCCTCATAACTGATCCAGCTGGATCTACCCAGCCTCAAGTATGGACACTCGTTGGCACTGTGAATTGCAGATCGGCATGAACCAGCTATCGTCTCTTTTTGGAGGCGCCTTGCTGGTGTAGCTCATGTTCCTGTTGGCTCGAAATGGGAGTGGTGCTGTCAGTGCACTTCACGTGGTGAATTGTAGCCTTTACCAAATGTTTGCAGCAGCATTTTGACCCCTTAACTTTGCACACTTTATAACTTAATGGTTTGGCCATGGAAAGCTGGGGCGGTAACATCCAAAGTTTTGTCCTTTGTCACAACCCTTCATTGATTCAATCCTTGAACCTTGGTGTCGGACAAAAGGTTGCATTTCAATTTCCCATTGGTTGCTCTGGCTGGATGGTGGAGGAGTTCTAGAACAGTAAAACTAATTGGGTCAACCTCATTGTATGTACACTAAGTTCCTTTAGTCAGAGTTAAGCATTGAGAAAAATTGGGCTATTAACTTATTCCCAGTTTTACAGCCATTCCCCAAGTTGAAGGCATTTGTTATGATATAATGAGGTTGTCACTTAAGGTGATCAAGGATGTACTTGACTGACTGCAGTTGCATGATAAAGAATGAAAATTTTTGAGAAGGCCAGGATTCCCCAAAATTTTATTGAAGTTTCTTGGCTTCCTTGTACAATTTGAGGATGCATTAAAATTGCCTATAGTTTGATATTGACATTTTCAGGAGGGGCTAATATATGGAGGAATATGACCCTTGGGAGAAAATTTTATCTTGCCACCTCGCATCTGCATCCCTACATGACTTGCCCTCAACATTGTAAAGAGTTTCTCAAGTCTATGGACGTCAGCGCTGCTGCTGCTGCTTTCTCGTTCTACTTGCGTTTCACCCAACAGACTAATAGCTTTCATCCAACTCCCAAGGTGCTGGAAACGTGATTAAAATGAATAGCCACATCACATACCGAGTAGGCAAATTGTATACGAGAGATTTGACAGATTTTTGGTGAATATAGTAAACGGTAATACATCCTATCTTTGGCTTGGCGGGAATAAATTCCCCAATTTTGTTAGCCAGACAGTGTTGATTAACCTCGTTGGTCCCAGTACATGACCTTTTACCTAAACTTCGTCCATTCCCTGACTTAGGGTTTGCCTCATTATCAGTTTATGATTGCCTTATCTGACCACTTGTTCATGACACATACGCCCTTCCCTTCTTATTTGAATGTGTTCTAGTCGTTAGTCCTTCCATCCGTCATTCCCACATTTGCTGCACCTAATTTGGGTGAATCTCCATGCAAACAGTTTGTGCTGCTTGGTAAGTGTATAAGGTATTTTGTCGCTTGCTTTTTAATTGCAGGCTGACCTTAAAAATTTAGTACATTTTCCTTATATGATCTCAAGTTTTCTTGGCAGTGGAGCTTGTCCTCGAGCTTCTCTCCATCAAACCCAGACATGTATAGGAGAGCAAGTGTGTGTGTAAGCTTGTGTATTGATTTTACAAATTTAAAGAACTACTACTGTATTAGACACGTTACAACATAAAATTCATGTGTCTTGGTTACTGATGTTCATTGTACACTCCAAGACAAATAAGGACCAGCTAAATAATTTAGAATTCTGAAATTTTTATTATTGGGTTTTACCAGAAGTTGTAATAATTTTTCATGAAATTTATAGTAAACATTCAACAGCTAATGGACATCTACCAAATATGTAAGAAGTAATTTGTTAATTACCAGTGATGTTATGAGAGAGAAACCAACTCTGGTCTATACATACTCTATTTTTTCAGACCATAATTACATACTACTTGGTTGTCCCAAGCATCTTTAATCCTATTTTAAACTAAACTGCTTCCATAAATTTTCAATAAAATTATGACTCATTAGCAGGAGTTTCAAAAACAGTGGTTGGAGATTTTACTGATACATTGTTTAAGCTAATGCAGATAAAAGGTGAAAGCTACTCGCTCACAGTAACGTAAGTCTGGAAATGGAGAAGCATATCTAGTTATGTATGGGTACATATTTTTTTAAGATTCTACAGAGCTTTCAAGAATTTGTCAATTCCCCTTTTCAATTGTAGACTTGAAAAGGTTGAATTGAACAGATTTCCAAAAGCTCTCTTAGGGATTTATCTTGAAATATAACTGTGGATAGTATTAGCAGATCTTCATCTTCACTGAAGCACACTGGTAGCTGTGCCAGGTGCTAACCTCAGGCCTTTAATGGAAAATGGTGTCAAGCTAACAGGAATAAGTGTTATCCCTCCTTCTTCAGAGAAAGGTACATCAACTCCTGAAGCTTCCATTCCATTGCTTTCTTTGACAGAGGCTACTGCAATTGACAGCTTCACACTGAAATTGATTCACATTGTAATTAGAAGACAGGCTAATAATTTCCAGAATTATTTTTAATAGAAGCAAGAAAGTTTGCTTATTAAAAGGAAAGCCTACAAAAATAACAAATCACTATCCAAATTCATAGACGTATAATCTGGTACTGTATGAAGATTCAAAGCAAATGCAAACTAGTAAAATAAAATAAAAAATGCTGTGCCATTTTACTATTAAAGGGTTTAAACCGGACAACTATTGCAAATTCTTCAGTCTCTTGCTTTTACGAAATAGTTTTTGCAGGTATATTTAAAGACAACTTACGTTATTTTTGATTTACAGCCATGGCTCTCAAACATGCGAATGATGATGTCTCCTGAGCCATCATCAGCAGGTTTGATTGTATGGAGGACTGCCCCATCTCCCTCTACACTCACCCAGGAATCTTCAAAAGTCCTATAGTAATAAAGAATAATTAATCAACCGTTTAACATTAATTGAAGAACTTACCAAAATATCTACAGTGGTGTAAATTACCTAAAATTCTTAGATCCAACACTCCAGTTATAGTACTATACTATTTCTAAAACTAATAAACCTTCACAAAGGTGCATCTCGAATAGCTTACCCTATTTATGAATGAAAACTTAGGAGATGCCCCTTTTGCTATATTCTTAACATTAAAAGTAAAAGGCTCAAGATATTTTTGATGATTAACAGGCTTATTTTTCAGAAAAACCTAGAAATGAAAAAATCTGAACCTGACAGTTGCAACCATACAGGTTTTAAGCTTCTGATGAAAGGAACTTATAGTCATGGGTGCCCACACCAAGGGCCCTTGCCTTTCACTAAAATCCTGCCAAAAATTTATTTACTATATAGCTTTATTCATTAAAGAGATGTAGGCACTGATACTGTTTATGGAATAAACCTGTAGGTGCCCCTGCTTACAGTAATTGTAGTACAGTATGTACTCACACATCCAATGGCAAATCAAATTTCAAGAGAGGATTGTTGAACTCGTACGCCCGTCGCACTACTTGTGCTTCCTGTAGGGTACCTGAAAGTAATAAGAGTAAGACCTTTGATCCACAAGCGTAATTCTAGCAAATACATTAATCGGCAAATGAACTCAAAGACGTGGTTCGGAAGTCACGTAAAGCCGTTGGTCCCGTTGCTGAATAACCACCGTTTCCATGCAACGTAAAAACACCATACAAACAAACAAACAAAATCTCGCCATAAAAAAATTTAGGGACGTCACCAACAATTCCAGAGGGCTTCTCGAAAAAGCTCCAATAGTAATACATACCACAAAAAAAAAATCTTAAGTTCTAGCCCCTAATAATTAGGAAGAGTGCTGGTTCCCCCATACAACCAATGCTTGCTTATTCAGGAGGGCAAGCCCCTCTGCAAATGTCCATTTCCATAGGCAACATGGAAAAATCTCTTGGTGAAAGGAAGACTGGCACATCCTTTATGACCTTTGTTACAAAGAAGGGGTAATGGGCCTGGGAACACCATCCTTGAATCTTTTGCAACACTTATTTCCAGGTCAGGCAAATTAAAACTTGAGACTTCACTAGACAGTCACAGATAAACACTTGCCCTCCCCTTGCTGTGCTGTGGCAGAAAGTAATCTCAGGTAAACATGGAAAGATGAGATAAATCAAGAAATAGACCTAATGTAAGGTTAGGCAGACATGCATAACAGGAGAGGAGAGAGCTTGTTTTACATCTCATTCCTATAAAGTGAAAAGCTGACATTACCTTCACGGTGATTCATGGAAAGTTCTTGGGTTAATAGCCTGTTGGGGTCTTCAGCTGAAGGCTTTATTAAAGAAAAGAAACACCCAACAAGAAAATGCAACATTTCCAATGAAATAAAAGCCTCACTTCTTGTACCCCAAAAATGTACATTTATACTTTTAATACCATTAATACATTTGCTAGAACTTGTCATCACTCTTATGAGGAGCGTCATGCATTAGAAAAATTATAATGAAGCATCAGAAAAATAAATTTATTTGAAATTTCACATTATCAGAAAGATGGTCATATCTAACAAAGTAAACACTGTATAACTTATCCCCTTGAATTGGTACATGGAGGTAAAAGATAAAACGACAAAAATACAGAAGTATAAAACAGCGCACTGAAATTAAACTAGAAGGAATACAGTAGTACTAGTTTTAAGTCGAACATATTCAAAACATGCTTTTAGGAAGTGGTGGGATTAATCCCACTTTATGATGTTTGAACAAACTGGAAGATGGCATTATACTCTGTTTTTTTTTCATCTGTTCATCAGCCTGTGGTGTTTTTGTATTGTAACACTGCGTCGCGGGCTTTAAATAGTTACGGTATGTGTAAGTTTTAGGGAAATAAAAGGATATCTGGGTGTACATTTGCAACTGAAAAGTGTTCTAATACTTTAACTGTATGCGAAGTACACCGTTAATATTCGAAATAGGATATTAATATTATTGTTGAATGTAACTATCTAAAGCCCGGGACGCAGTGTTACCATACGGAAACACCACAGGCAGATGAAAAAAAAAACAAGAGTATAGGTGCTCATTATTTATTCATTGTTAAAGGTATTGGTGCCTTTACACACTTCTAATTGGAAATACAATATGTACTTACATTAAACCCTGCAAAACTTGTGCCTCTATTTACAGATTACAGAACATGATGACTAATACATGAACATTATTACAGAAATGAAAGAATAAGGAATTAATGGTCCCCCAAATCAAGAACAGAAAACTTACCCTTGTGAGGCATAACAGCATACTTGAAGGAATGATCTTTCATGTCTGCTGTGTAATCAGGTGCTTTCGGAGATCGTAAGAGAGAGAGAGAGAGTTGATGACCACGGGCCATCCAGCCATATTTGCTTTCATTCAGAATGGCAAAACCCCAGTCTGGTTCAGATATATCAGCCCACCTAATCAAGAAAAACATTGTTACTACATGATCCCAGCTGAAATGTCGAAATAGTCATACAACCCAAACAATTAATGTTATTTTAGCCAATTACTTTTTATCAAGCCTGTAATACATTTATGAAAACCAAAAGCATTTTGCTGGTATCCTCTGTTTTCCTAGTATAAACCAATTTGCAGATTTTCCCAGCTACACTATCAACTTGTTTAGGTGACAAATTCTGTCCACACACAAGTATTTTAATAGAAGACATGAATTATGGTTGTATTTTAAGCAGCTTTACATTGGGTGACTGTATGCACAATACTTACTTGTGGCCACAAACTTCATATCTGGCAGTATCCCAAGAGGTATTCATATGAGTTGGCCTTTGCAGATGACCAAACTGAATATCAAAATTTGCCTTGTTAGTCTGAATACCTGTATCAAACACAGTTTTGAGGATTTTGTGGTCCTCATGCCAGGAGACTGATGTGCTGAAGGAGAGGTAGTGAGAAGCAGCAGCAAGTTCTATTTCTTGGGTAAAGGAAGAAGACTTGCTTAATTCGACTCCCCATCGGAGCTTTACCAAGAGTGGCCCACTTTCAACAATGGTTACTGGTGTAATGGAGTATGTGCTCTGTAAAGAAAGTAACAATTTCTTTTTTATCTTGTTCAGTACAATAAATTTTTATAAATATACACAAAAGCACCTTCCTGCTGAAAAGCCATATGAATGTTTTGAAAATAAAGTTCAGTAATTTGTTGTCTATCCTCAATTTACAAACTTTATTTGCTTATGCTGGTTAATTAGATACTATACCCCAGAAAACATAATTTTCTTGAACAGAGGCTTTGGTAAAATAATATCTGCTGTTAATTAATGACTAATGCATAGTGCTGACATTATATGGAGTGTATCCATAAGAGACCAATGGGCTTCTGAAAAGTGTCCAGTAAATAATGTATAAAATTTACGTGGCAAAGATAGGCAGTGTAAATAAACTTACATCTTTAGCATTCACAACTTCTGGAGTTTCAAGGTGGTAGTCCATGACGTCCCATGCATCCCAGTACAAAGGCTCATCATCAAAGATTGTTACCTGGTTCCCAAATAACTGGGTACCATCCGTGTGACGGAAAACATCACGGTCATCTGCAGCCACTTTTAGACTGATAAGCTGTCCAGTGGAGGTAATTTCAGCTTGCACGATACCATTGTCCAATACAAATACATTATCCACTTCATCTGCAACGACAAATAAATGTGAAAACTTAAAAACTAAATTCATACCAGACAACATAATTCATTTAAGTCTGAGTATATCATCATTTCTTTCAAATCTCTATCATCATTATTCATTTGTTCTCAATAACAGTGATATGTAATCTCAAGATAAAGCAAAACATAGAAGCAGCACTTACTTGTTACTTTCTGCAACCATTAAAGCACAGACTTCAATCATGTACAATTATTTGTAGTAGTACAATATTTCTCTATTTTAAAATTAAATTATTTTAATTTAAAATTGCCTTTTACCTGACATGTTTGAATCAAGCCACACGACTGTTCCAGAGTAAATCAGTTTACTCTAGCAACCACACCTGAATTCCAAACTTTTCCCTGGACTTGATGCATTCTAGCTTCCTTGATGGAGTAGAATGAAAGAAGAAATTTGTTGTCTCATGTATACTTACTGACAGTGACAGGGAAGGGAGGTGTTCCTGCTTCAACCAAGGAATATCCCATAGATGGAGCAGAGACAAGGACATACTCTTCAGCACCATCTTGTATCTTTTGTGTGACAGCCCCTGGTTTCACGGTTCCAACTGGGAGCTTCAACACTTCATCCCTTGACCACTGTAAACTATTAACCACCACGTGTGACGTTGTCACGGTATCTCCTAAAGTAAAACAAATGTTAAACTAAGGGGTACTCCACACAATATATTGTTAATGCACTTGTGGTTTGCCATCTCCTCAAGGTTGATAATAATGTTCTACATTAAATGGTGCTAAATGTGTAAAGTAAGGTAAGTAACATCCACTTTATCATACAGGTAACCAAGTAACGGCTTATCAAAAGGAAAATGCAAACATACCCAATAAATGATACAAAAACACTTACATACTGATTCAAATTTTTCTTACTTCTTTAATATTCGTATAACCACAATGAAAAAATAAGAAAAAAACTAGCTTTTTTTTTTTTCTTACCAAATATTGCCTTAATGGCCTCATCTCTAACAGAGGTAGCTGTTAACAGGGCCTCATTGTATAATTCCTCAGCTTGAGGATATACAATTTCAATTGAAGAGCCTGGAATCACATCATGGAACTGGTTGAGAAGCACTTTCTTCCAGCTTATTTCCAGGTCTGCCAGCGATCTGGAAAGGTAACCATATGAAACAAATTATTGTTTGAATGCCATATTATGATTACATATTTTTCCATAAGATGCTGTAACATCAAGTTAATACCAATACATAACTGAATATTTGGGAAACACATGTTAACAAATGTACCATCAAATACTTACTGTTGAAGGAGTGGTGAAGTAACTGATATTCCTAACAAACCAACGGCCATCGACAAATAAAATTCTGCATCTCTCAGGGCAAATTCTACTTTCCGACACAGTCTCTTCATGGCAGCCTGGGTTGTGTAAGTCCCATTGTGAAGTTCAAGGAATAGCTCGCCAACCCATCGACAAAAGTTGTGCTTCTCTGATTCTAACCGCTCAAACATCTGGTCAGGGGTCATCATTTCCATCCTGGTTGACAACAACCGCGGCATTAGAAAGCTACTACGTTATCCCTAATACATGGCATAAACTAACAGTAAAAATGATCAGAACTGTTCTTATCTTTCAATAAGAAGATAACGCACCACTGTATTGAATATAAACCGATACCAAGATTTTAGTGGGTGTCATATGAATAATTAACTGACCCAATAAGGGGGCAATTATCAATAAGCCTATTGGTACTAAAAAGCCAGCATTATACAAAAGGAGAAAAGCAAAGTAAAATGAAACTAGGGCAATATAATCTCTATGCAAAAATGGACAGTATATGTATGAGCTATGGATGGCTGTAGAAAACATATTTTTCTCTCTGACTTGTGGCTATATATTTAACCAATCAAGAATAAATGATGGGTGTAGCTTTCCATGAAAGAATCTCATATTTACTTCGGGCAGCCATCAGTATCGGCTAATCTTCTGCGTCTTTCCATCATGTCCTGTGTTGGGCCTCCACCTCCATCACCAAAACCAAAAAGGAAAGCAGAAATTCCTGTTCTGCCCTTGTCCTGCAAGTTCTTCTCAGTCCATAAGGCTTCTTCTACCCTGCAGAACATCCAGTTAACATTTGCATTAAAAGTGAATTTGCAAACATCACACTGGTACATATATACAATCTCAATATCAGTATGTAACTTATTCAAACTTCTAAGAAATACATTAATTACATACTTGCAACATTAAAACTAGGTGCCCGATATATACGTACTATAAGCAAAACCAATACATTTACTTTTAGTATCCCCTGCAACTTATGGGAAATAGATACCAAAATAACTGGACTCACCAATCACATACAGTACCAATTGCACTCACAAAAACAATACAATACTTAAACTTACGTTAGATTCATATGGTATGAATCTCCTGGAGGAAAATGAGCTAAAACACTACTGCCATCTATTCCTTCCCAAATAAAGTTGTGATGGGGAAATTTATTAACCAGGCTCCAACTCATCTTCTGGGTCAAAAACCGTTCTAATCCAACATGCTTTAAAAGATGAATACATATCCTATTAAGATTTAGTTTATAAGTACAGAAAAGAGTATTTTAATTAATCATTTAGCAACCACGGGTGAACAATAAGTCAAACATTTTTACTGGGCACCAAATGCCTCAGGGTCTCCACTGTATTCATACTATACTATACTATACTAGTACTACCTCTCATTTACTTTCATAGTTGACACATTCCGCAGATTAACCTAAACTACCAACATTTCTAATTTTAGTCTTTATTTCTAATTTCATCCTTTTCTTCAAATGCACAGACTGATGAGATACGCTACTTGAGGCCATTATCTAGCTCAAACCCAATGGAAAGACATCAAAGTAGGAAATGTAAAAAGTACGTAATATATGCAGTCTACGTAACTCTCAATGAAGTGATAAAAACCACTCTAGGTAATGAAGCACACAGGAGTCGGGAAAAATGGAAGCATGGAACTATTTCCAAAGTTTGGCTTTAGCCAGAAAAGCTAACCAAAATGATCTGGAAAAACTCTCACCTTCAGCTCTACCAGACAATGGACCATAGGCTCTGTCGTGAATTTCGAACTGATCATTCGAAATCCCCGCCATTTAACTTGACAAGTGTTGCGTTAAATTGGGGCAAGACTGAGGGATCTCGCGGGCGATTCATTGAACAGACAGTTTATGACGCAATTCCTAAATGCATGGCGGGGAAGGAGCGCGTCTTATAGAAAAGAAGACTTTATGAATTTTCATTAATAAATATAATTCGCTGATCACTAGTAAGAGATAAATTATCTATGTATAGATTTGGAGCCAAGGACTCCATAGTCATTCAAGAATTTGCAGATTACGGCCTTCAGCCAGAACTTTAAGTCAATTCCTTGATCTTAAATAATAACGTAACAGTCATATTTCACATTCAAGAATAAAATAGATTTAGTAATATACGTAATGTCGAAATAATCGATGGTTCCCGCTTGAACTTCAAGGATTCTGTAGTTCACGCGGGAAAGCGTAAAGGCGCTGTCACACTAGCGAAATTTCTGTCGACTTTTTCTGAGTTTGTCGTCGACTTTCCAAAGAAGTCGACGTCATTCCGTACTGTGGTTGTCAGTTGTCACACGCGTTCTTCTTCATACCGTGGTTGTCGCCGTCAAAACGTAAACAAACCATCTGAGTTGTGTCTTCCCGGAATGATAAAACAACTATGCTTTGTAACACAAAGCAAGCAGTGGGTCGTGCTTGCATGTTTTTAATGATGCTGCATAGAATTAAAAAAGAAAAAAGCCTTTGGGTTCGGTCTTGGTTAAAAAGACATGAAAAGTTTTATTTTAAAATATAAGCTAGGCCTAGCCTAGATAGGCTATTCGTAATCTTGTTTACACATCCACAGTCAGACTGTATTACAAATTGAGCTAGAGAAACACTGCCAAAATTTTAAAGATTTTTGTTTATATTATTTGCAAACAAAAAATGAGAGCAGACCTAGGTTATATATATAACAATCTGATATTCACGATATAGCATGCTTATCGGTTTAAAGATCAGCAAGTTCAGGAAAGTTTTCCCTGAGTCGCATGGTGATCTCTAGGTAATTTTTTTCATTTAAGACCCTTTTTCATAAAACTATCATGCTTATGGTCCCATAAGCATCGTCTCTCCCCCATATCTTCGACCAAAAACTGTTCTGGCAGTCTTGTCCACTGTACCAAGAACTTCATCCTGCATCTGATGACTTGAAATGCGCGCTCTCTGAGATATAAACAAACAATAAAGTCGACGGTAGCGATGGGTTGAATTCGATCGGTACCGTTTCAAAATTCGTGACGACGACATCAGAAAGTCGTCGTCAAAACATGAAAAGTCGACGTCAAATTCAAGTCAGCGGAAATTTCGCTAGTGTGACAGCGCCTTAAGTTTCCTTTGAAGAAGGGCGAAGTGACGCGTCAATCCTGCCCAGAATCTGATTCGTGTAAGTACTTTAGAAATTTGTCTCTCTCAATTATCAGACTCCCAGCTGTCGCCATGCATTTGCTAGTCGAATTCCGTCTTAACAGTAAGTTAACTTTATCCACGTATATATGTGCCATCCCTGCGATGAGGGATTCGATTTATGCAGCAAAAGAAAGCTGTCGGTGCAAAGATGTTATTTGTTTGTGATATTGAGTCTATGGGTCTCTAATTGTGCAGATTTTTCGTCCAGTTATGGACTTAGTGTTTTGCCGACACGTGACTTCAAAGACCCTTTGTGCTACCCCATAAGAAAGCCAGAAAGTTTTCAGTTTATTTGTATTAACTGCGTGAAAGCAGTACGAAACTGCGTGAACTGTGGAATTCTGCTAGGAACGTTAGTTTCGGTGTATTGTTATTGTATTTAAATGTTTATTTTTTCGTAATAAAATTATGTTGACCAAATTTTATTGTATCTCGCCCCAAGAGTTGTAGAGTGCGCGCCTCCTCAAGGCCTTGTCATCTGCCCACAACATCCGGGCACGAATCATATAATACAAATCGAGAAAATTCCCGACATTTGGTCCTTCGAACCGGATGACAAGTGCGCTCTAGATCTTGAAGGGAAATTTCAATAAAGTTTGGTCTATAGGGTAGATAGGAGGAAACGACCTAGCAAACGATCACCCCAAAACCGTTTGGGATAATTTACGTACTCTTATTGAACGCTTGAGGTAAATTTGTGACATAATTGCTATCTGCGACGCAGAGATCAGAGAGTATCTCCCTGATAATCGTTTTACTGTAAATTCTGTTGAAAATGTCAAGAAGGTAAAGAACTTTAATGCGAGAATCTCCAAATACTGCTACAATCGGTAACGCATTCCTCAATCGTTTAATGAGATTAACCAGGAGAGAGAGAGAGAGACAGACAAAATAACTAGGCTCAGCTTGTTCCAATGTGCAATTAGCCCCACAAGTCACTATTCTTTGCACCCCGTCTTTATAACGTAAGAAAAATCTTCATTTCCTAGTTTGCAAAACCCCCCCTTTGAAGTAGAGTAAATAATACAAAATGGCAGTGGCTATGATTGTTCACTTTGAGGCTTCGCTGAGTCTTGCCGCGGACTTACTTGCCGAATCGCAGCGTGCGTTAGTAGAAACTTATTCTGAAAGCGTGTACCAAAATTTGGTCACACAGTTGAGACAAGAAAAAAGTCAGCTTCGAGAGCTGTACAAACGTCAAGTCGTTAAGTTAGAATCTAACTTAGATGCCAGAATCAGGCAAACCTTAGCAGAAGCTGTGAGAGCTTCTACCCTTTTGTTGAATCGAATCGATAAACTGAAAGTCATACAGACAGGGAATGTTTCCCTCCCCAACCCCAAATTGAAACCGCTGCTCTCCCCACCTTTGAAGGGGAAGTGCAGAATATGCTTCTTACAGAGAATTGTTCACGATCCACGTGGGATCGAAGGGCAGATTTGGACGACGTGTCCAAATTTACTTACTTATTAGGGACTCTGGGCAGGGATCTGCTTAGGATTGTTAAATCCCTAAGTGTAACTGCCGCGAATTACCAGGTAGCGTTAGATCTCTTAGATAAGCAATATGGTAATGTACACCAAACGCTCGTGATCTTGCATCGAAAACTTGCCAACATTTTTGTACCCTCGTTGAACCCCGTAGAGCTGAAGAAGTTCAGGTTTGAGTTAACAGTGATCATTGAGCAAATAAAGAGGCTCAGTACTAATGATATAGGCCATGGCATGGTCATGAGCCTTATCAATCAGAAGTTGTCAGAAGGTAAGCTCTATCGAAAGGTGGTCGAACACCTCAGAAAATGTGACTATAATTTAGAAGAATTTTTTGAAGCTATAGACTTCATAATTCACACGTTGGAAGATGACGCATTACAGCGAGGCGAAAAATTAGAATCTGATAAGAATAACGATGTCAGCGTTAGGACCCAAAACGAAACCTATGCAGTAATAATTCTTGTCCCTTTTGCAATGAACGGCAACCCGCCTTCACGATGCCGCCAGAGTAAGTGACGAGGCTGCCAGACCGCCGCATTCTACTTAGGAAGGGCCTGTGTTTTAATTGCCTTCAGTCAGGTCACCGTAGTGATAGATGCACTAACCCCAATTCCTGTAAAAGTTGTGGAAATAATCATAATACTTCCATTTGTGATAATAGCAGCTTTAGAAAAGCACATTCAGTTCCCTCCACTTCGTCCCGAAGTAATCCCAGTATAGTAAGTAACAGTCAAGCTACAACCTCCCGCCCAGTAGTAAATGCGACGACCAGGCAGCACGATAGAAACCCCCGTCCGCCCAAAGCGAAAGTAGAATCACAACCGTGTAAGAGCGCTAAAGTAGCCCAAACGTCTAGTGTAGATCTTCCCTGTACAATTTTGCCAACGGCCATGGCCGAGATCAGTCATAAGCAAGGGAGTAAACGAGTTCGCTTGTTTTTGGACACGGAGTCAACGAAGTTTTATCTCTGCTAAAACTGCTAAGCAGTTAGGCCTGCCGGTGGTAGGAAGAGTGGCATTAAACATTGCTCCCTTTGGTTCAGCAGAAATGATTGGCCAGTATGACGTAGTGAGTTGCCGGGTAGAAATGGGTAATAGAATTGTTCGAATGAAACTAGTTGTTTACGAGAACGTAGACGTCCCAATTCATAACGCAGGTTATGTAAGAGTAAGACAACACCTAGTGGGGAAAGGAGTCACGTTAGCAGATCCTGACAGTAAGAGAGATAAGTTAAGAAACGTGCACATTCTTGTGGGTGCAGACTATTTTAATTATTTTATTATTGGAGTAGAAAGGATCGATGGGATAAGTCTTTTTCTGACCCATAATGGCCTATAATTTGCTTCTAAAGTTTCGAATGAATAGATAGCCATGCTTGCAGACATAAGCAAAGCATTTCATAGAGTACTGTTAGATCCCCGTGATGCCAAATATACAAGATTCCTGTGGCGAGAGGTAGCAGGTCGAGTGCTGACCTTCGCTTTCAGAGTCGTGGTGTTCGGCATGACGGCTAGTCCCTTTTTGTTACAACAAGTGTTGAATCATCATTTGTTCCGATACGTAATACAAACCATCGGTCCTTTAACAATAGGAAGTAGCTAGCGGCAGCTGGAACGGTCGTAAGCTTCGAACAAGGGGAGAACGGTAGTTAACTGCTTGTCCGACAGTCGCAGCGGCTGGGAGGTAAACAAATCACTTTTGCTTTAGGCCGCGGGTGTGAAGGACGTGTTCGTCATCGCTCTCTGCCCGCTTCAATCGTCCTATCTTTGTTTATATTGTTTTCTACTAATGGTTTGTTTGACTTGAAAATGAAACTGTAAGTACACTGTTTTCATTTTCATTACTTAATTATGAACCAACATGGAGCTATCGCCGTAGATGCAGCGATTTCCTCTCCACTACTACCTCCACGGCCGCTTATGCTGCTCCCCCCCGCCTGGTCTTCACTCCCCATGCTGTGTCGGTGACGCCGTCTGCTGCTACTAGGGCCGCCGCCGTACCGAGGGGGGGTTGCCGCCGCCGCCTGTTTTCTTCGTGTTGCCTGCCCCAGACTTCCGCTGTTCCAGCAGCTCGCCCCTGGACCGGCCGCCAGTACCCAGGTTCCCGCTGGCTGCCGATGATTCTACGAGGCGATCGCTGGGCCTGCCGTACCTGCCGCTGATGTGATTCCCGCTGTTGGCTTGGCTGTCCCTTCTGGGTCTACCGCTGCCGCTGTTCCTGCCGCTCCTGAGCTGGTTGCTGTTCCTGTCGCTCCTGGTTCCTGAGCGTGTCCATGCTGGTCCTGCCCACGGTGTGTCTTCCCCAGTCCCAGGTCCTTCCGGACAGGTGCAGTCTGCCGTGTTGCTTCGGCAATAGCCCCGCTCCGCCTGGATGGAGACCTGACGACTGTCCTGCGTGAGCTGACGGAGAGGAGAAGAAGGAGTGTCATCTCGTTCTTCATCGTCTGCTGCTGCCGCCTCTTCCCCTTCGACTTCTAAAGGCCCCATAAGCCGAAGAAGAAGAAGGCTGCCTTCCCCCCTAAGAAGTCTCCTTCGGGAACTTCTAAGGGCCCGTCCCACCCCCGGTGGGACGGGGGGTCCTTCTGCTCCTTCGGGAGCGGGGCCCGTCTCCCCTTCCGTAAGGAAGAGATAGAGACTGCCAGAGGAGTATCGGTTAGCTCTGGTACTTCCTCGCCTGTGCTAGCGGCGATGCCGCTACGCCAGGTTCCGGCTCGGTCTCTCGTTCGCGAGAGATCCCGAGTGGACGTTCTCCCTCGGGAGACCGTGCAGTCAAGTTTCGGCGCCAAGACGCGGCACGGAGCAGAAGGCTGGTGAGAGCCGCTCAGGTGACTCGCCATGCCAGCGGCCGCTCTTGCAGCGACCAGCTGGTAACCCGGGTTTTCCCCCCTAAGAAGGCTCCTTCGGGACCTTCTAAGGGCCCGTCTCGCTCCGGCGATTCGGGGAGCTCTTCTGCTGGTCCTCCTGCTCCCTCGGGAACAGGGCCCGTCTCTTCTTCTACCAAGGAGAAGAAGACGGGGACCAGAGAGTATCAGCTTCGGCTGGCACTTCCTCGCCTGGTTCTAGCGGTTCTGCCGCTAAACCAGGATTCGCCTCGGCCTCTCGTTCGCGAGAAGTACCGAGTGGACGGTCTCCCGCGGGAGACCGTCCAGCCAAAGTCTTGACGCCCGAGCTCGCTCGCCGTCAAGACCGAAGCGCGGAGCAGAAGACTGGCGAGAGTCGTGCAGACGACTCTCGCAGCGACCAGCCGGCTGCTCGAGCTGACGTGACGGTCTCCAACCGGCCACGCGCTGAGGCGAGGAAGGGGTCCCCGCGGCCGTCGGTGCCAGCCGAGCAGCTGGTACCGGCGGCTCGACGCGCCGAGAGGACGCTCATCCGGTCTCACCGCGACAGCGAGCCTAGCAGGTCACCTGACCGCCGCTCCCACAGGGACCGGGCGGATAGGGGGACCAGCAGCAGCTCCTCTGCACACGAGATCGGGGCCGCTGTTCTCGGTCCAGCCGTTTCCCTGGGAAACGGCTCGACTAGGCCTGCAAAGTGGCGATCGCCTGCAGCCCTCCAAGCCCGCTGGTTCTGCCAGCGAGCGAAAGAGGTGCGTCATGTCTTCCTCTCCCGTGCCTGCAACTTCCTCGGTTTGCACCAGGAAGAGCGAGGCAAAGCGGGGTGATCGTGAGGGGCATACCCCGCACGATCCCGTCACGACGCCGTAAGTACCAGGTACGATCTTTGGACCGACCAGGACGTACGCGCAAGTGGCAGGAGGAATCCGAGAGGGGTCTATCGCAGTTCCTCCTCCTTAAGGGGGAGGTTCTCGGAATGCTCTTGTTCGAGGGGCTTGACGGTCCTACTCTGCAAGAAATCTATGACTTCCGAGATCCAGAGAACTTTGTCGAGGGTTATGGCGCTGATTCGTCAGCGCAAACGACCTCGGGGAAGGATTGCCGCTCCCACCAGCAGGGCAGGGCCCACGTCTCTGCTCGAGTCGTTTTGGGGCCCGAGAGGGAACCCAAACCGACGGTGGGTCTGCCGCGATCGGAGCTTGCCGATTCTGTCTTGAACCAGAGTCTCTCGTCTCCGGACAAGAAGGCTCTCTCAGTTCTGGCCGGTCGATCAGGCTACTTCCACCTCCTCTACTGCGACAGCGGCGTTTTCTACGTGTCTTCGGACACCGTATTTAATACTCCTTCGGTCCTCCTGAGAGGTTTCGACCTCTGACGAGGACTGGAATGAGTCGGAGGACGGTATCGGCTCTCTCCTGTCAGGTGTCGATCAGCCCCACCCAGACGACGTTCACAGTGGCGGCAGACCCTTACCTACAGTGAGAGTTCGTAACCCTCCCTCCTCGGGAAAACTTTTTTCTCCTGACGATACATTTTCCCAGACTCTGAGAGGCCGGCGATGGCTGCTCCTACTCTTCTCCAACTGCTAGTTCCACTAGGAAGGAGAGTGAGTATCCAATTCCTCCCCCATTCCTCTCTCCTTACGGCTACGAGGGAAGGGGAGGGAGGGAATCCTACAGAGATTTCTCTGTAGGATCCCACGTTGGGTACTGCGCTACCGGGGCGACCTTCGGGTCCTACCTGTCGTAAGCCCCGGTCGTTGAGGAGGGATCTGCCCCATTCTCGATTTCTAACGGGAATCGAGAGGACCACCAGCCGATATCGTTGACGAATTCGGTGGGGTTTCGCAGACTGCTTAGAATTCTACGGAATTTCTAGCGCATTCAGTGTTTTCAAGTTTTTTAACGATCTCCAAACACTTAGGCGAGACCACGGTCCAAAGTGAGCGAGACGAGAATCCCCTATATGTTTTACACTATATCGGGAACCTCGCCTATGCTCGAGTTCCTGGAATTTCTAGCATTGGAAGAAGACTGCTGCTGAAAAGAAGACTATCTCACAGTAGGTGACCAACCTGGAATAATGAGAAGAACGACGGGAATATCCAGTTTGGCTTGAACTATCGTCTTAGTATTCTGTTCACCATTGAAGCTTTCCTTCGAGAAGACTTCTCCTTCACCTCTCTTTAATAGAGATCGAAGTGGTCGATCTCCAATCCTTATTTTGTTTTCTTGAAGGAAAGAATTTAGGATGGAGATCGTTGTTCAGAATCCTACAAATATACTACGTATATTAACCTCGCGACATGATTTCTGCTAAGGCAGTTGAATTGGTCCGAGGGTAGGCGCATATCCTAGTTAATCTACTGGATTGCGACTTAGACGAGAAGTATTCTAATTGAACTGCAACTCGGAGTTGCCTGCAACCTCCCAGGAGTTTTCAGTTTCAATTTTATATACTTATGGTTTTGTCACGACAACAACCATTTCAACTTTTATAGTTTACCGAAATTCGTTTTCGCCTAAATATAATTGCTCGAGCATATCTTTTATGCTCGGTGGTTCTAGCCGAACGCATTCCTTCGTGGAATAATGGATTACCTGGCAACTCAGGATGACGAGTCACGAGAGCCAGGCTCAGCTACTGTATTGAATTGCCTGATAGCAGCTCAGTATCAGCTGGGCCTCCGAGATGCACGGTCAGTTATGTCTCTCTCTCCCCTGCTTTGATTGACTACCGAACCGTATCTCTGCCCAACAATCATGGACTTAGGTCTCTGATTTAACGGGGATTCTCGCAATAATGAAGGACCATCTACTGCTGTGACGCTAGATTCCATCGCCTTCGACATTGCAAAAATTTTCAACAGAGATATCTCTTGGACCTCTTTCATCTTTCTGTTTACCGCACGGTAACAGAAGTCCTGTACAAGTCCTCCCGCTGCATCGCACTGCGATAATGCGAATGATTTTGCAGACATCTGAGTTTGTCTCAAAATATCTCTTATTCGTAGTGTACAATTGTTCATGTTCACCCGAATTAACAGATGTGTCAAAAAGACATCGCCTACTCTCCGACCTGACAGCTCTACTTCCAAATGTTCAGCCCCATGAGAAGCAGTTCTTCAGGCTGCTTTCCCCTGTGTTTTCATTACTGAAGAACGCCCCGCTTTCATTGCAACTACGACTTCTCACCGGACAGCAATGAAAAAGCGGTTTAGCGTTTTCAGTCATTTGTAAAGCACAGGTTATGAATCTTGAGAATCCTTCTCTCGATTCGTCTGTGAAGACGTAGGTTGCATTCAAATATCTACCTTCGTCTTCAACGGTACATAGTGTTGTTTCTCCTTAGCTGAGATTCAAACAACTATGAGATGTTTTGCCTTCAGGGACCTCGTCTCTAGAGGCAATTGACTTTCGCCTGTTGGGCACATGCCTTAAGAGAATCATCACCTCGCTGTCCGGCATTGGTGACAAACAAATACATTATTTGTTGGTCTCTCGGCATAACCCTTAAAGGCGAAGGTCACGTGACTTACTCGGATGCTTGGACAACTTGCCTCCTACCAAACGCAGTCAGTCGGCAGCTGTCAAGAAGCGCCCGAGTCAGTTTACGAACTACGCTGTTTTGAGTTAGTCGGTTTGTTACAAGAGCAATCATTACTTCGTTTTTAATAGTTTGTCACAGTACCCATACCATCGACACCCACTATGGAGTGTCGGTGTCCTATCCACTACCGAGAACTTCGCTGCATGGGGATAGGAGGATGCGAGAGACTTCGTGGCAAACGGACAGACCAGTATGGGTACTGGACATCACTGAAGTAGAGAAAGAGGATAGGTCATGCGACTATTCCCTTCTTTTCCTCTGAGGAACTGCATGACTTCTGCTGCGAAGTCAAGCATCCAGGGGACGGGGATCCGTGACGCTCGATTTCGTACCGAACTTCGTAGCGAAGACTCGGGACCCTTCGGTCCTGAAGATTGGTTCGAGTCGTTCACAGTCCCCTCCCTAATGGACTTCACCGCCTTCGATGCGAAGGAGATGCTGCCTTGTCCGCAAGAACTTCTCCGTGGCGCAGGTACTGAAGGCAGGGGCTGGTCCAACCAGACCACATGCCCCTCCTTCTACCTTCGGGATATTGCCCACAGGGTCCTTGGATCTTTTCCCTGGGACCCATGGTGGCTGCTCAACACATTGTGTAGCGAACCCAGACCCTCGCAGGCTGAACAGCATCGAGTCCTGGTGTGACCGTAAGAATGGAATGAGTGATGAGAGCGTGACTGGCTCCTCTTCCCATCTTTTTCTTCCCCTCTACCTGTGGTTAGAGGGACACGGTCGTCACCCTGCTGGATAAGGACAAGATGCAGGTGAGCTACTCAACAGAGCCCCATCCTATCCCTTTCACTAGGGATAGGAGCGTATATCCACCACTTCCTCCAACAAGGGGGAGGAAGTGGATGCCAGCTTGAGACAAACCCATACTTTATGTTGCCTCTTGCAAACAGGAACAAGTTCTTGCTTGCCTGGTACGAAGAGATACGCTTGGCCTCTCTCTTAGTACTCGGCCCAGAGGTCTGACCATTGATCCTGCGTTGCACACCCCGATCATCGGACAGAGGCTTGGATCCCTCCCTCGCTCTTACGACAGGGAGGGCATTCCAGGGATGGACGAACACCAGTCTGTTCATCAAAGACTCAGATTCCTCCCACCAAGAAGTGAGTCTTCCTATTGTTAAAGGACCGATGGTTTGTATTACGTATCGGAACAAATGACAATTTGTCGAAAATTGCATTTTCATACAATCAACTTACCTGTCAGATATATACATAGCTAAGACTCCGTCGTCCCCGACAGAAATTCAAATTTCGCGCCACTCGCTACAGGTAGGTCAGGTGATCTACCGGCCTGCCCTGGGTGGCAGGACTAGGAACCATCCCCGTTTTCTATCATATTTTCTCTGTCGCCGGTGGTATCAACATTGTTGTTATTACCTCCTGACTTAGATTCATTTTTCAACATTTGATCAACGTTTTTTTCGGCTTTTTGGTGACGTATTTGGATCGTGTTTTGCATTCGCTACTGTGGACTGTTTTTGGAATAACTCTTTTGGATTTTTCTCAGTATGTCTGATTCTAATGTGAGTGTGAGAATGTGTGTGAATGTAGGCTGCAGGGTGAGGATACCGAAAGCTTCGGTTGATCCTCACACTGTATGCCGTAAATGTAGGGGGGGTTCAGTGTTCTGCTATTAACACTTGTAAGGCATGCGAGGGTTTGAATGCAGAAGAATGGAAGACTTTGACTTCTTATTTGAAGAAGTTAGAGAGGGATAGAGTTAGACGACTGAAAGGTGTGAATTCAAGGCCTATTGATATCAGACTTTCACGGATAATTCTAACCCTACTACTGTAGATTCTCCCTATAAATCTCATTCTCAGAGTGTCTTTTCGGATTCGGCATCGGAAATCGCCAATCTGAAAGCGACTATTCGAGACATGAAGTCCAAGATGGCGGACTCGAAAGGTAAGGCTAGTGATAGTGACATTTTAGTGAAGTGAGTCCCATCAGTGTTGTGGAGGGGGCGTTGATCGTCCCTGCGGCGCTCCCAGGCCTAGACCTCTTCCAAGCTCACATGCCCAGTAGAGAGAAGGAAAGTCGAAAGCCTTAAGGAGGTCGTGGGGAATCCCCAACGGTCAGACGTCCCTTCAGCTAGCTCTGCTTCATGGCAGCCAGCTCAAGGGCGCTATAGAAAAAGCGTCCTTCGCGAGTGTTTCTCGTCCTCTCCCTCTCCCTCACCTAAACGAGGGTGGAAGGAGTCGGACTTATCGAGACCGCTGAAGCGTCATATGAAGCAAGACATTGATTCCAGCCCAGAGCGCTTCTCGGATGACGCCCCGTCTGCTATTAAGAAGGCGAAGGTGGCGTCAGCGTCTCCTGACGCTTATGAGGAAGTACCCCATCATGCTTCTTCCCCGAGTGATGACGAGAGGCGTCATGCACTAGATGTAGGAGAAGCGTCAAGAAAGATAATTATGGCGGTTCAGGACAACTGTCATCTCTTGTGGGAGTGTTAGCGCCCCGTCGGAAGGACGTGACGCTTCCAATTAAGAAGTCTCGTCTCTCGCTCCTGCTCGAGAGAAACGGGGGCTGACGAGAGGGTTGTAAGACAAGAGAATCGAAAGACGTCTTTGAGAAGTGAAGCGTCATTTCAAGCGGATCTTAGACGTGACGCTCCGTCCAAGATTGTGACGCCGAGTAGGAAGCCCTTAGAGAGCGAAGCGTCTTCCAGACGCGAAGCGTCATCAAGACGTCAACAAGAGACGTCATATATGACGCTCGGAGAGCGGGAAGCGTCATACAAGACGTCTTCTAAAGCGCGAGAGAAGCCGCAGGTTGTGACGCCTTCCAAGTCGATCAAAACGGGAAAAAGGAAAGACTTTCATTCCCTTAGCCCCTCTCCGATCAGGAGTTTGTCTCCTCCAGAAGGAAAAGTTCTGAAGGAGAACAGAAACTCAGGATTATCACGAGTTGGAGCAAAACTCGATGATGACGATCATGGAAGAGAGGGCTTGTCGAACTATAAGGTGTTGACTACCCTGCTTTTGGAGGAATACGGAGACGAGTTGACTCCGGCTGCTCCTCCTTCTCCGCGCTCGCTCTTTTCGAGTGCGAAGGCGAAGAAGCCTTCGTCTTTTCTGAAGATGAAGCCCACCATCTCGATGAAGCGGGCTTTAAACGCCTTAGATTCCTGGATGAAGTCGAAGAAAGACTTAGTCAGGACAGTATTTTGCATGCCTCCAGCAAGGTTAGCTGGGAAAAGAGGCATATGGTACAAGACGGGGAGGATATGGGTATCGCTCTCCTTCTACAACAGAGGCAGACTTTTCGACGTTAGTTGACGCTTCAAGGCGTCCTAGTCTTAATTCTGGCTCGGATTACATGGAGTATTTCAGAACTGATCATCTCCTCAGGGACTTTTCCATGTATTGGAAGTCTTCAACTTCTTAGATTGGTCCCTTGGGGTGATCCAAGAAAGCTCACGATTCACAGGGAATCGAACCTGAAGCCCTGTTATGCATTTTGTCTTGCAATCGACAAAGCGGTACAGGATGGATCTGTTGAAGTCGCTTCATTATTTGGAACAGGTCTTTTAAAGAAAAGGACGGTGTATGGCGCCTTCTTAACAAAGGCAGTATCGCATGCACAGAGGGCAGCTCTACTGTATGCACCTCTATCTGACTATTTGTTCCCCTTCTCAGTTAGTGAAGGACGTGGCTCACTCTTTAACTGAGAAGGCGACGCAGGATCTTCTGACGCAGTCAGCTAGGAAGGAAGAAACCTGCTTTAGTTTCTGCAAGAAAAGAAAGCCTAGCACTTCTATGCAGCCCTTTCGAGGTGGTCCGATCTCCAGACCTCCCGCAAGAAGGAAGGCTCCAGAGAAGAGAGGTAGGTCCGCCTTTCGTCCCTTTAAAAAGGGAAATGAAACATTTCTCCTCCAAACACCAGTAGGTGCCAGGCTCCTGGGATTCGTGGAGGCCTGGACACTGATAGACGCAGACGCGTCTTCACTAAATATCATAAGGAAGGATATCGTATCCCTTTCCTGAATACTCCGCCCCTAACGTCAATACCAAGGGAACTATCAGCCAAGTACAAGGACCCTGTGCTGAGGGATACTCTTCGATCGATGGTGGAACAAATGTGGGACAAGAGTGCAATAGAACTAGTACTGGATCAAAACTCCCCGGGGTTTTACAATCGCCTTTTTCTAGTGGCGAAAGCCTCGGGAGGCTGGAGACCAGTACTAGACGTCAGCTCTCTGAACAAATTTGTTCAGAAGGAGAAGTTCTCCATGGAGACTTCTGCTTCAGTCCTAGCGTCATTACGACAAGGAGATTGGATGGTGTCTCTAGATCTCCAGGACGCCTACTTCACGTCCCGATCCACCCTTCATCGAAGAAGTACCTCCGTTTCATGACGGGGGGAAGGATCTTTCAGTTCAGAGCCTTGTGTTCGGCCTGTCCACAGCTCCTCAGGTCTTCACAAGCCTGATGAGAATGTGGCGAGATTTCTTCATCTCAAAGGAGTGAATGTCTCTATGTACCTAGACGACTGGCTCATCATCCAGCCAGATCGGAGAGACAGTGTTTGGAGGACCTAAAGTTAACTCTCTGATTTGACCAAGGCGTTTGGGATTGCTGGTGAACCTCGAGAAGTCTCAGCGACCCCCAGACAAGACCTAGTCCTATCTATCTGGATTCGGATGGATTCTCGGGGTTTTCGAGTTTTTTCCTTCGCAAGAGAGAACCGCAAAAGGAAAGGTTTTGAGGATAATCTCTCTCTTCTTAGAGAAACATCAAACGTCAGCGAGGGAATGGTTGAGCCTTCTGGGGACGCTTTCCTCGCTGGAACAGTTCTTCCCACTGGGAAGACTTCATATCCGTCCACTTCAATTCTTCCCTCAAGAAGTCTTGAGCTGGAAACCGGACAACTGTCGGACGTTTTTCCCATTCCAGTGGAGATAAAGGCACACCTACAGTGGTGGTTGCTACCTCTGGAAGAGAACAAAGGGATCTCTCTAAGAACACAGAACCCAGGACCTAGTGTTGTTCTCCGACGCGTCGGAGACGGGTTGGGGAGCGACATTAGGCTCAGAGGAAGTGTCAGGCACCTGGGAACCAGCACAGGTGTCCTGGCACATAAACTGCAAAGAGCTCTTCGCCGTACACCTGGCATTGAAGAGCCTAGAACCTCTGGTGAGAGACAAGGTAGTGCAAGTAACGTGACAACACCACCGCACTTGCCTACATTCGAAACAGGGAGGGACACACTCCTCGTTCCTTTACGAACTCAACGAGAGATCTATTAGTTTGGACGTCTCACAGGAACATCTCCCTGCTGACAAGGTTCGTACAGGGAGCAAGGAATGTGAGGGCGGACAGGCTCAGCAGGAGGAACCAGGTCCTTCATACAGAATGGACTCTGCACGAGGAAGTATGTCTCGATCTCTGGTCTCTGTGGGGAACTCCTCATGTGGATCTCTTCGCAACATACATTTCAAAAAGGCTACCAGTGTTTTGCTCGGTCGTGGAAGACCCAAGAGCGATTATGGTAGACGCCTTCCTGCTAAACTGGTCTCGAGTGTACGTTTACGCTTTTCCCCCATTCAAAACTCCTGGGGTTAGTAGTGAAAAAAACAAAAAGTTTGTGGCGTCAAAAGAGACGAGGAGTGACATTAATAGCCCCCTTTTGGCCGGCCCAGGAATGGTTCACGGAGGGAGGTGGTAGAGTGGATCGTAGACTTTCCAAGATCCCTACCAGGAAGGACGGATCTTCTCAAACAACCACACTTCAGGAGGTACCATCAAAACCTCCCCGCTCTCGCTCTGACTGCCTTTCGACTATCGAAAGACTTGTCAGAGCGAGAGGCTTTTCTCGCGAAGTGCAAGCGCGATCGCGAGAGCTCGCAGAACCTCCACTACGAAAGTATACCAGTCGAAGTGGGAGGTCTTTAGTAAGGTGGTGTAGAGCCAAGAAGTTGTCCTCCTCCTCTACCTACTATATAGCGGAAATTGCTGATTTCTTGCTATTCCTGAGAGTAAAGTCTCATCTAGCCGTATCCACAATAAAGGGATACAGAAGTATGCTCTCGGCTGTATTCAGGAACAGAGGTTTAGATCTGGCAAATAACAAAGATCTCCACGATCTCGTAGATCTTTTGAGACTTCAAAGTCTAAGGAACCAGTACCTCCGAACTGGAACTTGGACGTAGTCCTCAAATATCTGTCTTCGGATAGATTCGAGTCCTCCGCATCTGGCATCATTTAGAGACATACGAGAAAATGCCTATTTTCTTTTATCGTTTGCGACGGCAAAAAGAATTAGTGAGGTTACAAGCTCTGCAGGATAAAGTAGGATTGCAAGGGAGACTCGGCTATTTGCTAGTTTAAGACCCTGTTTTTAGCGAAAAAACCGAGAAACCCCACGAATCCCTGGCCTAGGACATTCGAAGTCAAAGGAATGTCTAGTCTCGTAGGCAGAGAAGCAGAGAGGTCTCTATGCCCTGTTAGAGCTCTGAAGTTTCTATCTTCAGAGGAAGCGTCAGTTGGGAGGCTCTAGACAAGGTCTTTGGTGCGCGGTAAAAGACCCCACAAGACTGATGCCAAGAATGCTCTAGCGTTCTTTGTAAGAAACGTCATTACGGACGCTCATAAGGTCTGTCCTGACGAACAATTACAAACTACTGAGGGTAAAAGCTCATGAAGTAAGAGCGGTTGCGACGTCTCTCTCGTTTTATAAGAATATGTCGTTTAAAAACATTTTAGATACGACATATTGGAGATGCAACTCAGTATTTGCATCTCATTACTTGAAAGACGTGCGTGTGACGTATGAGAAGTGCTTTTCTCTAGGTCCTATCGTATCGGCAGATACGATTCTGGGTACGGGAGCCGACACCAACCTACCTTAAAATGTATATACTGTTCTTCTGTTTGGATATGGTCGAGAATCTCTTCGAACAATGGAGGATTCAGGCTCGCACGGGCGGCCGTCTATGTTGTTCATAAGAGAATTCTCGTCAATATCCAATTAGTTGAGTATAATTTTTTTTTGAAAAAATTATGTTATGTGTGCGTTAGTGGTTTTTGAGTTACGGTTTTTGTTGTGACGAGTTCGGGGATAAACTCGTAACAATCCTTTTGTTCTAACACATGGTTAGGATCAGGTGGTCGGGATGGTTTTGTGTGCTCCTTCATAAGGTTGATTGTCTATAAGTGGATCAGCACCATTGAACAAGTCCTTTTAGGCTCTGCTGAGTAAGTGCGGTAAGACCCCCATCGGCAGACCCACAAGAACTCTTGGCCATAGATCATATATCTCGCTAAAGTTTCTTGAGGTGATGCAGACTACTGGGCAAACAACCCACAAGTCTACCACCTATCAGGTAGGAACCAAGGTTTTATTTATACCTACAACATATGTTGTTTACCTGTCTATTCCATATAGTAGCTGTCTCTTACCCTCCACCGAAGGGTGCCAATCAGCTATGTATATATCTGACAGGTAAGTTGATTGTATGAAAATGATATTGTTATGTTACAATAAAGTTTCATACATACTTACCTGGCAGATATATACAATTAAAGGCCCCACCCAGCCTCCCCGCAGGAGACAGGTGGAAGAGAGAAAATATGATAGAAAACGGGGATGGTTCCTAGTCCTGCCACCCAGGGCAGGCCGGTAGATCACCTGACCTACCGGTAGCGAGTGGCGATTTCGAAATTTGAATTTGTGCGGGGACGACGGAGTCTTAGCTATGTATATATCTGCCAGGTAAGTATGTATGAAACTTTATTGTATCATAACAATATCATTTTTCCTAACTATACAAACCTGAGGTCCTTCACATATAGTCCCTCCTCATGCCACCCCTCACTCTGCGTATTTTGCATGGGCCAAAAGCAAAAGTTATTTGTTTACCTTGTCGGACAAGCAGTTAACTACCGTTCTCCCCTTGTTCGAAGCTTACGACCGTTCCAGCTGCCGCTAGCTACTTCCTATTGTTAAAGGACCTCAGGTTTGTATAGTTAGGAAAAATGCAATTTTCGACAAATTGTCATTTTAAGTTAGAAGGAAGACCTGAATTAAGCAAGTCCTTTTATGTTGATAACTATGTCAGTACATTTGACAGTTTGGAGGAGATGAAAAGGGAACAAGAATCTGTGCACGCAATTTTGGATAGGGCCAGAATGCCGTTAGAAGGGTGGGCAACAAACAGTATAGCCTTTGATAGCGAGAAAGAGTGGAAAGAACCTGTGAATGTGAGCGTGCTCGGGCCGAGATGGGCTCGAGACGTCGACCGTCTGTGTGTGAAAGAGAGTGAGAGGATTCGTGAATTGGGGGAGGGATGGGGACTATCTCTGTTAGTATCAATTTACGACCCACTAGGTCTAGTCAGTCCTTTATTTGTTAGGGGAAAACTGTTTCTCCAACAGCTTTGGGAACAAAAGATTGGATGGGATAACTTGTTATGTAAGGAAAAGGCTAAAGAAGCGCGAGAACTGCTAGTAGAATTGAAATCAGTCTGTGAGTTAACATTTCCGAGAGCGGCAGGAGTCAGAAGATCCGAACTCCATATATTCACTGATGCCAGTAGTAGGGCATACGGTGCTGTAGCATATGTCAGAGATGAAGAAAGTAATGTAAGATTACTCACCAGCAAAACGAGAATCACTCCGAAAGGGATGCTCAAAATCACCATCCCTAAATTAGAACTTTTAGCATTGTTGCTAGGTTGTAGGCTAGCAAAAACAATTAAAGGGCTAATAGAGCCGCAAGAAATTAGTATCTGGTCAGATAGCAAAGTTGCCTTGGCATGGGTGGCATCCCCGGATGCCAAGGACAACAAAAATATCTTGATATCTAACCGTGTGGCGGAAGTTTTTTTTTCTCCGCCAGGGTTGTGGCGGAAGTTGTTTTTCTCCGCCAGGGTTGTGATTTCAGATTGAAGTATGTGCCCAGCAAACAGAATCCTGCTGATGTCTTGTCAAGGGGCGCAACAATCCAGCAATTGCAGCAGAATCCTCTTTGCCGACAAGGTCCAGAGTTCTTGGGAATCCCAGGAGAGCCTGTCCCCTTCAAAGAGGAAGATCTAACGAATATCAACCGTGGTAGCGGCGGTGCAGGAACTGAGGGAAGAAACAAGGTCTATTCCCCCAGGAGGGAGGGTATGGGAACTACTACTCAGGGAGGGGTTGAGTTCCGAATTTTGATTAGAGTAACCAAATTAGTGTTAAAGTTTGCAAAGTGAAAAGGGATCCTTTTCGAGTTCTTGTCTTAGAACAAAATTCTATTTTACCTACTGTGTATGCATATTTGGAGGTTGAGGTCAGACCCCCCTCTGTGTGATATTGAATTTTTGTGACGGCAATTAAGTCTAATGATCAGTAGGACAAATTGAATTTGCACTTAGGGGACGAGGCTCGGGAGTGGGTCCCAAATGAAGAGATGAAACATTTGAATTCCCTTTTGCCTGCTAAGGGACAACTTAGTCAGAGCATACTTAACGTATTTGCATTGTTTGCACCTCCATTGCAACATCAATACGCTAATGGCGATTTTTCGACAGAAATGCTGGACGCCGGGCCTGAGGTCAATTGCTAAGCAAGTTGTACGGAAGTGTCCAGAATGCGTGCTAGCATTCCAACCGCTGATGAGACAACCACCACCACCACCCCTGTCTAAGGAAAGAATAACCTTGCAGAAGCCATTTGCCGCAGTCGGCGTGGACCACACCGCAGCCATACAAACTGAAACGCGACCAGGCTATATCCTCCTCGTGACATGCATGGCCCACCAGGCCGTGAATTTAGATTTCTCGCCCCTCCTTGGATGCAGGAGGGAATTTGTTCTAGCTGACTTTCGAAAGATGTTCAGCGCTACGCATGGAGCCCCGACACCATAATCACTTCGGATAACCACCAAACGTTCAGACGGCCAGCAACAATCCTCAGGGACTTTATGAAGAGGATGAAGTCCAGCAGTTCCTGAGTAGGACTAGCGTAGAATGGCGATTACAAACACCCCGTGCGCCGTGGAAAGGCGGTTTTTTCGAGCGTCTGATTGGTGTCACAAAACGTGCACTGCAGATAGCCCTCGGGAGAAAGCATCTCCCGGAGGCCCACGTATTGACTCTAGTGAAAGAGGCGGAGGCGGTAGTGAATAATAGGCCGTTGATGTATAGCGGTGACAAGTGCGAGGACGAGGTCCTCACCCCCTCTCATTTAGTGCAAGGTCACTTAATCAACTTAATGGCACCTGTTTTGCCAGATGAAGACCTTAATGCTACCTTCACCTCCAGGAGGCTACGAGATCGATATCTTAAACTAACAGACACTTTGAAAGCCTTCCGAGAGAGGTGGAGGAAGGAGTACTTGAGTGCCCTAAGAGCCCGACACGATTGTCAGTCTGGGGAACCCACCAAGCTGCACCCCGGAGACATCGTATTGGTAAAGCAAGAAAATCAAAAGCAGGCAACGTGGCCCCTTGGACGCGTCTTGGAGATGTACCTGGACGACGACGGTGTCGTGCGTTCGGCCAAGGTATTGTTCGAAGATGTTGAGTCCCTGCGTGCTGTCAGCCACTTGGTCCCCCTGGAACTTGCCCCCTCAGATGACGATGATGGCGTTGGAGACGAACGGCATGATGATGTTGATGGTGCGACGGAGGAGATGGTGCGTGACGATGACGGCGACGAAGAGGTCCGAGACGAGGGAGCGTACAGCCCAGCAGTAGGTATTCCAGGAAATGTTGTGACGTCTGGGGACGACCAAGGGATGGCACTGGCTGCCACATCTGAACAACCAGCCACAAAGGTCTTGAGTGACAAAGACGCTGACGATATTGGTAACGAATCGAGCGATACTAATACAGTAAGTGAGAGTGCTGAAGTGAATGATACTGAGGTATCGAGTGATAGTGACGTTGACGTTCTGCACGCCCTTTGAGAAAGGCTGCTGCTAAGCAGCGTGAGTTGATGAAGCGCTTAATGGATAACGAATATATTTAAGTTATGGCTAGAAACAGTAAAAGAAAACAGGAAGGTCCTGTATTCTGGTAGGCAGGGAGGGTGGACCCAAGTAAGTGTAGGTGAGTTGAATCCTCAGAGGATGGAAGTGCGTCGGGTTAGCGTAAGGTAGTGGGAGCCCCCTCTCGTGCAAACAAGTCGAGCGTTGTGCAGAGGTAGCCCCCACCCTCAAAGTAAATTAAGAAAAATGTATATGAGTACTTGTAGAGAAGTGAAAGCGTTTTGAGGGCATGTGTCCCTTAAAAGAGTACATACTGAATCAGTTGTAATCTATGTTTCCTTAAAGGCAAATGGCCTGTCTATCTGATTAATGCTTGTTGATTATTGAAGGCGAGTAGCCTAGAATAACATGCGTGTTGCATGAAGATTAAAGATGAAGAGCTTAATATAGAAGTTACTCTTGCATGTTGTATTGCAATTTAAGGCGAGTGCCTAAAGTCCATGCTTGTTGCATACAAAGTTGTCCATATATGACGGTTTCATTTTTCATGCCATTGATTGAGTGAAGGCAGAATGCCTTATGAGAGTATATTCGTGTTTCCTTGATCTTAATTTTACATTTATACTTTGATCTTATTGCAGGCCCATTGCCTATTAAGTTTCTGTGCTGATTAATGTCTACCTTATGTGTATGGGTACATTTATGTATATATCTGCCATTGATGTTTTATTTGTATATGACATTGATTACCCCGGGTGTAATGTTGATGTATAATTTCTTTGACATGTCATGTTTTTTTGTGTACTCTGTTAAGTGTCGCTGCGGAGCGCTACGCAGCGAGCCTGACTGAGTAGTGTAAGAGTAGTTACTCTCTCTCTCTCTCTCTCTCTCTCTCTCTCTCTCTCTCTCTCCCCCCCCCCCCCCCCCCACTCCCCCCCCCCCCCCCCCCCCCCCCCCCCCCCCCCCCCCCCCCCCCGAGCTCAGTCTTTCCTGAATTGTCCAACATTTTAACGCCCCATACTTCGGGTGTGGAGTATGTCGTGAATTTCAAACTGATCATTCGAAATCCCCGCCATTTAACTTCACAAGTGTTGCGTTAAATTGGGGCAAGACTGAGGGATCTCGCGGGCGATTCATTGAACAGAAAGCTGTCCAATATACGACAGTTTCTGACGCAATTCCTAAATGCATGGCGGGGAAGGAGCGCGTCTTATAGAAAAGAAGACTTTATGAATTTTCATTAATAAATATAATTCGCTGATCACTAGTAAGAGATAAATTATCTATGTATAGATTTGGAGCCAAGGACTCCATAGTCATTCAAGAATTTGCAGATTACGGCCTTCAGCCAGAACTTTAAGTCAATTCCTTGATCTTAAATAATAACTTAACAGTCATATTTCACATTCAAGAATAAAATAGATTTAGTAATAGTATACGTAGTGTCGAAATAATCGATGGTTCCCGCTTGAACTACAAGGATTCTGTAGTTCACGCGGGAAAGCGTAAGTTTCCTTTGAAGAAGGGCGAAGTGACGCGTCATTCCTGCCCAGAATCTGATTCGTGTAAGTACCGTAAAAATTTGTCTCAATTATCAGACTCCCAGCTGTCGCCATGCATTTGCTAGGTCGAATTCCGTCTTAACAGTAAGTTAACTTTATCCACGTATATATGTGCCATCCCTGCGATGAGGGATTTCCGATTTATTTTGCAGCAAAAGAAAGCTGTCAGTGCAAAGATGTTATTTGTTTGTGATATTGAGTCTATGGGTCTCGAATTGTGCAGATTTTTCGTCCAGTTATGGACTTAGTGTTTTGCCGACACGTGACTTCAAAGACCCTTTGTGCTACCCCGTAAGAAAGCCAGAAAGTTTTCAGTTTATTTGTATTAACTGCGTGAAAGCAGTACGAAACTGCGTGAACTGTGGAATTCTGCTAGGAACTTTAGTTTCAGTGTACTGTTAGTGTATTTAAATGTTTATTTTTTCGTAATAAAATTATGTTAACCAAATTTTATTGTATCTCGCCCCAAGAGTTTTAGAGTGCGCGCCTCCTCAAGGCCTTGTCATCTGCCCACAACATCCGGGCACGAATCATATAATACAAGTCGAGAAAATTCCCGACAGGCTCTATTGATAAGGGTGCCAAGTATCTCTATGTACTGATAAGAATGTAAAGTCACCTTTTGGAAGAAACACTGACAAGACAAACGGCCTTCAATTCAGAAAGGAAAAGAAGGAAGTACTTGAATTTATTGGCAATGTTCCAAACGTTTATGGACAGAGGCTTTACAAAGTTTTATTAACAAAGCTAATAAAGTATGTACTGTACAATATTAAAATTTCAGGTTATTGTTCTTCACCCTCCACTAACCTGGGCCCAGGAGGTGAGAGCTAACTTGAACAATTATGCATGCATAGAAAAGAAGAATATCACAAATAAATAAGACTGCAGAGGGAGCAACTAATTCCAAGTTATTTCCTAATAGTTTCATGAGGAAAACTATCGTCCACTTTGCTGCCAAGCGCAAGGAAGTATGTATGTATTTCAAATGCTGTTTTGCAATTCAATTATATCTAAATACTGCACTGGTAAGAACATACAGAATGCTAGCTATTAAATATCTACTATGTTATTACAGTGTATGAACAAGGTGGGTGAACTTACAAAAGAAAGTACAAAAAGCACTGAACACAATAAAACCGGAGGCATCTTATATGGTTTAGTGAAGGTCATAGAAAAAGAACCTCAGTCAATATACCATGAAAAGAGAGTCCTAACAAAGATATATAATTAAACAAAAATCTCGTTAAACACTTGAGTCTAAAAACAACATACGTACCGGTGAGTAAAGTACTACTACTCACAAGGAACAGAGACGAGACTACAACATGAACAAATAATGCTAATGTTGATATCTGTTACATTAAATGTATACAAAGGGCTACTAAGATTCCAAGAAAGTACGTATTGTGTAAAGACCAAAATGGTGTATTATTTTCAGATATACAGTACGTATGCGGTATTCTGTAACAAGAAGTAATTCTTAAAACTGGTTCTGGATTTGGTGTTTTGTACCACAAAGAAGTTGGCTAATCATATACCAACAAGGATCTCTTATATGGGTGCACATCCTTCAGAGGATTGTGCTGTATATATTCGACAAATTTTCAAAAAAATTTTCCATACAATTTACAATTAAATATATCTGAATACTTTTTCATTCAAACACAAAATAATCCTTTTTAACACGAAGCTGTTCATCGATGTACAGTACTACTTAAATAAACACTAAAATTAAAGAAGCTTTATAATATTCTAACCTTCATAAGACCCGGGATTTGTGCTGAGTAACCAAAGGTATCAGGAAGCCAGAACTCCTTGCAGATCATGCCCAATTCTTGTTGGTAAAATTTTTGCCCAAAGAAGAACTGTCTGACGAACGATTCCCCGCTGGGAATATTCCCATCCATTTCAATCCACGTTGATCCCACTGGTAAAAATTTCCCTGCTGCAACTTGTTCTTTCACCCTCCCATACAATTCTGGGCAGTACTCTTTACACCAAGCCCACTGTTGTGCCTATTCAGTGAGATTGAAAAAAATCAGTAACCACGTATTCATCTAATTTACACTCAGTTTAAACCAACACTACAATAGATAATCTTCCTTGAATATACTAAAATGCTATCATAAGGCTTACCTATACGTATTTTGTTTTCCTGAAAATTAAGATAGTAGAGACACCAATTGTATACTCATTGCTATTCATTAGAAACTGAAAAGCTTTATAATAATAGAAACAATTACAGATGCAGGGAACAGATTTAAACTTGGCAATGAAGATCAATAAAAGTGAATGATAAAAACATGAAATTCCTTTATTTTTTTTCTTAAATACAGGTCTCAGTTTCTGAAGACAACCTCTCCAGTATGATAGTAAACAGAATTTATTCCAAGCACTGACTTCACAATTTTCATATCAAGGAACTAACCCGTGCATGAATTTAGCTCTAAACAAGAATTTGTCCTTTTTCTTTTATAGATACAAAGTTTTGCTTGATGGTTGGTTCGATAGGTGGACAAACTGAATGGGAAATCACTGATTAAAATAAGTAAAGCAGTTGTTAGAAGATATAGACGAGACCTTTGAATTGTGAGAACACCTTGTCCCAGACATAACACATATAAGAAATTCATTAACAACACAAACTAAATCCATCAACGACAGTTTATAGTCAGAAAGTAACAATGAATTAAAATCCGACTCTTCCTCATTACAAACATTCACCATATTCAAATTTTACACGACCTTTTATTCTTACCATACTTTGACCATTCTCCCCCATACAACTATAAAATAAAAAATTTTAAGTGGGGCAAGCTTACCTGTGATGCTACAAAGATATGTTCGGGGTAATTTTCCATGATCTTCAATTGAGAAGCAAAGCTTCGAGCTACCTTTCTCTTGGTTTCAGAATATGGCCACAGCCATGCTGTGTCTAAGTGGCAGTTCCCTATGGATGCTAGTGTGTGACAACGAGCTCCGTTTCCTTTGGCAAAATACTGCTCAGCCAGGGCTGTGGCACCACTGAAACAGTAAGTATAACAAAATTTTAAATAATTTCTGCATACTGAACATAATTTTACCAACTGTCACACCGTTAGGCAATGCCAAATTGTTAGATGAAAAGCAGTGGTTAGAAGACCAGTCTAATTTCCCAAAAGCTCTTGCATTTCCAGTCTTTTTTTGGAAACAAACATTGTCAACTGGACGGGTTATGAACAAAAGTGGAGGTATACTTAACGAAAATATTAAAATACTATTTAAACCTTTTTTATACCTTCATCCTACAGCCTAACAGATTATTATCATTCAGAAGATGACTTCTATTCATTTCGGATAAGGGGCCATTGTCTTGAAATTCAAGTTTCCATAGAATATGGTGTTCGTCTGAAAGTAGTTATAGAAGATACAGTTATAAAGAAATAGGTACAGAAAGATGAGATCACGTAGTATTATAAAAGAGAAAAAGATAAATTAATACAATAAAAATACCGTATAAATAAATTAGTAAAATATAAGTTGAATTATTGTAGAGTAGTAGTGCATTACATTATACATATTTGCTTGAACTTTGGTGTTCTAATTAGACTGATCCACTGTCCAAAGGTGTGAGGCCTATAAATGGCATCTGGAACCGAAAAGTTCGACAGCACATCAGGATGATTCATGACCTCTTTTGCTGCTATTTTCAACCAAACTAAGCTTACCTGTCATCACCAGCTATGATGCTATTCACCATCTGGTTTGCAGTGTACATGGCTTGGTATCCTCTCTGGTCTGGAATTAACTCATTTGCTAGTTGATATAAGACTTCTAGGTCGTGGGTTAACTGATACACCGTCGAGTCCAGCATGGCAATCTCAGCTAGACTTAGAGTAAACATCAAGTTTGGGTCAGGAGGATCTGAAAATACAAGAGGAATACTGAGGTCACAGTGGTATTCCTATACAGGTACTGATACATTACCACAGTAAAATAACACAAAAAAGCTTATCATACGAACTTTAAAATGTCGCAGCTAGACGAGAAATACTATGGCATATATGTGTCCATCCAAAGACATGCCACAGAGCGTCAAAACAAGAATTTGGATGTCTCATTCATCTGGAGACATGACATATGTAACAATATTTAGAATCATGTTCACCAAATGTATCTGAGATACTATACACCTCAGCTGGTTTCTATTAAGAATCAATAAGGTATACGTATTATTGACAAACTTCACCTGATGTTCAGCAACAAATAACTCACCAATCTGATCACCGGAGGAAGCACCAAGAAGTTTATTGGCTGCCATTTCAATATAAAAGACCTGAGGACCAGCTTGCCCTTCATAGCTCCTTGTTATTGGGTAGTCGGGTCTCTTAGCATCAGGATCTCCCGTAGACAATCCCTGTAAACAAATCAAACGTTTGAATATTAGGTCATAGGTCACTTGCAAGCTTGCACCCTCTCTCTGTATGCATATACATGCACCCACACACATACAGGAAGTGAGAGAGAACACGCACACATACAGGAAGTAAGAGAGAACATGCGCGCATACATGAAGTGAAAGAGTGCACACACACTTACAGGAAGTGAGAGAGAAAAAACGCACATACCGAAGAGCAAGAAAATCCTCACACATACAAGAAGCGAGAGATAGCACACACACATGCAGGAAGTGAAAAAGAACACGCACACAAACGGAAAGTGAAGGATGAAATATACATACATACATACACACACACATATATATATATATATATATATATATATATATATATATATATATATATATATGGCGATTCAACACGTTACTGACGAACCTGCTAAGCAGGCATAGCATGTAATACTTCATCAGTTTTAGCAGTCACGAAAGAAAAAAAAAATTAAAACTCGCCTGTAGAACATGACCATCATGACTCCAAACGGTTGCTTCGGAATTTGTCCCCCACCGAATTCTAACTTCCTTCCCAATCCATTCCTCTGGGATCTCGAACTCGAGCTTGAACCAGTGCGTGGTCCAAGTGGGTCCGAAGGAATCTCCTATTTTCACCGGCGTGAACTCCTGTTTGATGACGTCATCGAAAACCCAGTCTTGCCACGCCCCCTCTCCCCCCGGCAATGCCCAGTGGGACAAGGCTGTTGGCACAATAATTGTTTTGATTTAATTCATATGTTTGGACCAAATGTCTTCCACATACGCATACACACACACACACACACACAGAAGATAGCTGTAAAACACGATAAAAATCTAAAATTAGGTTCATTTTTTTCTGGAAAATCATTAATACTATGCAAAACCATGAAAGCATTAGGCCTGAAATAGAATTAAGAATTATAAAATCCTTGAGACTTCATTCAGCTATGCCTATTACTTTGACCAAAATCGACTTATAAAGGCGTTTTCTAACATTATCTAACATTCGATGGTCAAAGGATAATAAACAAAACATGAATTTCTAATGCGATTATTTTATACCACATACTTTTTGTACCCGGTATAGAGGCCCAACCATACCTTGTATTCAATGACCAATTGTAATTCAGTATAAACGAAGTTTAAAATTACCTAAAAATACATAATTACACAAAATTAACATTAAATATTAGGATTATTTCACCTAAAACACACGTATGTCGTTGAACTACTCACAAATGGGTCTAGAATCCGGATAGAGCCTGCCCACCAAATTCACCTCCCGGAAGCGATTGGAGCTGATGAAATTGCTGATCCTCGGCAGCGTCGTCTTGAGGTTCTTGTGGATGCTCGCCTGGACTCCAGGGTCAGCCATGTTGAGTGGGAAGAGAGACAGAGACAGAGAGAGCAATTTGCTCGACGACTCCGTGACGGAATACCGTCGAATCCGGCCTCCTTGCTTTATAAAAGTGGTGTTATCGCCCTTTGTAACGACCGCACGTCGTACCTTTGTAGTCCAGTGGCAAATATTTGCGGTGTTTGGCCGTGATAACGTAATCGCCAGTTACAATGGATGATAAATGGCATTGTCAGCCTAGGACATTTTAATTAACGGCTCCGGTGTCTATGCAGTGTGTATGTGCGTGTGTGTGTGTGTGTGTGTGTTTGCTTGCTTGTTTGTTTGAAAGGAAGGGGAAGCTTGGACGTCCAGACTTGCGAATTTAACTATATCATCGTTGCTCTTGGTACCTCATTGACTCCTAGATTAGTGAAAATAAAAAGATAGTAACTTTAATACTTAACTTTTATATATTTCAACTTTACTTTTTGTCATTGCTTATTAAATTTCGACTCATCTTCCTGTACTACATGTATTAGTACGATTATAACTACTACTGTTACTGAAAAGCTCCATATAATGCATCATTTTTTTTTTTCGTTCCATTAACAAAACTTCAGTAGGCCTACATTAACCTCTAAAGACCCTTTGGTTTGTACTATAGACCCCTGAGGTCAACATCGACCATATTTTAGACCCATGCTGTAGGGGGGAGGTGGTGGCGGTGTTTGCATTATATAGCAATGGTAAGTGTAGCCCATCCTAAAGCATCAATAAATAGCAATGCAGAACCAAGAGATTAACTCGTATCCGTTAGATAAACGGGTACGTGATCTGATAGTACTACCAACTCCCAACACAACATATCGTCAAAGGAGTTATGAAAAATATATCTAATCAACAGTTTTCGTATCGTCACTTTAAACAATACTACCAAATAAAAATAACCGCTAGTGATGGCATCAACAATTTCGGCTTTTGAAAACAATAGGGTCTTTGTTTCTACGTCAATCGAGAGGTATATACTTTTGCAAATGCAAGAGATAAGATAGCTCGTGCTCTTCCTGTTGGTAGCACTCCATATCAAAGTCTGTATGAATATAAAGTACTCCATCTTATTCATTATCAAACACAAATGGAAACTTCAGAAGCTCGAACGAGGAATATAGATTTTCCATAAATGTTTCAGGAAATTGTTGCTTTGCTAAATTTTAGTTCTGTCAAGCGAGGAATGTAGGTCAATGTTGACAAATCCAACTTGATAACCTTGTTACAAACTTCCACTTGAAATCAGGAATATTTGCTACAATTATGCTTACGTCTGTCATATCTAGAGATGTTATATATATAGAATCCCGTGTGGACAACTTTCACAACACCCACTACACACTTCACCAACACAGAGAGCTCATTGCAGTACATCAAATCCCGTATACAAAGTTCACTATCCATCCCTACTTACAATCAATCTTGTGCATCCTAGAATTAAAATCCCTTCCTTTCTGAAACCGCTTTTAATTCCTCTCCATCCTTTCATCTGCTCTAACCTTTTTCCAACAATAAATAAAAATCCATACAAGAGCTTCAACCTTTCGTCTTTCAATTACACTCAACAACCACACTTAATTCATATGAGAGAGAGAGAGAGAGAGAGAGTAGCCTCCTATGCAATCCCTCCTCAATACACTGCAACCTAGACTTCCCAACGCTCCTCCAAGGAAGCGAAGTTTGTTGAATGTGAATGAAAATATATGCTAAAGTTGTTGAGACGAACTGCTAATGAAGTATAGGCCTATGCAGAGTAAGAAAACCCGATAGGGTGAAAAATGTGGGATTATGTTAGTGGTGAAAATGTTAAGTTAGGTGAAAGGATAAATAAATAAATAGTATTCTGAGATGGCTTAGTCATGTGGGAAGACCGGACAGAAGAGGACAAAAATCCTCTATTCAAAGACACAGAAAGGGTTGGATATATGGCTTGAAAGTGTTACTGGAAAAGATGAATATCAGTATCTGAATGGTGCAGCGTGCGTTGGGAGTTTAACCTGCTACTAGTGAGCCTTTTGTGCAAGTGAATGAAATGGGTAAAGTTCTGAAGCTTTACTTTGGGAAACACCAGCCATATATATATATATATATATATATATATATATATATATATATATATATATATATATATATATATACATACGCTCTTTTGAATTTAAAGATTTTATCCTCAGCCCAGAATCGAGAGAGAGAGAGAGAGAGAATCCCTCAACGAAATAAACATGGCAACACTTGTGCTTTCCTGATAATCATGTGCGTTAGTCACTCCTCCTCCTCCTCCTCCTCCTCCTCCTCCTCCTCCTCCTCCTGCCCTCCTCCTCCTCCTCCTCCTCCGTTGCCTGTCAAGTGCTGCACTTATAAAGTCACAACAAGTACTAGAGAGAGGATAAACATAAAACTTCCAGTTCTCGTCTCTCTACCGACACCACCAGACATTTCGTTCGTAAAAGCGCAAGTTTTTTGTTTTCCAAGATGTGGATCGTGTGTCTGGTTTTGTTTGTGTCTGCGTTCTCGAGTCTGTGGTTCTACTCCCGGCGGAGGCATAGCTACTGGTCGTCGAAGGGCGTGCCTTGTCCACCGGCACTCCCGCTCCTGGGGCACGTCCATAAGATGTACAGCAAGAAGAAGGGCAGGTGGATCTTTGAAAATGAGGTGAATGTCCTATTTTTTTTTCTTTTTATTTACGTTTTGCATCTATTTTCGTAAACTATATATAAACTGTTAGTACTAGATGTTGTAAGTGTAAGTATACATTAATTTGTACATGTACACACATACATGCATATTAAATACACGTATACAAATATACATATGAGTGTGGTATGTATCAAGGCGAAGTACGTGATTGGGAAGAAAGTGTTGAGGAGCATAGTTTCTTGAGGCAGGTCAGAGTAGGATGGAGCCATAGGATAAAAGATACACTCGTGAATTTTCATTAAAAAGAACAAAACGGGCATAAAACCACTGCCCAAACTGACCACGCCACTGGGAACACGATGTGACGCAAAGTTTTAGGACTGCCCTTAAAGAAAGGAGCACTATATACAGGTTCGACAACAATGGATTCAAAGTTCATTATTATATCCGTCCGCTCTAGCGAGCGGCATTCGAACGTGCGCTAAATTTGGGTTCCTTTCAACAGCAATGCCACAAACACGAAGAGATAACGTTCGTGATAAGTCATCTTCCAAGTCAAGTGGAAAGTTTCGCAGGAAACCAATATTACGTGATTAATGGAGGGGGGGGGGTTCCTGTAACATGACAGGATGAAAAAAAAGCTTGATTTTAGGTGCGGTAGTACTGAAGTACAATATTCCTACTTGGGGAGGGAAAGATGTGCTTTTGGCACCTGAATTGCTATTACCCGAACGGACATTGCTGCTCACGGAGTGCGCGCGCATCTTATACTGCCTGACACACTTTCTCTGATCCTGTCTTTGAATTTAGATCTCCAATAATGCCTTTCTAACTCTTTGTGTCGACTTACCTAATTTTCATTTAACAGGCGGCAACAGTTGATATCTCACTGAATAAATTTAGCATAAAGCATGAATACTATATATTGTATAGGCCTACAATAACATAAAAAAAACATCCATGCCCTTATTTACTGTGGCAAATTACTTCTTCATCCAAGACTAATGACCACCGCTACTCAGCTATGACAGGAACTGAAAGCATAATTCGGCTGGAATCATACTTTCAGTTTAATTTAGCAAGAGATACGATTCGAAATGAATAACTTAATGAAAGCTTCAAAATGGAATGAAGCTAAGACCACTACTGCAACTTCTTAAATCTATTTGCTCACTCGAGTCACAAAAACTTGATCAGATCTGACGTCGACCAACTACCATGGTTATAAAAGACCTCGGAATTTACGGAAGATTAAATTAATTTATTTTGGTCCTTATTTGATTTAGGCATTGGTTAAAGAAAAACTAACAATTCGAATTATCGGACACCATGATAACACACGATGGAGAAGTGTTTCGTACACAAGTAATTGTCAATTATACTTGGAGAACTACTCAACACATACGTTTGGTCACTAATTTATATTTTGTCAAATAAACACGTATCACTGCATGCAATACCACGTGCAATATACATTCATACAAGATTAATAAGGTTTTAAAATTAAAGCACTGGCAATTACGACCGTTGGACACACACTTACATACGTGACGGGAATAAGCAGCCCGCATTCAAGGCCTGTACAATAGGCCTTGCCCGCATTAGTACTCTAATTCTGTGACACGGTTTAAGTGGTAAGACAGCAGTACTTCTTGGTAATACTAGAATCTGTACAAAGAACCTTACCTACTGTGGAAACTAACATATAAGTTCCTAATAATTTAGACTAAAAGACGGCTTACGGGACAAGTCGGTTTTAATTAATACATTCTTGTTATTATCTGCAATAGGGTTAAATGTCACAGAGCCGGTTCCTTCAGATTATGAACGCCCTCCCAAAAGAAACACCCTTCTGGAAATTGACTGAATACATAGGACTAAGACGCAGTACAAATGGTTTATCATGTTTCGCCCACTATTACTCTCTCTCTCTCTCTCTCTCTCTCTCTCTCTCTCTCTCATTTCACCTGATACACCACCTCACCATTATCATCAGAAAGCAGTATATAAGCACCTGATCGAACTGTCACTAAAAAAAATGACAGATACGAACGAATCTATCACCCTGATAAAGATGTGTAGATACACTTGATGGGAAAAATTATCATGTCTACGCAACGTCTTAATTTAGCGTCTTGTTTTAGATACTTATTTACCGAAATTCTTAAAATCCCTGAAAAGGCAATTTTTGAGTGGCTCGAAACCTTCCTGTTGAGCTTGAGGCAAAAGTATTTTATAAAAGTTATCTGCTGAATAGTTCATCTGTTTTTTTTATTCCGCTGTTAAAGGTTGAATGCGCCACGTGAACCGGCTTATTGTTAGACCTATGTTTCTGTATGTTGGTATATATTAACAATATCATTAAAATCTACTGCTGCTTCTTGACGTCCATTACATATCGATTATCGAACTTCATGTTACAGAGGCCAAGTAAATCATGTTTTAAAAACGCCGGGGATTATTTAACCGGCTACCGTCATCAGAGAAGAAATTCGTACACTGCTGGTACGGATGTCCATAGACGTACGAACCAACATGCCTGTATGAGGAATATTGATTCTACTGCATATAAACATAGACGGGAAAACAAAATCTGCACTAGAAGTTAACGAGCGAGTCATTTGAGTCAAATTCCTTCCCGTCAGGCATAACGATACACTATCTCAACGGATTAGCCTAACTACCTATGCCAAGATCCAGGAAAAAATAAACATAAGATTTACGAACTGGAACAAATGTTAGTTTTGAGAATCCGGTTGGAATATACTAGAGGTTCTAATTCATATATAATCCATGATACTGATAATTCATTGGGATCTCTTGCAGCACTTTGAACAAGTTTGCTAATGTGGACAACACAGAAGTATAAACATGTGGGAAAAATCCAAGATACTTTTATATAAACGAGTAAATATTACACATTTTAATATTCCTAGCCTATCCTGGGAAGGTCCCTGGTCGCTTTCTTTCCAGGGGCAGGACTGAATGGCCGAAAGTGTCCACGTGTTTGGGCCTTATCAAATTTTCATGAATCAGTCAATTAAACCATGGTCCATTAGGTAACACAGTATCGGAAATGAAAGAGAATGACAAAAATTGTAAGGATAAGACAACGTATCACACATGCTAACCTAAACAGTGAACTTGGACCACTAATTTTACTAAACTAATAGCATTTTTAACTAACCTTACCCTTCATCAATTGGGAACAGGCTTATTCGGACCTTGGCTGATTCGGACCATATCCAGGCTTATTCGGACCTTCATATGATTGGCCGATTTTTCTATGCAGTTTTACCTCCTGAACAAGAATTTTAAGTAATATTTATCCGGACGACTATAATTAACCCCCAGGGGCTCGTACTAAACACGGCGAAATACATTTGACGCCCCAATTCCTGGTGGCTTTCGTATTCGCGAGGACGAACGATACGGAATGCTTACATAGAAATACCCATTGCTATAATATAAACTTATTAGTATGGGTCCGAATCAGCCAAGATTAAGGTCCGAATCTGGTCCGAATCAGCCACGGTCCGAATAAGCCTGCATCCCATCAATTATGCCAGACAGGGCTCTTCTTAAAGTGGACACAATCTGTAACAAAAATACACGACATGACGTTTGGAGCCTCCAAATCATAATCATGGTGGAATAAGCAGAGCGGATTCACTTCTCAGAAGTATTTCAATTATTAGAACGCTGTTTATACACACTGCCAATCTCCGCCAATCGCCATGATGTTGACTCTTAAAAGTTTCTTTTTTTGTTTTGTGACGTGACGTAGGGAATAGGGCGATGCTAATAACCATCGTAGATTAGCGGCTGATGAAACTTTTATGGGACATTAAATTATTTGGGTTATATTCACTTGCCTTACACTACGCTGTCAAAAGCATTTTACCGGATGATTTGGTTCAGCCTTAGAAAAGTAAGCGATCTGACTTCGAATAAAAGTTAGCGAACAAAAATAAAAGGGGATTCATAGCCGAACACGATTCTTTTGTTTTAGTATGATATTCGAGAGAGTTTCATTCGTCACGTGAGGAAATGACAACAGAAGGTGGCTGAAAGATGTCCTAAATTTAGCTGGACTCATGCCACCACAGGCTCTTGCTCCTGGGGGTAACCAGTATAGACCGACTACACCAAAATCTACAGCGTATGCAAAAGGCATTCCTTCCACAATTTCTGTTGTGATTAATTCAACGTTGGTCAATCTTGTTTTTATTTTCCTTTCTATTTATACCTATAACATCAAGGCGCCGATCGAGGCTTTCCAACCCACAACCGCACCCTCTCCCCCCCCCCCCCCCCCCCCCCCCCCACGCTCCTAAGACCTCTCTAGAGGTCCCTAGGCTAGCCTAGTGAAGGTTACGGAACTCCAGTATTATAATTACGGTCTAATGCTGAAGCAAGAGCCCGTGCTGGCAAGAAGCGAGCTTAAACCTAAACATCATACGGAGCTCTCCACCATCCGGTATTTAACGAGAAAAATCAATAAGTTATTTAGGAGGGTTCTTTGTGATTCAATACACACACAGATATATATATATATATATATAATATATATATATATATATATATATGTGTGTGTGTGTGTGTGTGTGTGTGTGTATGTGTGTGCGTGTGTGAGTGTGTGTGTGTGTGTGTGAAATAGATGCATACTTTCCCCCAATAAGGCACCTGGACAGAGACCTTTCATATGATGCAAATTTCTATTCTTTATTTAATTTTATTTTATCTTATTTGTTTATTTTAATCTTATTTTATTTTTTTTGCAATTTCAAGACCCTAAAACTTTATTTTCTCAGTGTTACAATGGTACTAATCCTTTCAGCTGACATAACGACCCTCATTCTCAGGTGTACAGAAGGTACGGAGGATCGACCTACGCCGGAGTGTACGAATTCCACAACCCGATACTGGTGGTGGGTGACCCGTACCTCATGAAGTGCATTCTGGTCAGGGACTTCAGCCATTTCACCGACCGCCGCATCCAGACGGTCATGACCACCGAGAGGGACAGCGTCATGAACCACATGCTGACGTCTAAAAGGGGCGAGGAGTGGAAATCTCTGCGTTCGGTGATCTCTCCCGCCTTTTCCTCCGGCAAGATGAAGTCGATGTTCCACCTCGTCTGCCTGAAGGCGGACGCCTTAGTCTCTTTCTGCTTGGCGGAAGCCGCCAAGAAACCCTCCGTCGATATGAAGTATAACTTCGGCCGCTACACGATCGATACCCTGGCCTCCTGCGCCTTCGGCATCGAGTGCGACTCTCTAGTTAATGAAGAGGCCGAGTTTCCAAAGAAAGTGTCGGAGTTTTTCACGGTGCCGAGGTCGAGACTACTCAAATTCCTGCTGTACCGCCTCGCCCCAAAGGTCTTCTCGATGTTGCAAATCAGGCTAAACCCTCTTGAACTCGACTTCTTCAAGGAGGTCGTGACGCAGACCATTTCGGAGAGAAAGAGGCGTGGGGTGAAACGAGGAGACTTCCTAGACCTACTCCTCGATGTAGGGCCTCAGGAGGAGGCTGACATAGACCCAACAGAGCAAAAGATGGGTTTGCATCGAGAGGACAAAGAATCTCTCGTTAAGGGCGTGGCCGAGGTTCTACGGAAACAGAGTAAGCGATTACCCTTAGACTAAGCGGTTATGATGCACCTTTTTTCCATTCGTTTCTTATATGATAAATGCCTGAAGAGCTTTAATAGGGTAAATCAAAGCCGATAACCTCCTTAATAATACAGAGAATAAGGACATGAAACTAAATATAAATTCTACAACTTGAAAGGAATCTCTCATTTCACACCAGGCTTAGACGACGACACAATCGTAGCCCAGTGCCTGCTCTTCTTGGTAGCTGGCTACGACACGACCGCTTCGACGCTGGCCTTCGCTACGTTCCTCCTCGCCAAGTACCCGAAGGAACAGGAGAGACTTCGAAGTGAAATGAGGCAGATTGCGAAGGACAACGAGGGAGACCTTCCCTACAGCGCCCTCATGGAAGCGAAATTTCTCGACGCGTGTTTGATGGGTAAAAGACAGACACCGTTGATAGGGGACTTAAGTTTAGCAGATGGGTCTAAACATTCTTTATACTTTACTGTATGGTATTGTCTTGCGTTATTTTGCTTAATTCTTGTTTTAAAAAAATAGAAAACTTTTAAAATGAGTCTTCTTAAAAGCTTCTGGCTTGTTTTCAGAAACCCTGCGATTATACCCACCAGGTCCACGCTTACAGCGCATGTGCACCAAGACGTATAAGTAAGTTTGCTGAAACAGTTCTGATTCTTCCAGCTGCAAGCACTTTCAGGAGACCTAATCCCTGTTCTTGGTTGTTTATACATATTCATGTATAAAACGCACATATATGTACAGGACAATTTTGATGCGTGATTCAGACTATAGGCCTACACACGTGCTTAAATATTTAAAATCTATTTTGGCTGATGATCCCATTCCCGTCTCTACCTACAGACTTTAGAGATAATGGCGTCCCGTACCGCATTTTCCATTACCACACTGAAACAGACATCAATCTTTTTGTTACTTTCTCAGTTTCCCGTTCTCATCTCGATCTTGCAACATATGGGGTTAGGCAGTTCATCCACTTGGCCCCTGCATACAAAAAATGGTAAATCATTGATACTGATGCTGGTGAATTAAATGAATAGACTCGATATATTAACCAAAAATAAATCTCCCAATTGATGACAGGTTACCAGGAACCGACTTGATCATCCCAGAGGGATCCGTAGTCCAGTGTCTGGTCTGGAGCGTCCACAGGGATCCCCGGTACTGGCCAGAACCTGAGGCGTTTCTGCCAGATCGATTCATGCCCGAAAATAGGGCCAATGTCAAGAGTTTTACCCACATACCCTTCGGGATGGGCCCCAGAAACTGTATAGGTAAGGAAAAAGTTACAAGGCAGGGTTATAGTAGTAGATTCACATCAACCGTGCATCTGATGTCTAGGCCAGTTCCTTACGAAGCTCCTGATTGGCTGTTGATAAGCCAGTCACAGGGCTGGAAACTCTCAGTCTCTCGAGAGAGTTCACATAGGCAGGATGTATGTTCCACCTCTCCTGAAAGACGTATCCCTAAGGAGAGGTGGAACATACATCCTAACCATGTGAATTCTCGAAAGAGACTGAGAGTTTCCAGGCATTACTTAAGGTTCTTTGCAGCGTGGCTTCGGCCCCTAGCTGCAACCAATTTCGTTCCTTTTACTGTATTTCCTTTCATATTCTCTTTCTTCGTCTTACTTCCCGCCCTCTCCTAACACTTGATTCAATTGTTTCCTAATGCAACTGCTTTGAGGTTTTCCTCCTGTTACACCTTTCAAACCTTTTACTGTCAATTTCCATTTCAGCGCTGAATGACCTCAAAGGTCCCAGTGCTTGGCCTTTGGCCTAAATTCTATATTCAACTCGACTCAACTCAGAAACTGTACAAGTAATTTCTGAAAGTATACAATGACTAAATATCAGAAAATATGCAATCATAACTAAAAAATATTTCTTAAAATATACACGCATAAAAAATAATTTCTTAAAATATACTCATTTTAAAAAATAATTTATGGAAATATACACTCGTTACAAAAATTAATTTCTGAAAATATACACTTATTATGAAAAACTTATTTCTGAAAATATACACTTATTATAAACAATTTCTGAAAATATACACTCATTATAAAATATAATTTCTGGAAATATACACTCATTATAAAAAATAATTTCTGAAAATATACTCTCATTACAAAAAATAATTTCTGAAAATATACACTCATTATAAAAATAATTTCTGAAAATATACAATTATTATAAAAATGTCTGAAAATATACACTCATTATAAAAATAATTTCTGAAAATATACACTTATTATAAAAATGTCTGAAAATACACTCATTTATTATAAAAAATAACTTCTGAAAATAAACACCCCAAACTAATAAAAAAAATTATTTAAAAAAACACCCATTATTGAAAAAATTATCTCTGAAAACCAAGACTCATCCTGCTTCCTTCTCTCAATGCCAAGGGATGAGGTTCGCCCTCATGGAAGCCAAGGCCGCCCTCGCCAAGCTGGTCCTCAGAGCGGACTTGAAGCTGGCTCCGGGATGCGACGAGGTCGTCCTCGAAGTGGGGAACACTGCGGTTCTGAGGCCCAAGAATGGAATAGACATAATCTTGACACCTCTCGAAGGTGAATGAAGACGTGATATTAGATTTGAGTTTTTGTAATAAAGATAATATATGCGTAAAGGTATCGTTTCAATAACCTCACGCTGGTCTTTCCACGTAGGGAGGAACAGCCGTCAGTGCACCTCACGTGGAGCACTGCAGGCATTAATTAAAAAGGTCATTGCAGCTTCCCTTCGACCCCTAGCTGCCTGCAACCCCTCTCGTTCCTTTCACTGTACCTCCCTTTTCTTCCACCTTATATATATATAAATACTTATATATATATATAATAATATATATATATATATATATATATATATATATATACCGTATAAAAGTTAAAAGCGTGGCCATGATATAAAAAAGTTTGGCTAATATAACCTCTCTTTCTCCACAAATCAATAACGCATCTTCCTTAGTACGAACGGACACGAACGGCAATTCTCGAAACAAACATTCCTTTAAAGCTTTAACATTAACAAAACTCGGCTTAGGATAAGACAGAAAAAGAATTATTCGAGGAGTCTTCGACATCGTTGTGCGCTTCAATTATGCAAAGAGCATCAGTCCTTTTCATAATCTGATTCGTTCGAATTTATCAGCGAAATTCTTCTGTTGCTTTCGTCTTATTCTGTTCGTCTTACCGTCTGGGCAATTGTCCATGTATATATATATATATATAATATATATATATATATATATATATATATATATATATATATATTTATATAAAATATATATCATCAGTTATTAGCACAACTACTGTAAATGAGGTTTCAGTCAGCTTTCATATATTACTATCAAATAAAAATTCTAACCTGAGAATCAAAAGTGCTTTTCAACACGAGAATTTCGAGTTGATCATCTGAGAAAACATAGCTAAAATCATATATTGTTTTTAAAGCTATCAATAATGGAGGACGAGTTAGCCTAAACCTTTAGGGATATTATGCATTTTCTTTCACGGGTGAAATCGTTCATTATTGATTCAAACCAGCCACCTGCCTGTTATCAATTCACAGAAAAATATATTTTTGCCGGCATTTTGAAAATGTAAACTGACCCGAATCATATCGTTTAACAAAAGTAACGTTCCATATGCACAAATACGTAAATTTTATAATATATATATATATATATGTGTGTGTAATATATATATAATATATATATATAGTATATATATATATATATATATACTATATATATATTATATATATAATATAATATATATAATATATATATATTATATATATATTATATATATATAATATAATATATATATAGTTCATTATATATATACACACACATATATATATATATATTATAAAATTTACGTATTTGTGCATATGGAACGTTACTTTTGTTAAAGATATGATTCGGGTCAGTTTACATTTTCAAAATGCGAGAACATCGCGCCCTTTGGAAGGCATGAGAAGACCCAGCGTCAGCGAAAGTCAAGTAACATCCTTACTCAGGTCGCTGAGACCTCGCCCAACACGAATCAGCAACCGTTAACCAACGTAGACCATTTTGGACATACACACACACACACACTCAAATTTAAATCATACACATTTATGTATAAACAGAAATTATCTCTTGTACCTTTATGCATGCTATAAAATATATACATATATTTTGTACTCCCGTTATTTAGATTTCTATATTCATTTTCATTCCTGTATGTAATTTTGTAATTTTTATCTAAAACCAACATGTAACATATTAAATTTTAAACATACATTTAAGGAAACTCTAGCACATGGCATTGTATTTTGAATATTTATTTAACCACTGTTTAAACTTTCACTCTTATTGTCGCAGTACATATGTCCTTATATTCTTGTAACTAAAACAAACGCCCTTAAGCTGTTAATCCCTAGACTAACCAGTACCCATACCTCGAGGTCATACCTCCCACACGATGAGATAAATAGGCCGAAAGGTCAGATTGTAAGTCAGTAGTCGCTGATAATGCCATAAGGCGAAACAGCTGTCGTGACAAAATTCAATAAATGGAAGAAGGTAAGTCGTGCGTATATTTCACCAGAAATTGACGAACGAGAATCGGAAAAAAACTTCGTCGGTATGAAGATACCTGCAAGAAACTTATTGATGCCACTAAAGCAATTGCTTTTAACGAAAATTGTATTAGAGAAAAAACTATGCCCTAAAAGTATATATATAATATATATATATATATATATATATATATATATATATATATATATATATACTGAAAAAATGGCGATGGCAACTTTTATTATTTTACATTATGAATATAAATAAGGCATAATCCGACCTCCAGCTTATTCGGGTGGCGTGCTGTAAATTCTACAGTCAAGCAGCGCGTTATGCCACCAACGAAAATTTGAATAAATACGCTATATTTTATTAGAGATAATTGCCATGTACTGTTTAACATGCACGTTATTTATTGTTCACGCTTGTATTTCAATAATTAAATAAAAAATATCCTACCCTAAAATTCCTATATATTTAACTCAACACGAAACACCTTTCTCAGACCGTTTTAGGCTCTTCCATAGGGCTTTCCTAACTTTGTAGGCCTACTCTCCGAGTAAGCGTAAATTACATCAGTCAGATTTTTTATACTAAGAACAATCTACAGCAACAGTACTATAGCTTCTAGAACTACAGCCAACTACCATAATTACTACTGCTATTGCAGTAATAATGTCAGTGAAGACTGTAAACTAAGAAGAATAAAATGCACGCATGCGCACTCCATTAAGGACTGTGTCACTGTGTATTGCTTGGCTGACTGCCATGATGCAGCTGCTAAATCGCTCTCAGTCAGTCACACAAACCGTCACCGACAGCATCTCTGAAAGGTTCAAGGAACCAGTCGTCATCTCTTGAGTAAAGGTCTCTCTCTCTCTCTCTCTCTCTCTCTCTCAAATAGAAAAACTCTTCATTAACATCTCTTCAATTTAACGCCTTAAAATCAGGTTCCCGAGCTATTAAAATATCGATAAATATACTATTTCTGAATCAACTTGTTACCTCTTTACAGAACCCCATTCACTGCATTTCATTTATTAACATCATATTTCTGTCTTTTTAAGCACTTTTTCGCCCAGGGGCTTTAGGATCAGATCGTGCCCAATTCGGCTACAGGTGTACGTCAGCTTTTCCCAGGCCAACCCACCATGGCGTTTAATTCGTCACGGTGTTTGGTTCTGTCTGCCATACCTGTGAGTATGTTCATTATCCTCTGTTTAATATTAATTCTTTCTCTATTTGGCTAGCTGGATTTTAGTATTAAATAGCCTTTATATATTTGCTTGAAGATGCTTTTTAAGGTATAAGGCAACACTGCAAGCCGCCTCGCTTAAACTTATAACCTCCTTTCCAATCTTCTCCATGAATACCGGCTTTTGCTTTACTGGCGTTTCACGCAACTTCCCGAGAGTATTTTCAAATCAAAATCACTTTCATTAATTTGATGATGAAATGACTACAATGATGTCGGAACAGAATAGAATTTAGGCCAAATGCCAAGCACTATGAGGTCATTCAGGGAAAAGAAGGTCTGAAAAGTGTAACAGGAGGAAAACGGAACTTGCATTTAAATCAATCGCCAGGGAGTGGGTGGAAGACAAGATGGGAGAAAGCGATAATAAACGGCATTTCTTCTCCCTCTTCCACAATGTTCGGCATGAAATGTGCACCTGTCTGTCTGTCTGTCTGCCTACCAGTACATGCCATTCCTCATGCTGTCGGACGATCCCCAGACCGCCAAAATTACTGGCGGGACGATGCTGGAAGTGTTCAAGCTACTTTCGGAATACATGGGCTTTTGGTGAGTGGACAGATATATATATATATATATATATATATATATATATACATATATATATACATATATATATATACATACATACATATATATATATATATATAGTATATATATATATATATATATATATCAACAACTCGATTTAGTCGTCTTGTTTAGAATGGAAAACTCCCAAACTCCTACACTCTCCCTCTCTCTCTCTCTATCTCAGTGAAAAGACTGAACATATGATTAATTTTGTCACCATATTTCCTCTTCTTTGTAGTTACGAAAATAATCAGCTTTTATTTCTTTTTTATCCTCCAAAGTTACAGGTATGAAATCTCGAGGGACTACGCCGGAGGTCTGAAGCTGCCCAACGGCTCGTGGACTGGGGTCGTTGGCAAAATTCTAACGGGGGTTAGTACTCATTAATGCCTATAGACCGAGGGCTAGAGAATACTCTCTTATAGACCTAGGCCTACATACTTGACCAACGTAATTGATTTAAAACGTCTGCGTACACCTAGACCGAGGTCAGAGAATATGATCTAGGCTTATAGTACTAGACCGACGTGAATGATTTAAGCCTCGTCTGCGTAAATATACATATATGTGTCATTCTTTCTTGACTTTCATTTTCCAGGAGGCAGATATGTCAGCTATAGGCCTAGGCATAACGGAGCCTAGGGCCAAAGCTGTGGACTACTCGGAGTTCCTGTACCAAGACGAATGGACGGCGACTTATGCTCGACCCTCCCTCGAATCAGACATCGCTGGCTTCGTGAAGCCCTACACTCTCCCTGTGAATATAAATACTATACTCCTATTCGTTTTGCACTGTAGTGTTACATCAAAGCTTACACTCTTCGGATGACTATATATATATATATATAGATATATAAATATATATATATATATATATATATATATATGTGTGTGTGTGTGTGTGTGTGTGTGTGTGTATTATTTCGCACTCGGTGACAAATCTTACTCTCTCTCTCTTTCAGTAAAATATATTGTTCAATTGAAGCCCGAGTGCGCTCTATAGGCTAATACATGCTTACACACACACACACACACATATATATATATATATATATATATATATATATATATATATATATATATATATGTGTGTGTGTATGTGTGGTGTGTGTGCGCGCGCGCGCACTTAATATATTTTTGCCCTGCATTTCAAAACAATACATTCTAAAGGTGAATACAGTACAATTACACTTATATAAAATTATGATATGGAAATACCCCACCTAAACCGGACATCTATTGACAGTGCACCTCACTTGTATGTTGAAAAATTCCTGCTTAATATCATGGAATTGAACTGAATGTAGAATTAAGGTCAGAAGCCAAGCACTGGGGCCTGCGGAGGTCAATCAGCGCTGAATTGACAGTAAAAGGTTTGAAAGGTGTAACAGGAGGAAAACCTCGAACCAGTTGCGCTATGAACCAAAGTAAGATGGAAGAGAATATGAAAGGAGGTACAGTAAAAGGGAACGAAAGGGGTTGCAGCTAGGGGCTGAAGAGACGCTGCAAAGAACCTTAAAGTAATGGCTACAGTGCACCGCATGAGGTGCGCTGACGACACGAACCCCCTACGGAAATTTAATTTCATAGAATAACACGTAAGGTCTGTTTTTATGAATTAGCTATAAAACTAACACTCAACACATATGGCGAGTGCGTTAATTTTATAGCTAATTCACACGTGACTTTTTTTATCTACAAACTTTCAAATATTATGAACTGATCCATCGTGAGTGTAAGTTACTACCTAGGGAATGCGGATTTTATATATATAAATATATTAAATATAATCAATGATAATTATATATATATTATATATATATATATATATATATTATATATATATATATAGATATATATATTTCTAAAAAAAAATTTCTTTGTCCAGATGTGGCTAATGATACTGGCGACGGTAGCGCTATCAGTAGGCGCCATCTTTTTCACGAGAGCGGCTAACGACCGCTTACAACAGAGGTGGTAAGAAATGTACTCTTAAGGTGGGTACACACGTGCGAACCGAACCTTGTATTGTAACCGATTCTTGTAACAAAAACGCAAGTGTGGACGGTTCCTCGAACCCGAACCCCGAACCCGCGAGGTTCGAGGCTCGGTTCGCCCTCCGTCCCGCCAATTGTCGGTTTTTGGGCCCCGCATCAAAGGGAGGTCTCTTTGAACGTTACGCCATGTGTGGACGGGACCATGTATGACACGCGTAACAACAGAGGTTGACTGAACTTGTTAACACCGACTATGAACACAGGCCGTCCATAGTAGAGTCCCTTGGTTTTGGTCAGTCAGTACGTATATGCTTACCATGGCTGATTGAGTGACGAAGAGGTCCTTCAATTTATTAGCTATTACGAAGAAAAGACTTCACTGTGGCCAGAAACTTCTTGGAATCTCAAGTCAGCGAGTAATTCCCGACCACTGTATTCTACCCTTCTAGTATATAAACTTAATTGCCACCATCTTCTTTTATTTCGCTTCATCTTCGTTAAATAATGTGTATAAATGTACGCGGCAGCTGCTACTTGCATGGTGGCCATCGTCGGTAAACAACCCGGACAGAGACAGACTGGTGATCGCAGTGGATTGAAATGAAGTTACGTGCTTAACGTGGTTACGGTTCGTCCTCTACATTTTGACACCTTGTAACCGTATATGCGTAACTCAGTTACGCATACAAGGTTCGGCTCTCACGTGTGTACCCACCTTTATGTTTTACTGTTAGAGAGAGAGAAAAAAAAATCACCCTTCTATGTATGTAGTTCGTAGTACTACTTTTAAAGAATTCGGTACGATTTCCGTTAACATTAACAGCATTAATGTTTAACTAATCCCCTTTGAAGGTTTGGAAATCATGACCACAGGAATTCAACGGTATAGCTACCTTTACCCAGCAGTTTAATTGTATAAAGAGAAATCAATTGACCAATATATATATATATATATATTTATATATATATATATATATATATATATATATATATATATATATATACTATATATATATATATACACACACACACACACACATATATATATATATATATATATATTATATATATATATGTGTGTGTGTGTGTATATACATATATATAATACATTGGGCCAAAGTTCTCTCTCTATAATGTCTATAGCATCAAATGTCTCACTAAAGGTAACAGTAAAATCTGATCATATAATAATATATATATATATATATATATATATATATATATATATATCTTGCAATTCCACAATGGTCCCGTGGGGGAAGTATACAAGAGATCCTCACGTGAAAATGAAAGGAGGAGGTACCAAGACTTTCAACTTTTATTCCAAAGTCATCTTCAGGGTACTGAACAATTTTAAGAGAACAAGTTATACAAGAAAACAACATGAGGCCACAAATAATAAAACAAGTCAACAACCTACTTAAGTATGCAAATAAACATTGTTCAAAACAAAAGACATACTTAGTGGAAATATGTAGCTACTAAAATCACAGTACAAAACTAACTATCTGTTTGTCAAATATGTAACAACTTGTTTAACTTTTAAATCATCAAGAATAAAACTTTTCAACAATTCGTCCATCTTAAAAAGACCATCGCTCATATTCATGTTATTAAAAGAACTAATGAGGCAACCTTCAACTAACAATCTGTCATGCATTGATGAACTTCTAAAAGCGGCCCTAGCTGAAATCCCTCACGTGACAAAAAATGGAACTTGAACCGTTCGCAACCCGTACATTATATTTATGCTGTGTAACTCTCTTACTTACCAGATTGTCCAATATAAGGCAAATTACAAACAGCAGTTAATTTTGTACACGCCTCCTGTTGTCATCACCTATTTATTACAAAACAATGCATTTTTGACAGATGAATTATTACTAAAAACAACATTTATATTCAGACATTTCAGGCTACGTACAATTGAAAAAATTCACAGTGGTATGGCAAAACTAAAATATTTTCAATTTCAAACTTACTTGATCTTTCGTGACAATAAAATGATTTTTTGGCACTTTGGAGGCAACTATCAATAAAATACCTTGGGTAACATAATTCTCTCGCAATTTCATAGATGATCTTAATTTCCTCGTCTAAGAATTCAGGATCACAAATTCTATATGCCCGTAAAAACATCCCTGATTGCAAAAGGATGTGTATATGCTGTGTGCAATTCAATATTAAGACATACTATACCTTTGAGATTCCAGATGGCATTTAAGAGCTTAAGAGCTAATAAAGATATTCATATAACTAGGGCTGATAAGTCAAACTGTAGAGTTATTTTGAGTAAGAATTCTTATATTGAAAAGGCTAATCAACTTTTATCCGATGAAGACACTTATGAAAAACTAATAAGAGACCCCACCGATAAAGTTAATGAGCATTATAATAGTACTGTGAAATCTTTGTTAAAGTCGCACCATGAACTAGCCAAGAAATTCTCTGCCGTTAATGCCACTCTTCCTTATATGTATGGCACAGTAAAGATTCATAAAGAAGGCAAACCAAGCAGAACCATTATCAGTTCGATAGGCTCAGCTCCTTATCATTTGTCAAAATGGTTAGGATCTCTGTTAAATCCGCTGATAGGAAATATATCAGAGGCACACATGAAGAATACGGAAGACCTTATCACGAAGTTGAAAGTCAGAGATGCAAATTGCAGGTTATTTAGTTTTGATGTCAATTCATTGTTTACGAAAGTGCCCATTGATGATCTGCTACAATTTCTACAAGAAAAAATGAATTCAATAAATATTCCTGTTTCCCATCATGTTTTTATTAAGTTGATAAAGTTGTGCATAGTTGATAATACGTTTACGTTTAATGGTTGTTTTTATAGACAGATTTTTGGTTTGGCAATGGGAAGCTGTTTATCTGCAACTCTCTCAAATATCTATATGGAGTTTTACGAAATCAGATACCTACCAAATATCATTACGTTTACGTTGACATGGTACAGATACGTTGACGACATAATATGCCTGTGGTCACGGGATCGTGACCCCTTGGAGTTTTTGGGACTTTTGAATGGCCTGATTCCATCCATAAAATTCAAATTGGAAATAGAACAGGATAAAACCCTACCATTTCTTGACACAGTCGTTATGAGAACTGACAACGGTTTTAAATTCAAAGTTTACCGTAAACCAACAGCAGTGAATGTTTTCAATCATAATTTTTCCAGCCATCACCCCAAGATAAAACGAACAGTCTTCTCAGGGATGTTTTTACGGGCATATAGAATTTGTGATCCTGAATTCTTAGACGAGGAAATTAAGATCATCTATGAAATTGCGAGAGAATTATGTTACCCAAGGTATTTTATTGATAGTTGCCTCCAAAGTGCCAAAAAAATCATTTTATTGTCACGAAAGATCAAGTAAGTTTGAAATTGAAAATATTTTAGTTTTGCCATACCACTGTGAATTTTTTCAATTGTACGTAGCCTGAAATGTCTGAATATAAATGTTGTTTTTAGTAATAATTCATCTGTCAAAAATGCATTGTTTTGTAATAAATCAGTGATGACAACAGGAGGCGTGTACAAAATTAACTGCTGTTTGTAATTTGCCTTATATTGGACAATTTGGTAAGAGAGTTACACAGCATAAATATAATGTACGGGTTGCGAACGGTTCAAGTTCCATTTTTTGTCACGTGAGGGATTTCAGCTAGGGCCGCTTTTAGAAGTTCATCAATGCATGACAGATTGTTAGTTGAAGGTTGCCTCATTAGTTCTTTTAATAACATGAATATGAGCGATGGTCTTTTTAAGATGGACGAATTGTTGAAAAGTTTTATTCTTGATGATTTAAAAGTTAAACAAGTTGTTACATATTTGACAAACAGATAGTTTTGTACTGTGATTTTAGTAGCTACATATTTCCACTAAGTATGTCTTTTGTTTTGAACAATGTTCATTTGCATACTTAAGTAGGTTGTTGACTTGTTTTATTATTTGTGGCCTCATGTTGCTTTCTTGTATAACTTGTTCTCTTAAAATTGTTCAGTACCCTGAAGATGACTTTGGAATAAAAGTTGAAAGTCTTGGTACCTCCTTCTTTCATTTTCACGTGAGGATCTCTTATATATATATATATAATTATATAATGTATGTATGGATACGAAATCAGATTCTCTGTGTAGTCTACTAAACTCAGTATCACACACACACACACACCTCTTTCCGGAATCGTCATGTGATCTTTGTAATCCAGGTACTGAAAAAGTGTGTATAGTAGAGTAAGAGAAAATCAATTCAGTCCCACTTAATGAGAGAGACAATAAACATCTCTTACAATATTCTAATCAGTCCAGCAAACCTGACTACAACCTTTTCTTATAAGATCACGACCTTTACTTGACCGGAGATCCCTAAGAAGACAACGAATTTAAATATACTGAAGTATACTGAGAGTATTTCGAAATGCCAACAGCCTTCAATGACGCCTCCTGCCCTTAGGAATGTTTTTAATGTTTTCGGTTCAAGGTAAACACATTCATCGTCATGAATATGAACTAGGCTGGGATGGGGTTAGGCCTAGTTTAACTTAAAGGTACCATTCATTGGTTTGACTAGATCTCATTTCGTTTTTTGTCCGTAGAAAGATTCTAATCAGAGTGGATAAGGGTAAGAAAGGTTAATGAATGTTTCGCAGCACCAGTGGTTTTAAGATATTGAAGACAACATTTTTTGTGTGATAGCATTTTTCGATATCTTCTGAAATTCCAGATTTAACTCAATGAAAAGGAAAGAAGTATGTATGTATGTATGTATGTATGTAGTATGTTATATATATATATATATATATAAATTATATATATATATATATATATATATATAGATATATATATTATATATATATATATATAGGGAGCAGGAGCAGGAAGAAACATGGCGAAGTATTTTACACTTTATTCCGACGCGTTTCGAATTCAGCAGAATGCATCTTCGGGGTCTGTATAATAAATAATGACTAATATAAATTAAATTGATTTGAAAATAGTCTAAAAATGATTTACAAACTAGTTAAAATGAAAACCGAAACTTCACACATAGATAAAAATAGACCAACAATTGATAAAACAACACGAGAAATTAAAAGCACACACGTTAGCTAAAAGTTCAGATAGAAAGTTAAAACAAAAAACTAAATAAATAAATTAGTAAAATACAAAGTTAAAAAATATTTGAGGGTCGACCTACCATGGTAAGAGATAAATAAAAACTAAAAGAAGGTACACAGAAACATAGGCTTAAGAAAGATACAACGGGGTGGAGGGAGGTGTTCTACATGGTTGTTTAACTGGGGAACAAGTTGTTTAATGAAAAGGCTCTCCAGGATCAATAGTTCATTTGGGCTGGAGGTTTGACCAACAATAATACAATCTTCATATTTAACATAGCAAATAATGTAAAGCTGATATTAAATATGAGGATTTTATTATTGTTGGTCAAACCTCCAGCCCAAATGAACTATTGATCCTGGAGAGCCTTTTCATTAAACAACTTGTTCCGCAGTTGAACAACCCGGCCACCCCCCCCCCCCCCCCCCCACCCTGTTGTATCTTTCTTAAGCCTAAGTTTCTGTGTACCTTCTTTTAGTTTTTATTTAACTCTTACCATGGTAGGTCGATCCTCAAATATTTTTTAACTTTGTATTTTACTAATTTATTTATTTAGTTTTTTGTTTAAACTTTCTATCTGAACTTTTAGCTAACGTGTGTGCTTTTAATTTCTCGTTTTGTTTTATCAATTGTTGGTCTATTTTTATCTATGTGTGAAGTTTCGGTTTTCATTTTAACTAGTTTGTAAATCATTTTTAGACTATTTTCAAATCAATTTAATTTATATTAGTAATTATTTATCATACAGACCCTGAAGATGCATTCTGCTGAATGCGAAACGCGTCGGAATAAAGTGTCAAATACTTCGCCATGTTTCTTCCTGCTCCTGCTTCCTGTGCATTTTATCACTTTGGCTGACTCGCCTGCTTTCTCCTCCATATATATATATATATATATATATATATATATATATATATATATATACATATATACATACACATATATAGTATGTATGTGTATATACATATACATACACACACACACACACACACATATATATATATATATATATATATATATATGTCTATATATATATATATATATATATATGTGTGTGTATATATATATATATATATATATATATATATATATATATATATATAGACATATATATATACCTATAATATGTGTGTGTCTATATATATAGACATATACATATTTACATATATATACATATACATATATACATTATATATATATATACACATATATACATACACTTTTTATTGAGTTAAATATGGAATTTAAGGAGTAATCCAAAAAATCCTGTCACACAGAAAAGTTGATATCAATATTCTACACACACACACACACACACACACACACATATATATATATATATATATATATATATATATATATATATATATATATATATATATATTCTACTCTTCTACTCTCAGGGGCAATGGAGTTACTGAAGAGGTCAGCACCACTTCAGGAACGTCAGGTGTAGGTGAGGCCTGCATGTGGACTTTGGCAACTCTTCTTTCACAGTGTAAGTAAAATTTGGATATCCATCATAGAAGAAAGATAGGAGGAAGATTATATAACATGAAACAGCACTGAGGAATCATTTAAAATAACGATATATATATATATATATATATATATATATATACATACATACATACATACATACATACATACATGTGGCTGTAAGTTGAATCGAATTAAATATAGAATTGAAGCCAAAGGCCATACACTGGGACCTATGAAGTCATTCAGCGCTGAAACTTAAATTGACAGTACGTAAAAGGTTTAAAAGGTGTAACTGGAGGAAAACCTTAGAGTAGTTGCACTACGAATCAATTGTTGGGAGAGGATGGAAAGTATGATTGAAGAAAGAGAATATGAAAGGGGGTACAGTAAAAGGAATGAAAGGAGTTGCAGCTATGGGCCGAAGGGACGCTACAAAGAACCTTGAGTAATGCCTACAGTGCATTGCATAAGGTGCACTGACAGCACAAGCCATCAACAGTTATAGTACCAAGCTAACTGAAAATATCAGCAGTGCACAGTAGGCATTCATTTATTGTCTTTCAGCATCCCATCAGCCTAGCTGCAACCTCTTCCATTCCAATTACTGTATCTCTGTTCATATTCTCTTTCTTCCATCTTATTCCACCTTCTCTTTAACAATAGTTCCATAGTGCAACTGCGAGGTTTTCCTTCTGTTACACTTTTAAAACCTTCTTCACTCTCAATTTCTCTTTCGGTGCTGACTGACCTCATAAATCCCAGCAATTGGCCTTTGGCATAAATTTTATATTCCAATTTCCAACTGCAAATAAGACCTTTTTTTTTTTTTGTTTACCCTGCTGCACACAGCCATGCCCTGGAAAGTGGATGGTTTACCTGTGAAAATGATCACTTGCTTTTGGCTACTGGTGTCTTTCATCCTTGGCAACGTTTACCGCTCGAACCTCATGGCTATGCTCATCCTGCCCAAAGTAGCCCTGCCCTTCACTAATCTTGATGAATTGGTGAAATCTGGCCTCCCTGTGTGGGTGCCTGTCTATTCTGTGCTCCATCTGAGTGCCATGGTAAGTAAGGTCATCGATAATGTCAGACTTTAGCTTCCAACGTTGTGATATGTACATATATTGTATTTCAAATTCTCTTCAAATGCTTCAAGTTGTGCACCATTTGTGAATGCAAAATATTGTCAAATACTATCTTCAGATATAGAGGGCTAAAAAAATTGCATAAAAAACTGTCCAGAAGGACAGCATAAGTTCCCAAAATACTGAGCTCTAATTCATACCTCAACTAAAGGCTGAAAGAAATAATCTCTAAATTTATCAGAGGATCCTGTGATTTTACCCTTGACAGAATTCTCCGAGGAATACATCGCTTGGTCGCCTCTACAATCAGTTTGTGAAGCCTGATGACTTTGTCGATATTGCAAAGGCCCTGAGGGGAGTTCACGCCAAACAGTTTGTCATTACTGGACCTCGAACAGCTATGGAGCAAATCACGGATCAGTACTTCTCCAAGGTAATGTCTGTGTTTATTTTTTTAACTTGTTTTTAAATACAGCCTGCCTACTTTTATAAACAAGTTATCAAACTGTGTATAACATACCTTGGTAAAAGAATTTAAAAATGAAAACACTTAAATATGATGTTTCCATAATCCAAGGAAGCATTGCTGTACAAATCAATTTTGTAACCTTCACTTTTAATTATTATGGTGGGGAGAGCAAGACAAGTAAAACTACCCTAAACTAGCATGACTCCAAGGTCAAGGTTTGTGTTGCTGGACTTCATCCTCTGAAAGAAGTCAAACTTTCCTCTTGAAGAGAAGAAATTTAAATAACCTTTGTTTACCCTCCAACCAGGTTACCTGTATTGAGATTCCACTATACGGATGTTGTCAAATCTCATTCTGACACTAATAGGAGAGGCCTACCTCCGACAATGAGGGATTTGCTCCAAAAGCTTTTAAAGAATGGGTGGCCTTCTGCTTAGCACAAAGCATAATTCCTACCAAGAAGTCACACTTTAAGACTACCTATCTGAGGCTTACTTCCTTAATACAGAATTTATCACACCAATGGTGACAATACCTATTGATGCCAGTAAAGGATAAAGCGAAAAGCACCACACATATTGTTCAAATATTATAAGGCCCTAAAATATAGCTATAGTTAGCAGATTTCAAAGAAATGTCCCTTTGGTTTACTCTGTGGTTACCTGCTCAGCTATGGTTTTACATATTTTCAAGGAATAAGCGAGATGCCATTTTCTCCCATGCATCAGCTATGGAGCACATTTTTTCTAGTGTTCAACATAGGGTACCCACTATTTCTTAACCAAACCAGTAAACTGCATGGTAAATTATTTATAAAAGCAATCATCATTAGTCAACACCTTCAGCAAAAAATAAATCACAAGCCGTATATTATTTGTCTAAAACCAAGCGCAAATACACATGATCTTATAGAAAGAATATGCGTACATGATACTATACGAAGATTAAGCAGTATTAATGTCATTGCTAAATGAAGCATTTGGCCATGCAATAGATTATAATACAAAGCAACATAGATTTTAATGTGATTTTCTCACAAAATGACTCCTTTTGTTTTTCAGTTGGGTTACTGCTCCCTGTACGTGATGCCAGAGAGTATGATGACACTAATAAACCTGAGCCTGCTCTTCAGGAAAGGCTCCCCGTTGAAAGCAAAGTTTGACCCAGTGTAAGTTACCGTAACTCCCTCTCCATTAGTTTCCTCAATTTAAAAGAAAGGGATTACGTATTTAGTTAACCTTGATATTTGACTACTGAAGGCGAAAATTATGGAAGCAATATTAGCAAGGATGAATGATTGGAGAACTGATCCCTTAAGGCATTAATTAACTGTTGAGGACACTTATTGTAAAATCTGTTTCCTGTGGCATGAGTGTTAACTTGAAGCAAATGACCAGGTACACCTGTGGTGTCACCAAGTGAGTCCTACTACATTTATTTACGAAATGGAAGTAGTGGGTATTAAGCAGCGGGGGAAATTTGTACCACTGTGTAAATATTAATTAGCCACCTCCTTCTACGATGCAATTTGCTAATGGCTCATCAGTGGACCACTTTAACTGTAGTATTTTAACTTCTCGTGGCATTTTAGAATACTGGTAAGTTACCTATTGATCCATATATACCTCTAGAACAGTGGTTCCCAAACTAGGGGGCTCGCCCCCCTAGGGGGAGCGTGAGGAGGATACAAGGGGGGGGCGTGAAGTCATCTGCTCAAAAATATATGTTTAATTAGAATAATAGAATCATTCAAAGAACAAACAAATAGTTACTTAGAAAAATGTCTATGGAATGTACTATTATTTGTTTGAGGGGCTTTCATTATTAAAATTTAATACAAACAGAAATTTGTTTTCCTGAACAATGCTAAGAAATAAATGCAAGACTCATTTCACATGAACAAAAGAGGGAGCGGGGGCGTGTGGGTCAACTGGAAGCAAAAAGGGGGCGTCAGGTAAGATAGTTTGGGAACCACTGCTCTAGAAGGTCCTCCACTTCTAAAAGCAAAGTGAAAATTTTGTGTTTTTAAAGATATACGTACTTACTCTGCTTTATAATCAGTTATGTATATATATATATATATATATATATATATATTATAATTAAAAATATACATACTCTGCTTTATAATCAATTATATATATATATATATATATATATATATATATATATATATATATATATATATATAAGTAGTATGGAGACAGGCGCAATTACTCAGGGATAGACATATTGGAGTAGGGAGACGCGTTCTGTCTTTCATCCATTTATTAGCGCCGACGTTTCGTATCAGCTTGATACATTTTCCAGGCTGAAACGATTACACATCAATTGCGTATAAGTAAAAAGATACACACAATGTTTCCAACACCAAAATTAAAAACCTTTTTAATAAATTAAGAATAAAAACAGTAAGAACAGAAACACAGAATAACTGTTTATTGCCTAATTAACTGTTGTTTTGTTTACACTCCCTTCCATAACAATTTTTCGTGTCGGTTCTCCTTACGCTACCGCTGTGGGTAGGTGTCTTGTTCGTTCTATTATTATTATTATTATCATCATATATTTTTCTATTACTATTATTAGTTTTTAATTAATTTGTTTCTATGTATTCGCTCCTAGCCCTTTCACTGTTATTCTGTGTTTTTGTTTTTACTCTGTTTTTGTTCTTAATTTATTAAAAAGGTTTTTAATTTTGGTGTTGGAAACATTGTGAGTATCTTTTTATTTATACGCAATTGATGTGTAATCGTTTCAGCCTGGAAAATGTATTAAGCTGATACGAAACGTCGGCGCTAATAAATGGATGAAAGACAGAACGTGTCTCCCTACTCCAATATGTTTATATATACACACACACACACACACACACACACACACACATATATATAATATATATATATATATATATATATATATATATATATATATATATAACCGATTATAAAGCGGAGTTATATAACCGATTATAAAGCAGAGTAAGTACCTATATCTTAAAAAACACAAAATTTTCAGTCTGCTTTTAGAAGTGGTGGACATTCTAGAGGTATATATGGATCAACAGCTAACTTACCGTTACGTATTCTAAAATACCATGAGAATTTGAAATATTACAGTTATAGTGTTCCAATGATAAGCCATTAGCAAATTGCATCTTGGAAGAAGGTGGCTAATTAATATTTCCACAGTGGTACAAATTTCCCCAACTGCTTAGTACTAACCTCTTCCATTCCGTAAATAAATGTAGTAGGACTCACTTGGTGACACAACAGGTGTACCTGGTCATTTGCTTCAAGTTAACACCCATACTACAGCAAACAGATTTGACAATAAGTGTCCTCAACAGTTCATTAATGCCTTAAGGGATCAGTTATCCAATCATTCATCCTTGCTAATATTGCTTCCATAATTTTCACTTATGCTTCTTATGGAGCCTTGGGGGAACCATGAAAGTGTAACTCCTTCGAAGACAAACCTTGGCTACCAAAAGTAGGTTTTCCCTAGATCAAAACCTGTTTAATCATTTTTATTTTTAACTTCTTTACTAATATGTAAACCACTATGCTTGTTTTTGCAATGTTTATTACTCTCGTGTAAGCTTACTCAACAAATTTACAGCCTCTTTGATTTATTCCATGGGAAGGTACAACATTTTGAATAATAATTAATATATACAGAGGCCAAAGGGTGGATGATTTTAGCCTTTAGTAATCATTTTTATGTATTATTATTATTCCAAATGTTTATACTCTGCCATGGAACAGATAAAAAAAGGCTATAAACTTGTTGAGAGAGCATACACAAAAAGATAAACATTGCTAAAAGAAGCATGGTGATTTATTGGTAGTACATATAGCAAATAAAGATAAAAAATAATCACAAAGCATATACGTATAAACTGATCATAAAGCAGCTAGGCATATTCATAAATATACAAAAGATTCAATAAGATGGAGAACTTTCGAGAGACTGGTGGATCAGCATAGCTAACGTATTCTAAAACACCATGACGGATTAAAATATCAATGAGCAGCCATTAGTAAACTGCATCTTGGAAATATGAGACATGAAAAAAGAAATCCAGAGAAAATAAAACATGATTGGAATAGATCATCTATATCTACAATGGATGTAAAATTTTAAGAAATAGGTGTGACAGCATTGCTGGTTGAAATTTTACACAATACTTTAGTAGCAAAATATTCCAATACTACACTACACCATACGGGACAATTGTGCTAAACTAAGATTATAAAAGTTGCGTTCACACTGGCTGAGAACTTTTTATGGTATCTGAACTATCAAAATAGGTAGATATTGAACTATCAAAATATGCAGTTATGTACTATAAGCGTTTTTAGAGGGGTGTCATGTATTCACAGATTTTAGCAATTTGGGGCCGGGAGGGGGCCACTCGTGGTAAGCATCCCCTGCGAATCCTGGCTGAGAACTTTATGTACAACAGTCGACCCCCAGGATTCGCAAGGGATGCTTACCACAAGTGGCCCCCTCCCGGCCCCAAATTGCTAAAATCTGTGAATACATGACACCCCTCTAAAAACGCTTATAGTACATAACTGCATATTTTGATAGTTCAATATCTACCTATTTTGATAGTTCAGATACCATAAAAAGCCATTAAAAAACACTTACATGTATATACCTGAGTATTTTAATTGTTTTATCAAGAAAAATTTAATCTCAAAAGTAATGAGAAAATGCATTAATTCGTGAATACAGTGCTCCCCCCGTATTTGCTAGGAATGTGTACCAGACAGCGCCCCGAATAGGTAAAATCCGCGAATGGTTGAAACCCATATAAAAATGCTTAAACTGCCTATTTTGTATAAAACTTAATTTTATCATAAAAATCTCATTTTTGTTAAGGGATTCACAGTCTCATGAAGAACAAATTGTTAAAAAATCCGCAATTATATATTAAAATATATTTCTATGTAAAAAACAAAGACTTTTGAACACCTGAATTGTGTTCCTCATCAGTGTATACGTTAAAATGTCGGTGTATACATTTTAACGTATGCACTGATGAGGATCGAAAGTCTTTGTTTTTTACATAGAAATATATTTTAATATATAATTGTGAATTTTTAACAATATCATTTTTGTTGTTAAAACTCAGGAAAAACCCACTAAAAATTTTTATACCTGGTTCTCTTAATAGTTTTATCACAAAAAGTGCATTTTATGATGAAACTGATAAAAATAAACAGGAATTTATGGACATTTCTCATAGAAAAATACCCGCATAGGCAACTTTCCCACGAATAAGGAAAGTATAAATTCCAGAGAGAAATCCGTGAATGTGTGAGTCAGCAAATCTGGAGTGCGCGAATATGGGGGGGTTCACGGTATTTCTCTATGAAAAATTCCACAAGTATGTAGGCGAATTTTCCACGAATAATGGGATATATGTTCCACAGAAAAATCCGCGAGTAGGTGAAGCCACGAATCCAGAAACGCGAATAGGCAGGGGTCCTCTGTATAGGATAGCTCCCACTTTCCATTTTAAACTAAAAATATAATGTATAATTTAAAAGCTGAAGTAGATACTTAGGGCCTTAATGTTCTCAACATCCCAGTCAAATGTGGCATATTTTTTAAGTTGGGCTTTCTTGCTTGAAAAAAAGAGGGGGTCCCTTATCAGAACAGAAGATCCTCGATCTGTTCCAGCGCAGCGCCACAAGTTTACTCTTACAGTTAGCACAGTCAACGTTACTTACATTGGAGTAACTTGATGCAACACAGTTGCAGTGCTATAAAACACTGTTAACAACGGTGAAAAGGCGCCATAAAATCAAATAAGCTGTAAGTTGCTGATGTACTACCAACTCTCTGGATAAAAACTATTTTTACCCCACAAGGTTTGTGAATATGGTACAAAACATTAATCATGTAGTCAAGTGTGAATTCCTTGAATGGAAAGTAAAATTTCTGTAGATTCCATAGACCTATGAAGATTAGCCTATAGATCAATGTGAAAGATATTGTATGTTGTAAATGTTGCATAAAAATGTTCCACTTTACAACTAAATAATATCTGGCAAGGTAACCATATCATACCAAAGAGTCTTGGACGACCCTAAATTCTGAATACGAGCGAGAACAAAACTTTATAAAATATGGCATATGGTCTGTTTACACCACAGCATGTAGGTACGAGATTCCACAAATTTGTTCAGTACTCACTAATTTATGAATGTTTCATACCTCGAACTCATAAGGCTATTAATAACACTTGCAAATCAGTAGAAACTGTCATGATTATTGCTATGTCTCATGACTTGGTCTTTTGAACAATGCAATGACGATATGTGAACAGTAGATTTGAAATCTAAATTTCTAACATATCATCATATTCAATTTGAACTTTGTTTGAATAAAAACAAAAGCAAATCAAGCTGCCTTACCCACTTTATCTTATTCAGAATCCTAGTCATATTATCCTGACAGATGACAGAGGATTGCATATAAAAACACATACTACAAACAAAATATGTTCCTTTTAAAAACTAATTAAGCTAGTGACTTTGTTTCTGAAAATCTGGATTTCAAGCCTAATTCTACGACAAATTCAGGAATTTGAGATGGGCAAGTTATCTCAACTGCAGCATTCATTATCTATTGCAGAATCATGCGCCTAAAGGAAACTGGTATTCTTCAACATTTATACAAGAAAGCGGTAGCAAATGCAACTGAATGCCTGAAGCCAATTACCATAAGTCCCGGATCCTCATCACTACGACCACTGGATCTTAAAGATTTCTTTGGAGTCTTCATGATTTTTGGCGGAGGTAACATTATTACCATTCAGTACACCAGTATTATTTGCATTGGAAAGGCAATATTATCTCAAGAAATTAGAAAACTTTTACAATATGTACTGACTTTTAAGATACACCAGTTCATTTAATTTCAGTGTACAGTACAGTACTTTTCTCAACATTAGCATTTTACATTTTGTGCAGATTTCATCACTGATAAATTGATAACTGCCATTAGCATCTAATGTTCCCTGATATATTTCCTTAGGTCCCTTTATTTCAATCATTGAAAGATAACTGTCCATAATTATTTTTTGCCTTCTTGTTATGTACTTCTATGGCAATCATAGCATATTTTTAACTGCTGTAACTGGCCAGGTAATGCATAGTCTAACATTAGTGAAGTTTTGGCAATAAATTTGCTTGTCTATTAAAAAGTTAACAAGATTTAAAACTGTCCCAACAGTTCATGGTGTGAAACTATTAGGGGAGTGGCATAACAAATTAGTTTTATACATCCTTTCAGGTTCTTTTATTGGTCTTCTGGCATTCCTCATTGAATTCTTGGTGGGGCATAAAAGGTAAAAATATTTGCCTCAGTTGAAGATGACGACAGCCAAATTACATGGCAAATATGGATTTTTTGACCCCAGTTACGGTATATCTACTGAATGCTTAAACAACAATGTAATTTCCTCATTTACCATGTACCATGTAAATCTCAATATGGTATTTATTTTATTTTCCAATAAACTTCATTGCATGTAATCTTTCTTCTTTCACCCTTGTCTGTTTTATGACCAGTGTTTACCTATACAGGGTGGTCACATATTGAATGAGTTTCCCTGACTCTCTTCCAACTTGAACATCTTACATTTTCATCAGGTCCAGTTCTTCAACTGTCTTTCTATGTGATTTTCTGGCCCTTGTCCTGTTACTTCTACATCTCTAACACCTCTCACTTACATTTGAGATCCCAAGATTTTTTTTTCTCTGGATACCATATCTCTGTAACATCTTTTGAAAATTAATCTTCCCACTGCATTTAAAAACATGAACTGCTTTGAAATCTCATCCAATTTTGTCTCAGTACATTGAGACAGAAAAAGTGAATCTTTAAACAGAAAATTATTTTGGAGTCTGACATGAAATATGTTTCAGTAGTTTCGTTAGATTATTTTATAATAATTTACCATAAGTGCAGAGTAGCACAGGCCTTATTCAAAGCATTAGAAATTTTGGCTTTTATGAATGATCCACCCTCTTATTTACCAGCAGTCTAATGACCTCATTTCATTGAATCCATACATACTGAAGCTACTCATTTTCTTACTGCCTTCCCAACACCGGCTTAGCAGTCCAGTATATTCTGTAGGGTCTCCCCTTTCTCTATTACATGGTACTACTCCTCGCCTCTCTCTTTCATTTACTCTTCCTATGATTTTGAGCATTAAAAACCCCTGTCTCTATAACTTGCAGTCCTCACCAATTCATGGGGCCTCATTTGATACATAGGACTGAATTTGGTAGTATACTGTACATCTCTCCAGCAGCATCCACTTCACTTTCTGGACCAATTTGTCCTTTGTTACTCTCTCTCTCCCTCTCTCTCTCTCTCTCTTCACCTTGAGGTCATTTGAAATCCACTGCTTCATAGATGGGTAACAATGACTTGTCTATCTGGGATCATTCAGATCTGAGAGAAAAATTGATCCTTGTCTTGAAAAAGCAGTTATGAAAGAGGTGTCATTGGTGAACCTCTGACCTCTTCCTTGAAGATTTTCTTGAATCAAATCTGTCCTCCTCACCATATAAAAACTTATTAATACTTAACAAAATGCATATATAAAAGTGGGAGAGAAAAAGAGAAAAAGAGGCAGTAACTGTTATGAATAACTCTGAAACAACTATGTTGTTTCATAATAAGCACCATGAAAATGTTTAAATAAAATTTATTCATCTATATACAGGAGAACAGTTTCAGTAAGACAATATACTTCTGCCGACTCCACAGACACCCCCTACGACTCTGTCTACTATACACCAAATTACAAATCATCACGTACCTGTAAAAAAAAAAAAATAATAAATAAAATATGGCACTTGGTTAGGAAGATGAAAAAGTTAAAATTACTAAAAAAAAAAAAAAAAATCAGAAAATTTACCCTTGCTATCACTCTCACCAACATATTTAAAATGACAAATTTTTAACTAATTTGTATTTTTCATAACTAACAAACCTGAGGTCTTAACACTAGGATTTACTAGCTCCAAGCTGGAAATCGGTAGAATTAAAATTAAACTTGTGAGATCCAGGGACTATTGGCATCTATACCAGGTCACGGGGCATGTATACCCAGAATGCCCTTGGCGTCCTGTGACCCACCAGTTATACTTCTAACCCAATTTAGACTGCTAGAGGGGTGGTTGGAGGTGGGCCTTTACCTGTTAAGACCTCAGGTTTGTTAGTTATGAAAAATAAAAATTAGTTAAAAATTTGTCATTTGTTCATATACAAAACAAACCTTCGGTCTTAACATTAGGACAGACTTACTTATTGGAGGGAGGTAAGTCTCTATAACTGACTGGAAGTTTGGCTCCTTTATCCATTTCCGAATATTAGGGGAATTCCAAGAGAATGGACTATGAACCAAGAACCAAAGATATAAGCGAATCTATTGGTTTCCCTCACTGGGTGCTGATACCATTCTATGGTTTATACATTATGGGAGAACAGAGAACCTTCCCTTCTCATAAACCACTCTTGTCCCTTACATCTGGATCCACCCTCACCCCTCTCTTCCCTATTACCGAGAGGAGTGTGTTGCTACTGAAAAGTATACTATACCCTAAGATAATTTTACAGTATGGCTGACCACCTCACCTGCATCTAGTCCATTCCAGCATATGATTGTGCTCTCCTTCATACAGCCCGTAGGTAAAGGAGTAGAAAGAAAGTAGTAAAGAAAAAAGACCAGTCATCCCATTCATTCTACTTTCATACCCTCATCTTAGACTAGACACAAACTGACCCGCCAGGGGTACTGGATGAGCTATATCATTTGTTGGTCCGCCACCACTGGACCCAAGCAAAAAGTGTCCAAGGATCTATGGGCAACGCCTTTTAAATAAAATGAAGTGAAAGTTGTTTGGCGTTTCCAAACACCAGCTTTCAGAATTCTCTCCACAGACATATTCTTAAATGCCAAAGAAGCACTCAAGCCTCTGATGTCATGAGCTCTAGCCCTCTCCTGGCTATTTGACCACCCTGTCTTCTGTCATCTAGGCATTCCTGATTGTTTCCCTTAGCCAAAACGATATTGTATTCCTGGACACTTCCTTCTTGTTCCGTCCTATACGTACGAACAACCTCCGGCACCCCAGCCTGAAGTGCCTTGTCCTTCTTAAGTACTCTCTTATTACCCTGACGGGGCACAGAAGCATCTCATCTTTGTCATTGTCTACAAAGTCTAACAAGGAAGGTATGGAAAAGGAGTCGAATCTGCCGTCCATTATTGCTGGGTTTTGAGTCTTGGCCATGAATTCTGGAACAAACTCGAATAACATTGACTTCCAACTTCTCGAGTGCTTTATGATAGATGACAGGCCATGTAGCTCCCCCACCCTTTTGGTTGAAGCTAGGGCCAATAAGAACACTGTCTTCAGGGTCAGGCTCCTATCTATGGACTGCCTTAGTGGTTCGTAGGGGGGTTTTGTCAGACTACTCAGTACCATGGTCAGATCCCAATCTGGGGCTTTTAGTTCCTTTGGCGAACATGACTGTTCAAAGCTCTTCATCAGCATGGCCAACTCCCATGAAGACAAAATGTCCACACCTTTCATTCATAAGACTAAGGCTAGAGCAGCCCTGTACCCCTTCACTGCAGATACAGACATATGCCTTTCTGTCCTGAGATATACCAGAAAGTCTGCTAGCTGCTGAATAGTGGTACTGAGTGGAGACAAGTTCCCTCTACGACACCAATCACAGTATGCTGACCACTTTCCTTGGTATACTGCTGCAGATGACTTCCTGATATTTTCTGCCATCTGAGTTGCTGCTTTTTGCGAAAACCCTCTCGCTCAGAGATACTCGATAGTCTCCACCCGTGAAGCGATAGGGACTTCACCGACTGGTGGTACCTCTCCATGTGCGGCTGACATAGTAGGTTGCTCCATGGGGGTAACTCTCTCGGCACATCTATTAGGAGTTCCAGCAGGTCCGGAAACCATTTTGAGGTTCTGAGACCGCATTACCCTGTTCAGAACCTGATGGATTAGACAAAATGGAGGAAATGCGCACACGTCCAGATTGTCCCAAGGGAGCTGTAGCGCATCTTCTGCTACTGCCTCTACGTCTGGGACTACCGAACAATACACTTCCAACTTTTTGTTGTACCTGGTTGCAAATAGGTCTATGATCGGCCTTTCCCACAACATGAGCATCCTGTCCACTACCTGTTGGTGCAAGGACCGCTCCGTTCCCAGTATCTGATCCCTGCGGCTCAACTTGTCGGCCACTGTGTTTCTTTTTCCCGGAATATATCTGGCCCTGATGTCTACTAGGTTCTCTACAGCCCACTGATGAAGTTGAACTGTCATCACATGTAACTGCCGAGAAACTAGGCCTCCTTGTTTGTTTATATAAGCTACTATTGTGGTGTTGTCTGACATCAATACCACTGAATGTCCCTTCACTCTCTCCCTGAATTCCTGTAGAGCTAGAAACGCTGCTTTCAACTCCAGCACGTTTATATGGAGTTCTCTGTCCTTGCAACTCCATTTTGCTGACACAATCAACTCCTCCATATGGGCTCCCCAACCTTCTAGTGAAGCATCTGAGAACAGCAAGAGATCCGGGGAAGGTTGTTGAAGGGGGACACCCACTGTCAGATTGTCGTCGTTCACCCACCACAGCAAGTATTTCCTCACTTCTGCCGACAAGGGAATTTGCTCGTACGGGTGATCTACTATTGGTGACCAAAACTCCTTCATCCTCCATTGTAGAGATCGAAGGTGTAGCCTCCCTTGTGTTACTAGCTTCTCCAAGGAAGTTAGGATTCCCAGTACCACCTGCCACTGCCTTGCTGGCTGTGTTTGTTTTCCCAGAAAGGTATTCACCACTTGTTTGCATTTCTCTATTCTCTGGTCTGTTGGGAATACTTTGGCTTTTACTGTGTCTATAACCATTCCCAGATACTCCAAACGTTGACTTGGATCCAACTGCGACTTCTCCTGATTTATCACAATACCTAGACTGTGACAAAACTGCAGGAGGGTCGCCCTGTCCCTTAGTAATTTCTCTCTGGACTTTGCTATCACCAGCCAATCGTCTAGATATCTTATTAGCCTGATCCCTGAGCATGCGCCCATGTCGATACGAGAGTGAACACTCTTGTAAAAACTTAAGGAGACGTTGTCAATCCGAAGCACAGGACTTTGAACTAGAAACCTTTCTCTGCAAGACTGAAACGGAGAAATTTCCTTGAAGACTGATGAACTGGTATCTGAAAGTATGCGCCCCTCAGATCGATTGTCAGCATAAAGTCCTTGATCCTGACTGCTTGTAGAAGCATTTTAGGAGTTTCCATTTTGAATCTGGTTTTTCTTATAAACAGATTCAATGTTGACAGGTCTATTACTGTCCTACACTCCCCGTTGGCTTTGGGTACCAGGAAAATCATGCTATAAAAGCCCTGTGACGGAATGGATACTTGTTCCACAGCCCCTTTTTCCATCATCTTCTTCACTTCCTCTTGCAGAATAATGGCCTTCTGAGATTCCTGAGCATAAACGAGGTGATGTAATGGCTGTTCTGTTAGGGGTGGGGTTACCTCGAATGGAATCAAATACCCGACCCTGAGAATATCCACCACCCATTGCTCTGCTCCCAGTTCCTGCCACACCTTCCAGTGATTTGCCAGGCATCCCCCCACTGGTGTGGCCGAGTGATGAGAGGCACCCATCCTATCTTCTTGAGCCTCTCCCTCTTCCCCTAATCCCCCTTCCTCTGTTGTTTCTATTGTGAAAGGGGCCGATGAACTAACCTCTTTGGGGAAGAGGGTCTTGTTGCTCTATTAGGGATGTTATGTCTCACTGTCTTCTTCCAAGGTATTTGCTGCTGCCTTACCTCCATAGAGGTAGCTTGACTGTTAAGACGTTTTTCTAACTGCCTGCTGTACCAATCTATCGTTAGGGTCCATCCTTCTTCTATCTATAGCCGCTTCCAGTATGACCTCTGGCAACAGCAATTGCGACTCTAAGATATCCCCATTCCTCATCGGTAACAGGGAATCCAAATCAACAGTGTGGCTTAGTCTAGCCAATTTGTCAAGTACGCAATCGCTTTGGAACCTGATTGTAGTAATCTAATGAACAATGATTCATCCACGACCTTTCTTGTCACTTCTGAGGATGCAATCTCCGCCACTGCTGTTGACCAAAGATCTAACCAAGAAGCAGTCTGAAAGACAGAAGAAGCTGTTCCTTCTAACGTAGCAGCCTCTTGGTAAGTCATCGAAGGGCACTCCATTTTAACCTGATCTAAGGTTAATCCAGGGCTTAACCTTACCACATTAGCATTCACTTGCCTAGACAGCAAAGGGACCGTCGGTGTCGTATATTTCCTTTGCTTCATCATTGGAGGAGGAATAAATTTAAATGATCTATTAGATCTTAAGGAAGCATCTCTTCCTGCAATCCATGCGTTTACGTGTTGTAAAACAGAGTCCGCATGACTTGAACAAGGCAATTCATACGACACCTTGGTATCCTTTTTCAATCCAAATACCATGTCAATCCCCAGAGGAAGCATACTGGCAGGTGTTTCTGTTTTCTCCGAAAGGTTATTGAATTGACGAATCAAATCAATCACCTCTGCATACGAGGCCAGAAACTCTTTGGTTTTCTTCTTCCTCCGGCTCTAACATACTGTGCTCCGCCACAGGGGATGTTATCTCACTCCTATCCGCTGACAAACGGCCAGGAATTTCGTGGCCGTCTGCACCTACGGCCGCGGCCTCTTTGATCTCTGATGACCGCCACCAGCTCGATCCCGAATACGTAGTCAGCAGGAGAACGAGGACGCCTCACTCTTTCTCCGCTCACGGATCTAGAGCGAGAATCTCGTCTAGACCTCCAAGATGAAGGCTCCCTTGAAACTGAGCTAACTTCCTCCCTATTAGGATTGCTATCGTTTCCAACGACCGTCGGAGAATTCGGCCTCGATCTTTCATTCAGGCGGACAACGCCTTCCACCAACGTATCACACGAGGTCGCCAACTCTCTATTATTCGTTATTTTAATAGGAGCCTTATTATCCTTTGTCCGTATTTTAAACGGCTTTACGGGCGAAACTGGAACCTGCATTCTATTCTTTGCTGCACTTTTTGCCCCCAACGTTGATTTTGCCAGCGGAATCGTAGTCTTGCTTACACTCTTTGTAATCTGTACTGGCAACTCCGCGTCAGCCGCTAGTCCATCGCCCGTCACCTCTCTCGCTCGTTCGGATTCTTGCAAACGGCTTCGTCCGCTAGCTTTGCGCTTACCAGCCACTGACTTCTTGACTTTCTTGCTGACTGGGATACAACAGTCCTGGTCTGAAGATAAAGAAGAATTCACTCTTCTCCTCTTACCCGAGGATCAGTCACGAAATCCTGAATCCTCCAACGCTTGACTGGCGCACGCCGTGACGTCATCGAACTTAGCGATGACGCCGAGCTAGAGGAAGAAGACGAAGACGACGACGAATCGCGCCTTTTCTTTTTGTCTTTCTTAGCCATTCTCTTCTCTATATCCTGTAATTTCTTCATTACAGTTTGTACTTCCGAGTCAGAAAGCGTATTTGGGTCCGGATGCAGCAAAGCAGACCGAGAAGCAGTAGTCTGTGACGTCATCACGTCTGCCATATCGGTGTGTGACGTATGTTGTGACATCACGAATCTTGTAGGGAGAGACTGTGCGGCTTCTGCTGGCATCCGCATGTTTGCCGCAAAACTACCCCCAACGTTCTGCATCACCGTAAACATAGAATTTGATGGCGTAGCCGCGGCATTATTTCCCATAAATTGCAAGCTAGGGGGATGAGGAACATTCAGCGCTGCCGGACTCTGCTGGAATCGTGACGTCATATAATGCGACAGCAAACCCTCCAAGGTTGGTATGCCTGGTAGGCCTAGCGCCACCCACGTACCTTCCATCCTATGCGCTTCGGGAACCAACAACTGGAACAAAGATGGCGATGCTCCCCCCATCCCTGCTGGGAACAAAGGAGCATACATATTATGCATAAAATTACCCAAAACCCCTCCTGAAGTTTCCGATAACGAATCGCTAAGAGAAACCGAAGGGGTATGGGACCAATCAAAAGCAGGTGACAAAACATATGGAGCAGTCTGGTGTATTGCCGATACAAAAGAAGCCAGCAAGGCTTGGTCATCCAAAGATGGCGTCACCTCCTTCTTTTTGTACTGGCCTTTCTCATAAAACTTTTTCCACAGTTCCACCAACCAATCCCGACAAACAGAACACGGATTAGTAATTGTATATACATTTTCCCTGCATCCTACACGTTGGATGAGGATCCGTCGACACCGAAGTTAGGAATCTAGAACACGGAAAGCCACTGACTCCGGGGCATTTCCTTTGTCTCCTCTTCGAAACGGCAGAAGATCCCGATGGTGAAGCAAAAATTTCCATCTTACCACTTATACACTCTTACCGATCACACTCACACTGAGCACACTCAGAGAAAGAAAAAGCAATAAGAAAAATGAAAATGAAATGGATAAAAACGGGCAAACTGAAAACCGGCTTTAAATCAGATAGACAGTAAACACGTCCTATCTTAAAGGCAGTAGGAAAATAATTGGTGGGTCACAGGACGCCAAGGGCATTCTGGGTATACATGCCCCATGACCTGGTATAGATGCCAATAGTCCCTGGATCTCACAAGTTTAATTTTAATTCTACCGGTTTCCAGCTTGGCGCTAGTAAATCCTAATGTTAAGACCGAAGGTTTGTTCCGTATATGAACAATGCAATTTTTAGCTATGCAAGCACAAATTAGACCCTAATTACCCAAATGTTGTGATAATGATCTCAAAACATTATTTATACTGAACAGAGATAACACTTGAAAGTTACAAAAGTCAAAGAATACTTAAGAATTAATGAATTTAAAGAAAATTTAATTTTCATACCCCAACTTTAACTTGACAATCAATTCATGGGTAATAAGGCTCAATTTTATCAATAAAATAACATATATAGTAAAAACACCTAACAACATATAGGAGTGGGGGATGATGCTCCCAGACAGACTACTTCCTGTATAAAAGGATAAAGCTGATGGATGTCAAGAACTGCAAAGTTATTCCAGGCGACCATGTAGCCGCCCAACACAGAGTGCTTTGTATGGATTTGAAGTTAAAAAGGGAAAGAAAACCAAAGCTAAAGGGATAAGGATAATTAAATGGTACAAATTAGAGAAGGAATGTGATAAGAAGAGAGAGTTTAAGAGGAGGGTTTTGGAGGATATTGATATAAGAATTGAAGATGTTCAAGAATGGTGGGCACGAAATGCAGCAGTAATAAGAAGGCATGGAAAGGAGCTTCTAGGAGAGACATCTGGTATCATATGAGAAGAAAAAGAGAGTTGGTGGTGGGATGAAGACATTGAGAAAGTAGTAAAAGATAAGAAGGAGGCATAGAAAAGGTGGGAAGAGTCACAGTCAATGGAGGACAGAGATAGGTTCAGAGAGAAAAACAAGGTGGTGAAAAGGGTGGTAGCCCAAGCTAAAGCAAAGTTGTATGATGATGTGTATAATGAGCTGGGGACAAAGGAAGGATTAAACAAGATGATCAAGCTATCAAAAGCTAGAAATAAGAACATCAAAGATATTACACATATCAAACAAATAAAAGATCAAGATGGTGTAGTACTTAGAAAGGAGGAAGACATTGTGAAGAGATGGAAAGAATATTTCGAACAGTTGTTAAATGAAGAAAATAATAGACTAATAAGAGAAGATGAGCAAGTGAACATTGGCATGGTAATGAGGTTTTCTAGGCAAGAGGTACTAAATGAACTGAAGAAGATGAAGAATGGGAAGGGAACTGGACCAGACATGATTCCTGTGGACGCATGGAAAGCATTAAGAGATGAAGGAGTGGATATACTGTATGATCTTATGACAAAGATCCTTGAACAGGAAAAGATACCAAATGAGTGGCATGGGAGTATATTGATCCCAATTTTTAAAGGGAAAGATTATGTCCAAGAGTGTGGTAATTATAGGGGTATTAATCTGATGTCCCACACTTTGAAGATACTGGAAAGGATGATAGATGCTAGACTGAGAGAAGAAGTACAAATAGGTAAAGAGCAGATGGGATTTATGAAGGGAAAGGGAACAACAGATGGTATATATTGTCTGAGGCAACTAATGGAGAAATTTGGGGAAAAGCAAAGGGACCTACATATGGTATTCATTGACCTTGAAAAGTCTTATGACAGAGTCCCGAGACAAGAGGTATGGAGGAGTCTGAGGGAGAAGATGGTGCCAGAGAAGTATGTGCGATTGATAGAAAGATGTACCGGAATGTATTTACCAGAGTGAGGAGCAGTGTTGGGGAGACAGAAGGTTTTGAGGTGAGACTAGGATTACACCAGGGGTCGGCTCCGAACCCATTTATCTTTAACATAGTGATGGACGTTATGATAGAGGAAGTAAGGGAGGCAGTACCGTGGAACATATTGTATGCGGATGATATTGTTCTGTGCGCAGAGAGCAGGGAAGATCTGGAAATGAAATTGGAAAGATGGAGACAAGTACTGGAGGACAGAGGAATGAGCATAAGTAGATCTAAGGCAGGATATATGTGTACCACCAATGAGGGGGATAAAGTATTCAGCTTGGTGGAGAACAAATAAAGAGAGTTGAGAAGTTTAAGTATTTGGGATCCTATGTTAACGCTGGAGGAAGTATGGAAGAAGAAGTAAAACATCGGGTACAGGCAGGCTGGAACAACTGGAGAGCAGCCTCTGGAGTTCTTTGAGACAAAAGAGTACCGCTGAGGTTAAAAGGAAAATGTCACAAGACGGCGGTAAGAACAGCAATGCTGTATGGTACAGAAAAGAGCAAGCTTGAGAAAAAACAGAGGAGAAGATGGATGTGGCAGAAATGAGAATGCTTAGGTGGATGTCTGGGGTGACAAAAGAGGATAGGATCTGAAATTACTACATAAGGGGGGTCTACTAAGGTGGTGGAAGTATCAAAGAAAGTGCAGGAGGAGAGGCTGAGATGGTACGGACACCTGTTGAGAGATGAGGACCACGCTGAGAGACATACTATGGGGATGGAGGTTCAAGGAAAAAGAAGAGGGAGACCAAGAAAGAGATGGAAGGACTGCGTGAGAGGAGACTTACACGAGAAGGGAATTGATGAGGCGGAGCGCAGGATAGAAATAGATGGAAACGTCTCATCCAAAATGGCGACCCCATATAAAAATGGGAACCAGCTGAGAATAATAATATATAGTAAAAATGTTATGCTAATTACTAACCATGAAGCCAGGGCCTGGGGGTGGACCGGTTAATGATGTTAGTCCATTCTTTGGTTCTGAAGCATAACGACCATTGTAAGGACCAGCTTTAGGTTCCTGTCCAGCTGCTAAGGCTTCTAGGATACCAACTGTGTCTGCAACTTCCAAATCCTCCTGCAAAGGAAAACATATATAAATAAATATATTATTAATCAGTCAATGAGTTCCCAAGTTTATTTTGCTACAAACAGTAATTATGCAGACTTAAATGTACCTATAATACTTGGCTATAGCTAATTTGATAAAAAATTACAAATGCTAAATATGATATTGTTATGATACAATAAAGTTTGTTCATACTTACCTGGCAGATATATATATAGCTGTATTTTCTGAAGTCCGACAGAATTTTAAAAACTTCCAACACACGCAGTGGTCGGCCAGGTGGTTAGTACCCATTCCCGCCGCTGGGAGGCGGGTATCAGGAACCATTCCCATTTTCTATTCATAATTTTTATTTCCACTGTCCCCTGAGGGGAGGTGGGTGGGTACTTGATTATATATATCTGCCAGGTAAGTATGAACAAACTTTATTGTATCATAACAATATCATTTTGTTCATGAAACTTACCTGTCAGATATATATATATAGCTGAATCCCACCTTTGGAGGTGGGAAGGGACAGAATAGAAGGATTTTGGGAAACAAATGCATGCAGATGATTTACATCTTGGTTCCAAACCCCCACCTTGTTAGCATAGCTGGCTTCGTGGGGTTACATTTACTGGCCACCAATAAGGTCTGCTTGTGATACTAGAGTTGCCAAGCGATGTGGCCGGTAGAGACCCTATATATAAGCTGGTGCAAACTCCAGATTGAGCTGTCAACAGTGGGGCGAGGAACCTACGACGTGGGACTAGACCATATTGACCATACCATTATGGGGCTAAGAAGAAAATAAATATATATTAAAAAAAATAAATATTATAAATAACATACAATATATATAATATAGATCTAATTCTAATAATATATATTAGTAATAAGAATATATATATTAGATATAATATATATATATAATATTATATATATATATATATCATCCCACCTGACAGCCAACCTAGCCAAAGTTAAGGTGTTTTAACTAAGTAAGGCTTTAAGAGTTAAGTAAGAAGTCGCCGTTGTCGGCGACTCAACAACTAAATTAAGAGCTCTTCCTAACCATTTTCTACAGGATAGGATGAGTGGTACTTCGTGCCCCCAAGATTGTGTCTGCAGACACGTACGGCCCTAGCGAGCAGCAGATCTCATATGCCATATTCACATCTCGCAGGGAGTGTGAAGTGAACACAGAGTTGCTTCGCTAAAACATGGTACTCAGGATGTTGCTGAGTGCCATGCTCTGTTGAAAGCTTCCGAACCGCGCGCACCTCGTGAGCATTCAGATAAAAAGATTCAAATCTTTGTGCAAACACAATGAAGAGCATTTTTGAAAGAACTCCTTAACACTAAGCCAGGGTGTTCTTCGATATGGGCAAGTCTGGTCTTTTTCGGAACACTGCAGATTGCCGAATGACTTCGACTTTCTTGAGTTTTATGTAGATAAAACTTGAGAGACCCGACAGGGCACAGGACTCTCTCTGGCTCCTGCCCATTACTTGTGCCATCCTTGCTTCCAAGCTCCTGACCCAAGGACAAAACGGGTTTCCATTCTTAGGCCACAATGGAAGGCTTAGAGAGCACACCGCCTTGTGTTCTCTAAAGCCAAAACTTGTGACGATGGCTTAAAATTTCACTAACCCTCTTTGTCGTATCTAGGGTGGTTAGAAGAAGGCCTTCCTGATCACATGCAAGAAGTTAACAGGTAGGAGAGGTTCGAATGCTTTGACATCAAGAACTTCAGACTACGTCTAAGTTTCCATATTGAAAGCTTCGATCTGGACATGCACAGTCAGTCCGTCTGTACTAAAGTCAGGTGACCGACCAGTTGACCAGTCAGACGAATCAAGGACAGCAAGGCTGTACCCTGAAGACCATAAGGCACTATTCTTCGCTGAAGGATGAGTGTCTGGACTGCCTGGGCGATTCAATCTAAGCAAACCTTGGGGGTGTATCAACGCAACCCAACGTCGTCAGCGAATCAACTCCTGACTCGAGCTTCTGGTGCCAGGAGAAAGGAGCGAGGAGCAAAAAGGCGATTCAGTCCCGAAGGAAGAATGCCTGACAGTCCAACCCGGTCTCATGTTACACGATCATCGGGGGTGTATAAACGCAACCGACTTCGTCAACAAGAAACTCAGGGCTACTATATGTCGCCTGATCTCGCACGAGTGTCTGACTCCGAGAAAACAGGTGAGACAAAAAGTAGATGGTGAGTGAGTTTCGAGATTCCACAGAACTCATAGATCGTGAAGGGCTTTGTTGTTTGACAGACGCAAATCTCTGAGCCCAAATGCCGTCAACAACATATTTGCATATTCTTTAATAGTTGTGACTGCCAGCTTTATCCCATTCTTCAGACGGAAATGGAAGACGGTAATCTTATTCCTGTCAACATCTCGATAGTCTGAACGTAGTCAGACTCAGAGCGGAGAGGTTATAGGTACCTTTCGAGTTAGAGTAGACCGACTCTCTCGGAAAAGGTCCTTGGAAAGTGAACTAGGAAGTATGTGACCTCTGTGAATCCAGGATCCTGAAGGCCAACATGGGGCGATCAGCGTCATTGTCGCTCCCTGTGACGTCATAAATCCTCTTATAACATTTCCTAAGCGATTGAAAAAGGGGAAAAGAGACTAAATAAACCATCCATCCCCGTTCAATATCATAGGATGGCGTTTAATGGTACCGATCCCAGATCGAGAATAAGGGAGCAGAGAAGAAGAAGCCTCTTCGTCCTCAACATATCGAAGAGAAGAATGAAAGGGCGTCCCTAAAGTCTACACAACTCTCAACTTACTTCTAAAGATTCCACTCGGAAGTGAATAGTTGCTGCCGTCGATCGAGACGATTCGTACGGACTTTTGCAATCCTGTAACGAACCTGTAGAGGATCGTTACATTCTACGCCTGTTGTTATAATAGGCTCTTTCTCGTAAACTCGAACAAGGACCGAGACAAGATACTTCTTAAGATATGAGAGAGCTGTGGAATATCAGAGTTGATCTGGACCACTGGTTCCCAAAAAACTCGTTTCGAGGACTGGAGGGACTACCGATCGCTTTTACTTCTTTCAGATTAAGATCCAGGACATCTGAAACCCTATCCGGATGTCCGGCACCTTCTTTCTATCACCTCAGGTGATAGACGCACTGAGAGATGTTCAGAATCATTCCTAGATCTAGAATAATATTTCAGTTTCCCGGTAGGAAAAAACTGTGGTCTGAATTGCAGTCTATTCGGGGAAACAAACTTCTTCAGGAAGGAAATGGTCCCCAGCAAGCTCATCCATTCCACTCCCCGAGTATGCTTACTTCCCTAATAAGGCTGCGCTTTGCCTTAGCAGGAGAGCAAATAAAAGTGCAATGTTGCGGTAGACTCGTAGTTCCATACGTGCGGTAACGAGCACCGAAAGGATTAAGAGATAACTCGTTGAACATAGTAAGGCAAAACGAATGCAACGTTTATTCATTCACGTAAGAAATCCCCTCAATCTTAGGCTAAAGTCCGTGATTGTAGGACAGAGTCAGTTAGTCAGTCATCCCGCAGAGAGCCACATTCACAGATACGGTTAGTCAGTCAATCCCGCAGGAGAGAGAGCAGAGACGGTACTACCCGCGCATGACAGCGCACGATCTGTTACTGGCTCGGTTGGACTGGAGGACAGACAGCGTGACAGCAGCAGCCAGCAGCTTACGAAACGTCGTCTCTTAACTTTAGTCTGGTTGCCAGCTACCTTATTCTACGAAGAAATAGGTCGTTACTTTTTGAGCAGAAAGACTCTCAAGCTGGTATATTTAAGCGAAACAGAAAACGCTAAATATATAGATGCGTTTGTGTCGTCAGAACACTACCATACAACGGTAAAAGATAAATCGGAAACTCCTGGAAGGCTGCAGGGAGTAACGATTAAAATGTCCTTAAAATAGACAAATAGACCTCTCGGTTGCCATCCGAAGAGGTAACTACAGCAAGCGTATATGACTTGAACCAACCAGAAGTAAAATAACGCAAGGCAAAATATGAAATTATATCACAATAAAGTTTTGTTCATACTTACCTGGCAGACATATATATAGCTGAATTCGAAATACAGCTACATACATATCTGACAGGCAAGTTTCATGAACAAAACTTAAGAGAATCGAAGCAGTCAGCTCAAGCTTCTTATGTTATTGGACATAAGCGTTCATTGACGTAGTCTACAAGTCTATTTCTTGTACGAGTCTGCGAATGACGAATGAGAGCTCTTCCGAACCTTGTCAATAAGAGCTTATCGCTTACGCAATATCAAGTTAATGAGGTGTTTGTCAATGAGAACTAACCCATTTACGGGACAAAGAGATATTTTGTCAATGAGGGGATACCCACTTACTTGACAAAACGAAAGTATATTGTCAATGGGGGAAAGTCACTGAATTGACAAAACGTAATCCAGGAAGTCGAGCATTTAATTTTTACCGATTCCCGTCTCAAACGAGGAAGGGGCAAGAATCCTGTTAAGAGACTGGGCTTACGGCAGGTAGAACGACGATGTTCAATTCGGCAGCGTAGTCCCGACTAGAAACTAACAAAATCTATCATCTGAAAAACCCTTTCAGATGGGCTAAAAAGCTTGCAAAATTATCCTGGAAGAGGAAGAAACTCTCCAACCAGCTTCCTCTCCCGTATCACAACTAATGCCTGCTAAAGAAAAATTAAAATTTATTGGCAGTGATGGCAAAGGAAGTCCTGTCTTGCGCTTTCCTGAAGAGCGTCCTTTGATGAGTGCCTTTGCAAGAATCCTACTGAACGTTGCGAGAGTCCTGACGTGCAGGACATCGAGCCTTACATAACCCGTAACTGCCTTATCACAAAGTCTTGACTGCGGTAGTGGCACTTAAATTTATTGGCAGAATGGCAAAGGTTGCGGTAGAGCAAACGAGATCTTCCTTGAGCTTTCCTTAACTCCATCCACCTATGCGAAAAAGCAATATTAATTGACAGAGGACCTCTTGAATTCACGAAACCCGATGTCTTGCTGGGTTTGAAGAAGAAGTTGTTCTGTTCACTTTAAGCTTCCTCCAACAAAGCACTGCCTACTTCACATTCTTTGCAGGTGAGGTAGAAGGTATCACCGAAGGTAGAGGTAAAATTCTTTCAGGCCCAATCTGAAACAAGAGCTTGAAGAGTTCAACAGAAACGTTCAGCCCAGGCGACACACCTGGCGTGCGCTGGTGACGCTCGGCGTCCACTTGCGCGCGCTCGGCGATCCACTGCGCGGTGGCGTGCACCCGCGCGCGCCTGGAGTCCATCCGAGTCGCCCGGCGTCCGCTCTCAAAAGCCTTCCTGCTACTATGACTTCTTTTACGTATTTCTCGGTGGAAAGACGGACACGAGTTCAGGCGACGTTCGCCTTCTTACTTCTCACTGAAACGCATAACGAGAGAGAGAGAGAGACGTGAAGCGTCTCTTCTATAAAGCTTCTATTTAGAGGGCGCGAGTCCTTCCGAAAAGCTCCAACCCCTGCTCGGGGAGGACGCTTCGGAGGACGAGAAGCAATCTTTCAGGATTCGTGCACGCGCACGCACTTTGTGCAGTCTGGGGATTTTCATCAGAAACTGCCGAAGGCACGCCAGATCGGTGGGAGGGGGTTCCTTGTAACCCTCCTTAGGCTTTTCGACATGCTCCCTCCCCGGGTCCTGGGAGTCAAGCAGAGGTCCCGGCCTAGAGGCGAAACGAGGCCGATCTGACGCACCCTCCACTACACAAGGGGAATCACTGCACTTCTGCACTTCACTTTTACTCTCTAAAGCAAGCACTTTCGATTCTAAGTTACGAATCGAAAGAGTATCAGAGAAAGGGCAATTCCTCTACAGACACTGCTTAGGGCCTGAAGGCAACACTGCAGGGTTAGGAGTAACAATTACAGAAGTAGCACTTCACAGCAATGAAGGAGAGCGAGCACCTCTCGTAGACATAGTATTCATAACCCGTAGGCCATACTACAGGGTTAGGCAAAATAAAGTCTACAGGAAGGTTAGCAGGTTCACTACCCTGACTTTTGTTACTGATTAATTGCGTACATACGAATCATACGTCTTCCTTACGGAATTAGACATGTTTACTGATTAATTGCGTACATACGAATCATACGTCTTCCTTACGGAATAGACAAAGTCTCACACTCCTTACATGACAAATCTCAACAAAGAAGCAAGACCCATACCCCTCGTACATACCAAGTGCGGATCTACCGAAGCTTTCGGTAGCCACACCCTATCTTTGCAGACAACCCCGTCTGAAACTAGCCTAACTAGATTCAGATATTTTATGCAAAAATGAATCAAATTCAAATCAATTTAAGATAGCGTATGCCTAGCCACAAATCCCACAAATCCAAGTAAATAAATCAAAAGACAATTAGGATACTTAGCGGCAATGAAGTTTCCAAAATCCTAAGACGGAGGTACTGAAAACAGGTGTTTTCAGCACCGGCGACAGAAAAATTATGAATAGAAAATGGGAATGGTTCCTGATACCCGCCTCCCAGCGGCGGGAATGGGTACTAACCACCTGGCCGACCACTGCGTGTGTCGGAAGTTTTTAAAATTCTGTCGGACTTCAGAAAATACAGCTATATATATATCTGACAGGTAAGTTTCATGAACAAATTGGAATTTACTGAACTAAAGAATAGCCTTTCTGTGAGACAATAAACAACAAAGTGTCAAATCTTTCTTTCTTTCCAAGGTAATGTTAGATACAGCACAAATCATATAAAAATAATCGTATAAAAATTCTCAATTGTAATTTGTGGAATGAAAAATTAAATTGCTAAAGCCTCAATCAAGGTGTAAAAATATGTAAATAAATCATAAAACTGAAACATGCACGTAGAAGTTCTAAAATTAATATTATGCAATACAGATTAATATTTGTGCAATGTATGTATAACTGCTATTCTATCACATACATATTTGACATTTGCAATGTGTTCTGCAGTACTTACATAATAGTTATCGTTAATCTGTACCATAGGAGCATTGACACATGCTCCCAAACACTCGACTTCTGAAAGGGTGAAAAGTCCATCTGCAGTTGTCTCGCCAACTTTAATCCCAAGCTTATCTTGGATTGCTTTCATAACGTCATCTGATCCTCGAAGCCAACAAGGGGTTGTGGTGCACACCTGGACGTGATATTTCCCAACAGGATTCCTGTAATGTAGACAGTATGGTACAGTATTCCACGATTTGTTTGGAAGCAAGATAAAAATGAAGCTTCTCAATATCTAATTAAATAAATTAAACAGAAAACTCAACAACTTCATTTGATAATCAAACTCCTTGAAATAGGAAACACTGGAAGTCTGCAGCAATGTCAACATTATTTTAAATAATCTATCCAATAATTATGCAAAAATTTAAAACCTTACCCAACATTAACAAATTTAAAACTTTACTCAATAAATAACAGCACAGCTATCTCACCTCATAAACATTGTATAGAATGTTGCAACTTCATAAACTCTCATCCTGGGCATATTAAGTAACTTTGCAACAGCATGCATGGCACTGATGGGCAACCAGTTGCCAACCTGACGCTGAGCAAGATCTAGCAGTGGAATGACGGCTGCTTTTTTGTGGCCATCTGGGTAGATGGACATGATGGCATGAGCACGCTGAAATACACATACGAGAAGATTTCAGAGATCTAGAGGTGAACTATAATGCTTTTGCATTCTGCAAAAATTCCTTCCTAAGAAAACTGAAGAAATATTATAGTACTCTACCAGACATAATAGTGTTGCGTTACAGTTTACCTTCTGTTAATGAAATGTAAAAATGTACAATAAGGGGATTTACTGGTGTCATTATTTTGTAGGGGATAATAGAAGATAATATATCGTGAATGTTTAAACAAATTATGTCTATAAAAGCTTGACAAAATTTTTTCAGTAACATCATACCTATAGAAAGAACAAAATCTTGAAGTACAAGTAGTACTGTATAAGACCTATAGCACAGTAACTTCAATATCCTTTCCTAGCAATTCTGACTGTGAAATTCACTATGTAAAAGTCCTTAATAAGTCCATATTCCTCTTGATTTAATTGAGCTTAACCTTAATGGACGTTTCATAGGGAATATTTGGAGCTTTTGAAGAATAGCGGGTGCCCATACAACCTGGGGGGACCTTTATTCTTCAAAAGGATAAAACTGGGGTCCGTATTGTTAAAAAGGTATTTAGTGGAGAACAACCGCCGCGGAAAACAAGTAACATGATTGGTTGTCAGTGGTGAAAAAACCTAAAGATAAGCAAACAACTGCTTGTTTGATTGTCAGTACCAAAGAGGCCTTAAAAAATCTGTATTTTTTTCTCTTCACACTCTATTATCAAGTATTTCAGTATTGAGCAAACCCTAAGCAGACATGGATCGCAGCTTTTTTGAACGTCAAATTAAACCATTAGTAATCGAAGACACAATTCCAGTGATTACATGGATGAAGAATAAAGAACTTATTTCTCATGAAATGAGATGCGGCTGCTGCAACTTTGTAATGAACTGGACGAAATGTGCTTCAAAACTTGATAAACATATTTGGAAGTGCCAAAAAAAGGACTGTGCAAAGTACAAACATAAGACATCAATCAGAAAAAATCATTCTTTTTTAATTCTAAATTGACGCTTCAAAAATGGGTTGAAGCCATTTTTTATTGGTGATGAAATTGGAGAAATGAGTGCATCTCGGTTATAAAACATCTCACTGAAAGCTATGATTGATTTATATAGTTTCTTTCATGAAGTATGCACTAAGCATTTTGAAACTAACCCAGTTCAACTAGGTGGGCCAGGTATTACAGTGCAAGTGGACGAGTCTTGCTTCTCACATAAACCCAAACATCACAGAGGAAGTACTCATCATTCACAAATTTGGGTTTTTGGAATTGTAGACACATCAACAACACCAACCATAGGATATATGGAAATAGTTGAGCGACGTGATGCTGGTACTCTTTTGCCAACAATTGAAAAAGTAGTTAGGCAAGGATCGACTGTTCACTCAGACGAATGAAAAGCATATCAGAAAATCAGCAACATAGGATACCAACATGAAACTGTGAACCATTCCTTAAATTTTATTGATAAAAAGACAGGTGTTCATACGCAGCACGTAGAATCCTATTGGAACAAGCAGAAAGGTAAAATAAAAAAGATGAATGGATGCAAAAGGGAATTCTTACACTCCTATTTACAGGAATTTATTGACCGTGGGAACGTTATAAGGAAACTTTATTTGATTCTTTTTGTTCTGAAATTTCAAAACAATATGTGTGCAATTAATTTCAACTGATTTAATTTTATTTACAATAAATATGATATTGTTATGATACAATAAAGTTTGTTCATACTTACCTGGCAGATATATATATAGCTGTATTTTCTGAAGTCCGACAGAATTTTAAAAACTTCCGACACCACGCGTGGTCGGACCAGGTGGTTAGTACCCATTTCCCCCCCCGCCGCTGGGTGGGAGGCGGGTATCAGGAACCATTCCCATTTTCTATTCATAATTTTTATTTCCACTGTCCCCTGAGGGGAGGTGGGTGGGTACTTGATTATATATATCTGCCAGGTAAGTATGAACAAACTTTATTGTATCATAACAATATCATTTTGTTCATGAAACTTACCTGTCAGATATATATATAGCTGAATCCCACCTTTGGAGAGGTGGGAAGGACAGAAATAGGAAGGAATTTGTTTGGGGAAAACAAATGCATGCAGATTGATTTACATCTTGGTTCCACCTGTTAGCATAGCTGACTTCGTGATTACTGTCACCCAAGTCTGCTTCTGCTTTACTAGAGTTGCCAGCGAGGTAGAGACCTATAAAGCTGGTGCACTCCAGATGATCTGTCAACGGGGGCGTGACCACAATGTGCTAGACCATATTGACCATACCATGAGGGCTAAGAAGTAAAAATAAAATATATATATAAATATATATATCACCACCTGACCAACCTAGCCAAAGTTAAGGTGTGTTAACTAAGGCTTAAGAGTTAAGAAGTCGCCGTTGTCGGCGACTCAACAACTAAATTAAGAGCTCTTCCTAACCATTTTCTACAGGATAGGATGAGTGGTACTTCTTGCCCCCAAGATTGTGTCTGCAGGACACGTATGGCCCTAGCGAGCAGCAGATCTCATATGCCATCTTCACATCTCGCAGGGAGTGTGAAGTGAACACAGAGTTTGCTTCGCTAAAACATGGTACTCAGGATGTTGCTGAGTGCCATGCTCTGTTGAAATGCTTCCGAGGCCGCGCCCCTCCACCTCGTGAGCATTCAGATAAAAAGATTTCAAATCTTTGTGCAAACACACATGAAGGAGCATTTTTGAAAGAACTCCTTAACACTCAAGCCATGGTGTTCTTCGATATGGGCCAAGTCTGGTACCTTTTTCGGGAACACTGCAGATTGCCCCGAATGTACTTCGACTTTCTTGAGTTTTATGTAGATAACAAAACTTGAGAGACCGACCAGGGCACAGGACTCTCTCTGGCTCCTGCCCACTAACTTGTTGCCATCCTTGCTTCCAAGCTCCTGGCCCAAGGACAAAACAGGTTTCCATTCTTAGGCCACAACGGAAGGCTTAGAGAGCACACCGCCTTGTGTTCTCCAAAGCCAAAACTTGTGACGATGGCTTAAAATCTCACTAACCCTCTTTGTCGTATCTAGGGTGGTTAGAAGAAGGCCTTCCTGATCACATGCAAGAAGTTAACAGGTAGGAGAGGTTCGAATGCTTTGACATCAAGAACTTCAGACTACGTCTAAGTTCCATATTGAAAGCTTCGATCTGGACATGCACAGTCAGTCCGTCTGTACTAAAGTCAGGTGACCGACCAGTTGACCAGTCAGACGAATCAAGGACAGCAAGGCTGTACCCTGAAGACCATAAGGTACTATTCTTCGCTGAGGATAAGTGTCTGGACTGCCTGGGCGATTCAATCTAAGCAAACCTTGGGGGTGTATCAACGCAACCCAACGTCGTCAGCGAATCAACTCCTGACTCGAAGCTTCTGGTGCCAGGAGAAAGGAGCGAGGAGCAAAAAGGCGATACAGTCCCGAAGGAAGAATGCCTGACAGTCCAACCTGGTCTCATGTTACACGATCATCGGGGTGTATAAACGCAACCGACTTCGTCAACAAGAAACTCAGGGCTACTATATGTCGCCTGATCTCGCACGAGTGTCTGACTCCGAGAAAACAGGTGAGACAAAAAGTAGATGGTGAGCGAGATTCGAGATTCCACAGAACTCAAAGATCGTGAAGGGCTTTGTTGTTTGACAGACGCAAATCTCTGAGCCCAAAGGCCGTCAACAACATATTTGCGTATTCTTTAATAGTTGTGACTGCCAGCTTATCCCATTCTTCAGACGGAAATGGAAGACGGTAATCTTATTCCTGTCAACATCTCGATAGCCTGAACGTAGTCAGACTCAGAGCGGAGAGGTTATAGGTACCTTTCGAGTTAAGAGTAGACCGACTCTCTCGGAAAAGGTCCTTGGAAAGTGAACTAGGAAGTATGTGACCTCTGTGAATCCAGGATCCTGAAGGCCAACATGGGGCGATCAGCGTCATTGTCGCTCCCTGTGACGTCATAAATCCTCTTATTACATTTCCTAAGCGACTGAAAAGGGGAAAAAGAGACTAAACATCCATCCCCGTTCAATATCATAGGATGGCATTTAATGGTACCGATCCCGGATCGAGAATAAGGGAGCAGAGAAGAAGAAGCCTCTTCGTCCTCAACATATCGAAGAGAAGAATGAAAGGGCGTCCCTAAAGTCTACACAACTCTCACTTCTTCGAAAGAAATATTCCACTCGGAAGTCAATAGTTGCTGCCGTCGATCGAGACGATTCGTACGGACTTTTGCAATCCTGTAACGAACCTCTAGAGGATCGTTACATTCTAACGCCTGTTGTTATAATAGGCTCTTTCTCGTAAACTCGAACAGGGACCGAGAGAAGATACTTCTTAAGATATGAGAGAGCTGTGGAATATCAGAGTTGATCTGGACCACTGGTTCCCAAAAACTCGTTTCGAGGACTGGAGGGACTACCGAATCGCTTTACTTCTTTCAGATTAAGATCCAGGACATTTGAAACCCTATCCAGATATCCGGCACCTTCTTTCTATCACCTCAGGTGATAGACGCACTGAGAGATGTTCAGAATCATTCCTAGATCTTGAATAATATTTCAGTTTCCCGGTCGGAAAAAACTGTGATCTTAATTGCAGTCTATTCGGGGAAACAAAACTTCTTCAGGAAGGAAATGGTCCCAGCAAGCTCATCCATTCCCTCCCCGAGTATTCACTTACTTCCCTAATAACGGCTGCGCTTTGCCTAAGCAGGAGAGCATATAAAAGTGCAATGTTGCGGTAGACTCGTAGTTCTATACCGTGCGGTAACGAGCACCGAAAGGATTAAGAGATAACTCTGTTGAACATAGTAAGGCAAAACAAAAAGAATGCAACGTTTATTCATTCACGTAAGAAATCCCTTCAATCTTAGGCTAAAGTCCGTGATTGTAAGGACAGAGATACAGTTAGTTTCAGTCAATCCCGCAGGAGAGACGTAACCGCCAGCACAGAGATACGGTTAGTCAGTCAATCCCGCAAGAGAGAGAGACGTAACCTACCGCGCATGACAGCGCACGATCTGTTACTGGTGGCTCGGTTGGACTGGAGGACAGAGACAGCGTGACAGCAGCAGCCAGCAGCTTACGAATGTCGTCTCTTAACTTTATGTCTGGGTTGCCAGCTACCCTATTCTACGAAGAAATAGGTCCGTTATTTTTTTGAGCAGATAGACTCTCAAGTGGTATATTTAGGCGAAACAGAAAACGCTAATATATCAGATGCGTTTTGTGTCGTCAGAACACTACCATCCAACGGTAAAAGATAAATCGGAAACTCCTGGAAGTGGCTGCAGGGAGTAACGATTAAATGTCCTTAAAATAGACAATAGACCTCTCGGTTGCCATCCGAAGAGGTAACTACAGCAAGCGTATATGACTTGAACCAACCAGAAATAAAATAACGCAAGGCAAAATGATATTGTTATGATACAATAAAGTTTGTTCATACTTACCTGGCAGATATATATATATATAGCTGAATTCGGAAATACAGCTACATACATATCTGACAGGCAAGTTTCATGAACAAAAACTTAAGAGAATCGAAGCAGTCAGCTCAAGCTTCTTATGTTTATTGGACATATAAGCGTTCATTGACGTAGTCTACAAGTCTATCTTGTACGAGTCTGCGAATGACGAATGAGAGCTCTTCCGAATCTTGTCAATAAGAGCTTATTCGCTTACGCAATATCAAGTTAATGAGATGTTTGTCAATGAGAACTAACCCATTTACGGGACAAAGAGATATTGTCAATGGGGGAAAGTCACTGAATTGACAAAACGTAATCCAGGAAGTCGAGCATTTTATTTTTCCGATTCCCGTCTCAAACGAGGAAGGGGCAAGAATCCTGTTAAGAGACTAGGCTTACGGCAGGGTAGGAACGACGATGTTCAATTCGGCAGCGTAGTCCCGACTAGAAACTAACATAACCTATCATCTGAAAAACCCTTTCAGATGGGCTAAAAAGCTTGCAAAATTATCCTGGGAAGAGGAAGAAATTCTCCAACCAGCTTCCTCTCCCGTATCACAACTAAAGCCTGCTAAAGCTTAAAATTTATTGGCAGTATGGCAAAAAGAAGTCCTATCTGCGCTTTCCTGAAGAGCGTCCTTTTGATGAGTACCTTTGCAAGAATCCTACTGAACATTGCCGAGAGTCCTGACGTGCAGGGGGGACATCCCCCGAGCCTTTACCTAACCCGTAACTGCCTTATCGCAAAGTCTTTTGACTGCGGTAGAGAAAACGAGATCTTCCCTAGAGCTTTCCTTAACTCCATCCACCTTTGCGAAAAGCAATATAATATTGACAGAGATCTCTTGAATTCACGAAACCCGAGGTCTTGCTGGGTTTCGAAGACGAAGTTGTCTGTTCACTTTAAGCTTCCTCCGAAGCACTGCTTACTTCATTCTTTGCATGTGAGGTAGAAGGTATCAACCGAAGGTAGAGGTAAAAATTCTTGAGGCCCAAATCGTAAACAGAGCTTGAAGAGTTCAATAGAAACGTTCAGCCAGGCGACACACCTGGCGTGCGCTGGCGCGCGCGCTCGGCGTCCATGGCGAGCAGTGAGCACGCTCGGCGTCCACTGCGAGCAGCGAGCACTCTCGGCGTCTCCACTGGCGCGCGCGGAGTGCGCTCGGTCGTCCACTGGTGCGCGCTTGGCGTGCACCAAGCCCGGCGCGCGCCTGGCGTCCATCCGAACGTCCCGTCCAAGCCGAGCGTCAAAAGAAGCGTGCAGAAAAGCGTCACGCTCCTGACAGGCGTCAAAACAAGCGAGATACATCTCGGAGAGAATCCGACTGCACGAAACAGTCTCAGGAGAAGGGTCTGATCGTGCAAGAATACGTGGGGCGACTGGCGAGGGAACGCCTTCTTATTCTCACAGTAACAAAACTCGGACGTCCGCTCTCAAAGCGTTCGCGTCCTGCTACTAAGACTTCCATTTCATATTTCTCGTGGAAAGACGTTACACGTGATCAGGCGACGTTCGCCTTCTTACTTCTCACTGGAACGCATAACGAGAGAGAGAGAGAGGACGTAAAGCGTCCTCCTCTACAAAGCTTCTATTTAGAGGGCGCGAGTCCTTCCGAAAGCTCCAACCCCTGCGCGGGGAGGACGCTTCGGAGGACGAGAAGCAATCCTTCAGGATTCGTGCACGTGCACGCACTTAGGCAGTCTGGGGATTTTGGGATTCATCAGAAACTGCCGAAGGCACGCCAGATCGGTGGGGGTTCCTCGTAACCCTCCTTCGGCTTTCGACATGCTCTCTCCCCAGGGTCCTGGGAGTCAAGCAGAGGTCCCGGCCTAGAGGCGAAATAAGGCCGATCTGACGCACCCTCCACTACACAAGGGGCACTGTCACTGCACTTAGCCACTTCGCTATTGCTCTCTAAAGCAAGCACTTTCGATTCTAAGATACGAATCGAAAGAGTATAAGAGAAAAGGGCAATAACCTCTACAGACACTGTTTAGGGCCCGAAGGCAACATTACAGGGTTATGAGAAACAATAACAGAAGTAGCACTCTTCACAACAATGAAGGAGAGCGATCACCTCTCGCAGACAAATTCATAACCCGTAGGCCATACTTACAGGGGTTAGGCAAAAAAAAAAAAGTCTACAGGAAGGTTAGCAGGTTCACGGGTCACTCCCCGACTTTTGTTTACTGAATAATTGCGTACATACGAATCATACGTTTTCCTTACGGAATTAGACATGTTTACTGATTAATTGCGTACATACGAATCATACGTCTTCCTTACGGAATTAGACAAAGTCTCACACTCCTCACATGACAAATCTCAACAAAGAAGCAAGACTCATACCCCTCGTGCATACCAAGTGCGGATCTACCGAAGCTTTCGGTAGCCACACCCTATCTTTGCAGACAACACCCTCTGAAACTAGCCTAACTAGATTCAGAATATCTTATGCAAAATGAATCAAATTCAAATCAATTTAAGATAGCGTATGTCTAGCCACAAATCCAAGTAAATAAATTAAAAGACAATTAGGATACTTAGCGGCAATGAAGTTTGTTTCCAAAATCTTAAGACGGAGGTACTGGAAACAGGTGTTTCCAGCACTGGCGACAGAAAAATTATGAATAAAAAGAAAATGGGAATGGTTCCTGATACCCGCCCGCCTCCAGCGGCGGGAATGGGTACTAACCACCTGGCCGACCACTGCGTGTGTCGGAAGTTTTAAATTCTGTCGGACTTCAGAAAATACAGCTATATATATATCTGACAGGTAAGTTTCATGAACAAATGTGTGCTTTTAATTTGACATACTTTTTGTAATTTTTATACTTACAAAATAAAGTACTTTTATAATAGTTTATTCATTTTCAATGTTATATTCATAGGGTCCAACTGGGACCCCTATTCTTCAAAAGGCCCACCCCTATTCTTCAAAAGGCCCAAACTGGGACCCCTATTCTTCAAAAGGGTTGTATGAGACCGCTATTCTTCAAAAGCTCCAAACATTTTTCCAATTTTAACGAATAAAAGGCTGTTTTGTTTGGTTATAGTAATTTTTTTTTCAACTGAAAAATATAACCCTATGCTAATCACCTTCTGGATTATGAGTTTCCTTCCTTTACTGAAATATATCAGTTACAAGTATCTTCCTAGGCAACCAACACAAATAAAGAGATCTGTGCACTTTACAAGCAGCTAGAATAAGATATTAAACAACTCCCATCATAAGTAAAGAGAAAAAATTGTATGAAATGTTGCTTCTTACCTTTAGATTTTCTGCAGTAAATTCGAAGGGAGTGTCAACATTGTTTTCTGGTGAATCTCTATGCTGAAAGACAAAATTATTTCCATAAATATGTGAAAACAGGCATATTAAAAATAACCAATAAAAATTATATTCAACAAAGGAAATAGAGAGTATTTTCAGTCATTTAGATGTAAGCTCTAGCTAGTAAAAGAGGGCATTATATTTCAAAATTAGAACACAGTACGGAATCTCTGCAAACACATACATATATCCAAAATCTTTTCTTCCCATCCAAATGTAGATTAATTTGAAGAATTAAAGTAAGGAAAAGTGTAGTTGTTTTAAAGTTGCAACTTTTTTGGCTATTAAAATTTACAGATTTTATTAACACGGTATTCATAGTGTATACTGTACTTGAATCCAAAAATACTGGGGAAACATGTTCTATAAATACACACCAATGCCTAATTAGAAGCAGTACACTGGTACTCAAAGGTTAGACAAAGCCATATCAGCAACAAAGACAAGAAGCGATATTGTTGTTTATACTGTAATTCAGTTTTAATCACATAATCTGATTAAAAATACAGTAATACTCTTCCTGATCCATTTTGGAAAAATGTGAAATTGGTAGAAAACTTAGAGAGCAAGAGAAAATGCTACAAGCTACATTTACGAAACACAAAACTGAATATAAAAAACAAAGGCAACATTTACGTATTTAGAATGAATAATTTCTAAAAGCACCAATTATAAGAAATAAAATGTAAAATATTATGTAAACAGTGGCAATTTTACTTACCACAAAAAGGCTGTCACTGCACACGGCAGGACTCCCGTGTAGATTGCGGACACCCCTTACCTGCAACATAAAACAACAATTGATTGCACATAATATAATGCAGCTACAAGGTATTTGCAGAAAACAGCAAATCTGACCCAAATATTTGTGGCTCCCATACTTATTAATCATCCAGTATCCATGTTTTCAACTGTTAATCCAAGATACAAATTACTGCTTTGAATTATAATGGTTTACAGGCAGTCCCCGGCTTATGACGGGTTCAGCTTACGACATTCCAACGTTACGACAATTTTCAATTATATTCGTCAGAAATTATTTCCAGGTTTCAGACACATGTTCCAGGGCTATGTCGTTTACGATGCTGGTCTGGCAGAAGAAATGTGACTCCAAAAATGCAAAATAATCAATATTTTAAGTTTTTTTTTTTTTAATGAAAAATGCAATAATAATGCAGTTTACAGAGTTTTTAATACACAAAAAGCATTATAAGTAAGGTTTTCTTAGGATTTTTTATGATTTTCCGGCTTAAGACGATTTTCAGCTTATGATGCGTCTCAAGAACGGAACTTTGTCTTAAGCCGGGGACTGCCTGTATACTGCTAGTTATACTGTATACATATACATAATACAGATAATGTACATCTTGTACTGACTTGCACTTTTTCAGAAAACTGCATCATATCATTATAGCAGCTAATGTTGACTTGTCACATAGGCCTGGGGCTAGTTCAACATTGTGTTCGTTGTATAGAATGTACTACAATGACAAAATCCTCTGCATTTTTCATTACCTGATCCGTTAATTATTGCTAGCAACACTAGCCCAGCTCTTGCTGAAACAAGTGTGTACCCAATTCAAAATTACTCAGTTTGCTAGGAGTTTTATCTTGGCTACAACTAAAATGTTCAATAGTTTGCCTAGTGCAAATGTTTCTACAAAGAACAAACTCATTCCTACTTTCTATTGGCATCTCCTGAATTCAGGCGTTTCTGTCTTATTATCTATTCCCTCGTATACCTCTATTTAGTAATCACCTTTTCCTATAATTTGAATCTCACTGCGGGCTATTTCCTTTTGAGCCCTCTTAGGTTTAGAGTCTACGGACTTTGTCTATAGTAGATTTCCGCTGAAGTCTTTAAGAAAGAAAGAATGTAAGGTCAAAAACTTGCTAGTGGGATATCAAAGTCAGGTATGGCACAACACCTTATATTAAGCCTGGTTATGTTAGAATAGATTCAATTCACAATGTACTGCATTGATTACGAAAAAAAAAATCAGGTTACTTTAGGCTACACAGTAAAAAATAACAGGTTCAAGTCTAGAATACTTTACATGTTATGTTAGGCTATCTTTGAAAGCAGGTAGGAACAGAGCAACCATATGGACAGGAGACAGGCCCACTAGGCTGGTAGTTCACGTGGATACATAAATTTACTTGAAAAATGATATTGTTAGTATACAATAAAGTTTTGTACATACTTACCCGGCAGATATATACTTAGCTTATGTCTCTGACGTCCCGACAGAATTCAAAACTCGCGGCACACGCTACAGGTAGGTCAGGTGATCACCCTCTCCCGCCGCTGGGTGGCGGGAATAGGAACCATTCCCGTTTTCAGACCAGATTTTTCTCTTACGCCTATCTCCTGAGGGGAGGATGGGTGGGCCATTCATTGTATATATCTGCCGGGTAAGTATGTACAAAACTTTATTGTATACTAACAATATCATTTTTGTACATGCAACTTCCCCGGCAGATATATACTTAGCTGATTGACACCCTTGGTGGCGGGTAAGAGATAGTTACTTAATATAAATAACAATAAAAACAGGGAAACAACATCTGTTGTAGTCATACCTATATAAAACTTATTAAAACCTTGGTTCCTACCTTATTGGGCAGAAGACTTCATGATTACTGTCTATGAGTCTGCTTGCCTGAAGAGTTTCAGTGGGGATGAGACCTGACACTGATAGCTCTTCTGGATCGTGTCAATGGGGGCGAGCCCGCTTACTTGACAGAGCCTTGTCTTGGATCATACCAATGGGGGCTAGCCCACTTACATGGTAGAGCCTTCACCTTTGTCGTATCAACGGGGACTAACCCTCTTACATGACAGAGCCTAGGTCCAAATCACTAACAAGGAGCACGAAAAACCAATCCCGACCACCTGACCACACTACATTTGTTAACACTACGATTTGAAAGGAGCATTCCCAAGACTCCTTCCAATCGACCATAAAAATGATATTGTTATGTTACAATAAAGTTTCATACATACTTACCTGGCAGATATATACATAGCTAAGACTCCGTCGTCCCCGACAGAAATTCAAATTTCGCGCCACTCGCTACAGGTAGGTCAGGTGATCTACCGGCCTGCCCTGGGCGGCAGGACTAGGAACCATCCCCGTTTTCTATCATATTTTCTCTCTTCCACCTGTCTCCTGCGGGGAGGCTGGGTGGGCCTTTAATTGTATATATCTGCCAGGTAAGTATGTATGAAACTTTATTGTAACATAACAATATCATTTTCATACAATCAACTTACCTGTCAGATATATACATAGCTGATTGGCACCCTTCGGTGGAGGGTAAGAGACAGCTACTATATGGAATAGACAGGTAAACAACATATGTTGTTTACCCAGTAGTCTGCATCACCTCAAGAAACTTTAGCGAGATATATGATCTATGGCCAAGAGTTCTTGTGGGTCTGCCGATGGGGTCTTATCCGCTTACTCGGCAGAGCCTGAAAGGACTTTGTCAATGGGTGCTGATCCACTTATATGACAATACACCTTATGAAGGAGCACACAACCAATCCCGACCACCTGATCCTAACCATATGTTAGAACTAAGGATTGTTCCGAGTTATCCCCGAACTCTTCACAACAACCGTAACTCAAAAACCACCACGCACACATACATAATTTCTAAAAAAAAATTATACTCATCTAATTAGATATGACAAGCTTCTCTTACTGAACAACATAGACGGCCGCCCGTGCTAAACCAAGTCCTCCATTGTTCGAAGAGACTCCAGACCATATCTAAAAAGAAGAAAAGTATATACTTTTAAGGATTGGTGTCGGCTCCCGTACCCAGAATCGTATCCGCCGATACGAAAGGACCCAGAGAAAAACACTTCTCATATGTCACACGAACGTCTTTCAAGTAATGAGGATTGCAAATACTGAGTTGCATCTCCAAAATGTCGTATCTATGATGTTTTTAAGGCGACATATTCTTATGAAACGAGAGAGACGTCGCTACTGCTCTCACTTCATGAGCTTTAACTTTCAACAGTCGTAAACTGTTCGCAGAACAGACCTTATGCGCGTCTGTAATGACGTTCCTCACAAAGAATGCCAGAGCATTCTTGGACATCAGTCTTGTGGGGTCTTTTACCGCGCACCAAAGACCTTGTCTAGAGCCTCCCATCTGATGCTTTCTCTGAATGTAGAACTTTAGAGCTCTTACAGGGCATAGAGATCTTTCTGCTTCTCTTCCTACGAGACTCGATATGCCTTTGACTTCGAATGACTTAGGCCAGGGATTCGAGGGATTCTCATTCTTAGCTAAAAACAGGGTCTTAAACGAGCAAATAGCTGAGTCTCCCTTGAAACCTACTTTATCTTGCAGAGCATGTAATTCACTAACTCTCTTTGCCGTAGCTAAAGATAGTAGGAATAGGCATTTTCTGGTGATGTCTCGAAACTAAGCCAGATGAGGAGGTTCGAATCTTTCAGATGAAAGAAACTTGAGAACCACGTCTAGGTTCCAGTTCGGAGGGACCGGTTCCTTCGACTTTGAAGTCTCAAAGGACCTTATGAGATCGTGGAGATCTTTATTATCTGCTAGATCTAATCCTCTATTCCTGAAGACAGCCGAGAGCATACTTCTGTATCCCTTTATTGTGGATACAGCTAGATGAGATTGCTCTCTCAGGAATAGAAGGAAATCAGCAATTTCCGCTATAGAGGTAGTGGAGGAGGACAACTTCTTAGTTCTACACCACCTTCTAAAAACCTCCCACTTCGACTGATATACTTTCGTAGTGAGGTTTCTGCGTGCTCTCGCGATCGCGCTTGCAACTTCGCGAGAAAACCCTCTCGCTCTGGCGAGTCTTTCGATAGTCGAAAGGCAGTCAGAGCGAGAGCGGGGAGGTTTTTGATGATACCTCTTGAAGTGTGGCTGTCTGAGAAGATCCATTCCCTCTTCTTGGTAAGGATCTTGGAAAGTCTACGATCCACTCTACCACCTCCGTGAACCAATCTTGGGCCGGCAAAAGGGGGCTATCAATGTCATCCTCGTCTCCTTTGACGCCACAAACTTTTTTAGTACTAGTCCCAGGATTTTGAATGGAGGAAAAGCATAGACGTCTACGCGAGACCAATCTAGCAGGAAGGCGTCTACCATAAGAGCTCTTGGATCTTCCACGACGAGCAAAAGGACTGCCAGCCATTTTGGAAATGAATGTGGCGAAAGAGAATCCACATGAGGTGTCCCCCACAGCGACCAGAGATCTTGACACACCTCCTCGTGTAGGGTCCACTCTGTATGAAGGACCTGGTTCCTCCTGCTGAGTCTGTCCACCCTCACATTCTTTACTCCCTGAACGAACCTTGTCAGAAGGGAGATGTCCTGTGAGACGTCCAAAGCAAAAGGTCTCTCGTCAGTTCGTAAAGGAACGAGGAGTGAGTCCCTCCCTGTTTTCGAATGTAGGCAAGTGCGGTGGTGTTGTCCACGTTTACTTGCACTACTTTGTTCGACACCAGAGGTTCTAGACTCTTCAAAGCCAGATGCACGGCGAAGAGCTCTTTGCAGTTTATGTGCCAAGCCACCTGCGCTGGTTCCCAGGTGCCTGACACCTCCTTCGAGCCTAATGTTGCTCCCCAACCTTTCTCCGACGCGTCGGAGTACCAACACTAGTCTGGGTTCTGGGTCCTTAGAGAGATCCCTTTGTTCTCTTCCAGAGGGGCAACCACCATTCCAGGTGCGGTCTTATCTCCACTGGAATGGGAAAGGCGTCCGAAAGTTGTCCAGTTTTCCAACTCCAAGACTTCTTGAGGAAGAATTGAAGCGGACGTAAATGAAGTCTTCCTAGCTGGAAGAACTGTTCGAGCGAGGAAAGGGTCGGGCCCTAGAAGGCTCAACCATTCCCTCGCCGACGTATGTTCCTTCCTTAAGAAGAGAGAGACTATCTGCAACCTTTTGCGATTCTCTCTTGCGAAGGAAATACTCGAAAAAAAAACCAAAACCCGAGAATCCATCCGGAATCCCCAGATAGACTAAGTTCTGTCTGGGGTCAGCTGGCGACTTCTCGAGGTTCACGAGCAATCCAATGCTTTGATCAGATCTAAGTTAACGTCAGGTCCTCCAAGCACTCTCTCTCTGATCTGGCCCTGATGAGCCAGTCGTCCAGATACAGAGAGATATTTTACTCCTTTGAGGTGAAGAAACCTCGCCACATTCTTCATCAGGCTTGTGAAGACCTGAGGAGCTGTGGACAGGCCGAACACAAGGCTCTGAACGAAAGATCCTTCCCCCGTCATGAAACGGAGGTTACTTCTTCGATGAAGGGTGGGATCGGGACGTGAAAATAGGCGTCCTGGAGATCTAGAGACACCATCCAATCTCCTTGTCGCAATGACGCAAGGACTGAAGCAGAAGTCTCCATAGAGAACTTCTCCTTCCGAACAAATTTGTTCAGAGAGCTGACGTCTAGTACTGGTCTCCAGCCTCCCGAGGCCTTCGCACCAGAAAAAAGGCGATTGTAAAACCACCCGGGGAGTTTTGATCCAGTACTAGTTCTATCGCTCTCTTGTCCCACATTTGATCCACCATCGATCGAAGAGTATACCCTCAGCACAGGATCCTTGTACTTGGCTGTTAGTTCCCGTGGTATTGACGTTAGGGGAGGAGTGTTCAGGAAAGGGATACGATATCCCTTCCTTATTACCGACAACGATGACGCTGTCTGCGTTTATAAGTGTCCAGGCCTCCACAAATCCCAGGAGCCTGGCACCTACTGGTGCTTGGAGGAGAAAGCAGCATCTTTCCCTTTTTAAAGGGACGAAAGGCAGACCTACCTCTCTTCTCAGGAGCCTTCCTTCTTGCGGGAGGTCGTGAGGTAGGGCCACCTCGAAAGGGCTGATCGGATGTACTCGGTCCTTTCTTGTCAGGTTTAGAAGCAGGCTTCTTCTTCCTTGCTGACTGCGTCAGAAGGTCCTGAGTCGCCTTCTCAGTTAATGATCGAGAAATGTCCTTCACCAACTGAGAAGGGAACAAAAAATCAGACAAAGGCGAATACAGCAGCGCTGCCCTCTGAGCGTGGGAGACTGCCTTGGTATTAAAAAGGCACCATATACCGTACCTCTTTTTTAGAAGACCTGCCTCTCCAAACAAAGATGAGATTTCAACGAGCCATCCTGCACCGCTTTTGTCTATACAAGACAATATGCCACAAAAGATAAAAGGCTTCTGGTTCGATTCCTTCAGATCATGGGCTTTCTTGGACATCACCCCAAGGGACCAATCTAAAGAAGTTGAAAACTTCCAATACATGAAAGAGTCCCTTGAGGAGATGGTCCAGTTCAGAAATGCCCATGTAATACGTGCCGAGTTCAGACCTTGGTCGACGTGAAGCGCAAACTAAGGTCGAAAAGTCGCTTCTGACGCTAGACGGAAGAGCAATACCCATATTCTCTCCCGTCTGATACAAATGCCTCTTTTACCAGCTAGTCTCGCTGGAGGCATGCAGGAAGACCGTTCTTACTAAGTCCTTCTTAGACTTCATCCAAGAGTCTAAGGACTGCAGAGCCCTCTTCATTGAAATGGTGGGCTTCATTCTGAGAAAAGACGAAGACTTCTTCGTCTTAGCACTCGAAAACAGAGAGCGCGGAGAAGGAGGAGCGGCAGGAGTCAATTCGTCTCCATACTCCTCTAGAAGCAAGGCAGCATCAAACTTTATAGTTCGACAGTCCTTCTCTTCCTTGATATTCTTCGTCCGAGTTTACTTCTAACTCGGGATCTAAATGAGTCTCTGCTCCCAACTCTGTACGTTCTTCCTCTGGAGGAGACAAACTCCTAATAGGAGAGGGGCTAAGGGAATGATATTCCTTCCTCTTCCCCGCTTTAATAGCCCTGGAAGGCGCCAAAAGCTCAGGCTTCTCTCCATAAATAGAAGACGCTTCCCGCTTGGATGACGCTTCTCGTCCGCCAAGCGTCCTGGCTGACGCCTCCCGCTTACGTGGCTGCTGACGTCCGGATGACGCCTCGCGCCTGGAAGACGCTCCGCTCTCAAAAGGCGTCCTAACTGGCGCCAAAATATGTGTTGGAGCTTTGCGTCTACCATCAGCTTTCAAAGACGCTTCATGTCTAAAAGACGTCTCACGTCTCTCTGGCGTTACGTATCTTTCGTAAGCTACCGATCTCGCTCTCGAACCCGAAGCTTCTGTGATATGTTTAGAAGCTTCACGTTTGCATGACGCTTCTCGCTTAGCAGGGGAGAGAGGACGAGACTTCTTGATTGGAAGCGCAACGTCCTTCCTACGAGGCGCTAAAACTCCCACCAAAGAGGCCAGTTGTTCTTGTACTGCCATGATAATCTTCCTTGAAGCTTCTCCCACGTCAACTGCATGACGCCTTTCGTCATCAATCGGGGGAGAAGTAGGAAAGGGTACTTCTGCGTCCTCGTCGGGTGACGCTGACGCCACCTTCGCCTTCTTAATAGAAGAGGGAGCGTCATCTGAGAAACGCTCTGGGCTCGAATCAATTTCGGGTTCTTTCAAATGCCGTTTCAGAGGCCTCGATAAATCCGACTCCTTCCACCCTCGTTTAGGTGAGGGAGAGGGAGAGGATGAGAAACACTCACGAAGGACGCTTTTTCTAAAGCGCCCTTGAGCAGCCTGCCACGAAACAGAGCTTGCTGAAGGGACGTCTGACCGTTGGGGATTCCCCACGACCTCCTTAAGGCTTTCGACTTTCCTTCTCCTCTGGGCATGGGAGCTTGGAAGAGGTCTAGGCCTGGGAGCGTCGCAGGGACGATCAAACGCCCCCTCCACAACACTGGGAGAACTCACTTCACTGTAATGCTCACTTTTCACTAGCCTTACCTTGTAAGTCCGCCATTTTGGACTTCATGTCTCGAATAGTAGCTTTCAGATCGGCGATTTCCGAGGCCGATTCCGAAAGTACACTTTGTGAATTAGACACATAGGGAGAATCTAAATCATTAGGATTAGAATAATTATCAGTAAAAGGCTCAATAGGCCTTGAACTCACACCTTTCAGACGTCTAACCCTATCCCTCTCTAACTTCTTCAAATAAGAAGTTAAAGTCTTCCACTCTTCTGCATTTAATCCCTCGCATTCATGACAAGTATTAGTAGCAGAACACTGAAACCCCCTACATTTACGACATACAGTGTGAGGATCAACCGAAGCTTTCGGTATCCTCACCCTGCAGCCTACATTCCACCCACACATTCTCACACTCACATTTGAATCAGAACATACTGAGAAAAAAAAATCCAAAAAGCAATTCCAAAAACAGTCCACAGTAGCGAAATGCCAAAAACACGATCCAGATACGTCACCAAAAAGCCGATAACGATGATCAAAGGATGAAATAAGAATCTAAGTCAGGAGGTAATAGCAACAATGTTTGATACCACCGGCGACAGAGAAAATATGATAGAAAAACGGGGATGGTTTCCTAGTCCTGCCGCCCAGGGGCAGGCCGGTAGATCACCTGACCTACCTGTAGCGAGTGGCGCGAAATTTGAATTTCTGTCGGGGACGACGGAGTCTTAGCTATGTATATATCTGACAGGTAAGTTGATTGTATGAAAACACAACACCAAAAAACATTTAAAAATACTAACTTATCTAACTATAAAGGATTAGGTTCAGCTCCTTGCCCCAGCAACGAATCCGCAGACACGAACGGTCCGAGAGAGAAGCACTTGTCATAAGTGACTCGCACGTCTCTTAAGTAATTTGATGCAAAAACCGAATTGCACCTCCAATAGGTGGATTCGACAAGAGTGTATCGACATATTCCTATGATACGCTAAAGAGGTAGCTACAGCTCTGACCTCATGTGCTTTGTCTTAGAAGCCTTAAAATGTTCCTCTTCACAGGACAGGAAGCATCGCGTTCTTTGATAACGTCTTTAATAAAATACGCTTGAGCATTCTTAGAAATCATCCTCTTAGGATTTCTTACAGAACACCAAAGGCTATCTACATTTCCACCAAGTAGCTTCTTCCTCTCTAGGTAGAACTTGAGGATCCTGACTAGGCACAATGTCCTCTCTAAGTCTCTCCCTACCAAAGAGGACAGTCCCTTAATCTCAAAGTTCCTTTGGCCATGGTTTAGAAAGATTTTCGTTCTTTGCTAAAAACAGGGGATTAAAGGAGCATACTGCAGAATCTTCCTTAAAGACCACAGTTCCTTCTAAAGCCTGAAGTTCACTAACTCTCTTAGCAGAGGCTAGTGCAAAGAGAAAGAGAGACTTTCTAGTCAAGTCTCTGAATGAGGGAATTTTGAGGAGGTTTCGAATTTCATCGGACATTAAATATCTAAGGACCACATCCAGGTTCCAACTTAGTGGTCTTATAGTCTTGGACTTCGAGGTTATTTCAAAGGACCTTAACAAGTCATGCAGATCCTTGTCTTCCGAGACTATTAAGGCCTCTATGTCTAAAAACAGATGAGTAGCACGCTTTTATATCCCCTTATTGTGGTAACGGCCAGATTGCATTTCTCCCTCAATAAAGGAGAAAATCCGCTTATATTTTCATTACAGAGGTACTGGAAGGGAGGACTACTTTCTGGGACTTTGGCCCATCTTCGGAAAAACAACCTCCCACTTCGACTGGTACACGCGAAGAGTTGAAGGTCTTCTGGCTCTAGCAATTGCCTGTTGCAGCCTTGCGTGAACAAAATCCCCCCTCGCGCTCTTTGTCTGTTACGAGTCCCCCTTCGACAGTCTGAATGCAATCACGGACTGAGAGCGGGGAGGTTTTTGGTTTATTTCCTGGTCTAAAAAAAAAAAAAAAAAAAAAAAAAAAAGGGAAGGGAAAAAAAACAAAAGAAAAAACCCAAAACGCAAGACAAGGTGGCTGTCTGAGAAGATCCTTCCGCAGTGGAAGGGCCCTCGGGAAATCTATCATCCATCCAGTACCTCTGTGTACCATTCTGGGCTGGCCAGAATGGGGCGATGAGGGTCAGTTTTTGGCTCCCTCCGTCGAAAACGAACTTCCTTACCACCTCTCCTATTATCTTGAAAGGAGGAAAAGCGTACCCGTCGATCCCCTTCCAATCCCAGAAGGAGACCGTCCACTGCAACTGCCTTTGGATCTGAAATCGGAAGAGCAGTAGTTTCTCCAACCTCGCATTCCAATTTTTTTTTTTCGTTGCGAACAGGTCGATATTGGGTCTCCCCCCAGAGGTCCCAAATCTCGGCGCAACACTTCTGAATTGCAGAGTCCCCATTCCGTGGAAAGGACCTGGATCTCTTCTGCTCAGAAGAATCTGCTCTCACGTCTTTTCCCCCTGGATGAACCTGGTTAGAAGAGGTTATTCGCCGGTTCCTCGGTCCAAAAGAAGAAGCTCCTTTGCTTTTCTTTTCTTCGAACAGGGAGAAGGAGTTGAGTCCCTCCTGTTTCCTTATATAGGCTAGAGCTGTCGTTGTTGTCCGAATTCACTTGCAGCACGGAACCCAATACTTGAGTTCGAAGTGAACGAGAGCTAGATGGACTGCTGCCAGTTCCTTCTTGTTGATATGCCAGGACAACCTGTTCCCCATTCCAGGTTGCCTGACAACTTCTCTCGAGCCTAGAGGTCGCTCCCCATCCTTTTTCCGAGGCGTCTGTGAATGAACACTAGGCGAGGGCTCGACAAAAAGAACTGAAGGGAGAGCCCTTGATTCAATCTGTTTGGCTCTAACCACCAACTGGAGGTCCTTTTTATGCTCTTCAAGAAGGCTGAAAGGAGTCCGAAAGCTCTTGGTGCTTCTGATCCCATTTCTCTCTGATGGAAGAATTGGTAGGGTCTTAAGGTAAGTCCTCCCTAGAGACAAACGACTGTTTCCAACGAGGAAAGGGTCCCTTGAAGACTCATCCATTCCCTCGCGGAACATAGTCCCTTTCTCTAGGAAAGGTCGTCACTTTTCTGTAAACATCTCTCCTGTCGTTCCTTTGATGGATACACACGAAAACCCCGAGAATCCATCAGAATCCCCAGATAGACAATGCTTTGCTGTGGATTCATCTGTGGGACTTCCCGAGGTTTAGTAACAGTCCCAAGGACTGAACTAGATACCAGTGTTAATTTCAAGGTCCTCCAGACATCGATCTTTTGATTGGGCCCTGATCAGCCAATCGTCGAGATACAAACGAGATTCTTACTCTTCGATATGAAGCCAATGAGCGACATTCCTCATAAGAAACCACCCGTGAACACCTGAGGGGCCGTGGCAAGACCGAAGCATAGGGGCTCGAAATGAAAAACTTTGCCCTGTACCATGAATCTTAGGTACCATTCCTGGACGAGGGATGGATAGGTACATGAAAATAGGCATCCTGAAGGTCCAGGGACACCATCCAATCCCTGGACGAAGCGCTGCAAGAACGGAGGAAGTCGTCTCCATCGTGAACTTCGTTTTGAACAACGAAGCGATTCAGGGCACTTACGTTCCAAGGGGACTGAATGTCTCCACTTTCCTGAGGCTTTTGGTAACACAAGAAAGAAACGGATTGTAGAACCCTGGAGATTGAAGTCTTGAACCCTTTCTATCGCCTCTTTGTCCATCATTTCTTCTACTAGTTGAAGCAGGGCCTGGTTCTTTAAAGAATCTCGGTATCTTGCTGTTAACTCCCTTGGGAGTTGTTGTTACGGGAGCTTCTCCCAGAAGGGGATAAGGTATCCTCTCTCGAGGATAGAGAGGACCAGTTGTCCCGCCCCTCTCTGAGCCCAGACTTTCGCAAAAACTTCAGCAGTCTGGCTCCTACTGTAGTCTGGAGGAACTACTTTACTCATTGTGGTTTAGGGAAGGGCTTACGTGCTGATCTTCCTCTCTTAACCGGTCTCCTACTCCTAAGAGAGGGTCTAGCCGTCGTTCTCCCTCGAAAGGGTTGCTGGAAAAAAGCAGGCTTCTCTCTTTTAGGTTTTTAGCCAAAAGGTACTGCTGGTTTTTAGTCTTTTTTCGCCGACTGCGCAAGCAGATCCTGAGTCGCCTTTCCGGATAACGACTTAGATATATCTCTCCACTGTCTCTTGTGGAACAGGTGACTAGACAGGGGCGGGGAATAAAGCAGAGAGGAATCTCTGTAGAGGGGGGGAGGACACCACCGATTTCGTCAAAAAAGAACTGGTAGACAGATCTCTTTTTAAGGACTTGCCGATCCAAAAGAGAGAAGCCACCTCCGTAGATCCATCCCATCAAGGCCTTATCCAGGCAAGAAAGTACACTTGTTAAAACTTCCATCGAAACAAAAAGTCTGGATCCTGTGCTCTCTTAGCAAGGGCTCCCAAGCCCATCCATAAAATTAAAGAACCTTCAAGTGTGCGAAATAGACCCTTAAGTAAAAATGGTCCATTTCGCACCATTCCCCATGAGGGCCTTTGCCGAATGAAGAGAGCGTCTTCTCGACGAAGCCACTAATGCTGAAAAAAAAAATTCAAGGAGCATCAGCTGAAGAAGGGAGGCCCATCCCATTGGCTCTTTCGTGTCATACCAGACACCTGGCTTTACCTGCCAACTTCGAAGGAGGGCAGGCAAAAAAAAACCGTCTTGCCCGCTTCTTGTTTAGAAGAGGAGCCAGTTCTCCAAGCTCTTTGATGGCTTTCTTCATCGAAAGGGTCGGAATTCATTTTCCACGCAACGAAGATGGACTTGGGAAAAGTTTAGTGCTTGAAAGCAGTGATCCCGGCAAAGGAGGATCTGCAGGACGAAGAGAGTCACCGAACTCTTGAAGAAGCAGGCTGCCAGTCTCTTGTAATCGGAGACGACCGCATCTACAGGAAGTTTCCTCCTCAGATACCTCTTCAAAGGTAGCAATTATAGGAGAAGAATGCCTCTTCGGGAGAAGGAGTCCTAAGAAGGAGAAGCGCTCTTTTCCTTCGAAGGAAGTTTGGTAGAGGAAGGAAGACCACTCCCCAAAGAGATCCTATTGCCTGAAAGAAACAGTTTCTAACTGGAAGGGGCCTCGCAGAAGAAGAATGTCTGCTTCTTTCTCAAAAGTTCTTGCTGCCTGAGAGGGAAGAGCTCGCATCTTTACAGGAACTCTATAAGGAGTAGGGCGAGAATCCGTAAACAGGCTCTTTTCAGGCTCTGTAGCGTGCTATCAGGCGCTACACGGCCTTGGGGTAGAAAAAACGTCTGCTCTCATCCTGGCTCCTGCCAGCGGAGAGGGGTTTACTTCCTTCCGAATGTTTCTCGTAAGAAGGCAAACTCGTAACTCCTAAGGAAAACGCCTAACAGGAGTAGAGCGTAGAGAACCCATCCTGCCTCTTTTCAGGCTCCTGGTGTCTGCGTGGAGAGGCGCTACGTCCCGTTCTGGCGTCTGGAAGGAGTAAAACGCCTGTTTGAAGAATACCTTACCTTCTAACATCACGATGGCGCCTTGCTAGGAGAGGGCGCTAAAATCTCCTCCGAGAACGTCCTGGGGGGCAGAGACTTCTTCTCTCTCTCTGCGTCCCCGTGAATAACGGAGATTTATTCTTTGATCCTTAAGATAGCAAGGAGAGGGGCGCTTGTATCTCTCAGACAACGCCTATAAGGAGAAGAAAAACATTTCTTTACTCCTACGAAAGGATCGACTATCCTGGTCAGGAGAGGGGGCTTGCGCCCTTATTCGTGGGCGTCTAGACGAATGCGGGATCCTACTAGAAGAAGCTCTTCTGGGTCGGAGTAGTAGATCGTTCTCGAAAGGGGGAGAGGCGTATCGTAACGGCCTTGTTGGGGAGTTATAGAGCCCTTCCAGGAGGAGAGGACGCCTACCAGAGTCCGAACGCCGACTTGACGACCGTCACTGGAAGAGAGACGTCCTTCCTGCGAGGGGGGAAGAAAGGCTCCTTAGGGGAACAGCGAGCCTACTAACGAGGATAGCTGCTCCTGCAGTTCCTACCAAGAACTTCTTTGTAGAAGCACGGGAATTCCTTCCGGAGAAGAAAACAGGAGACTTCATCGCTCTCTTCTTCTGAGCAGGAGAATACTCCGGAAAAGGCTCTGGACTGGAGTCTAATGCGTCTCCTGCAGGCTCTCTTTAGACGCGGAGCTCCATCCGCGTCTTGGAGAAGTAGAATCAGAGTCGGACAAACACTTTCCTAAGGATCGCTTTTGTCTATAGCTGTCCAAGGCAGCCTGGGACGAGCCTACAGGGCCTGCCGAAGGGACCCGCTGACCGTTGGGGAAATACTCTACATCCCCCTTGCGGCTTTCGACATTCCTCCTCCCTTGGTCATGGGAGTCTGAAAGAGGTCTAGGCCTAGGAGCAATTGCGGAGTCGGTCAGAACGCCCCCTCCACTACACTGGGGGACCACTGTACACTTAAACACTGCACACTTCACTCTTACCTTCCATTTCTCGTAATTGCCTTTGCAATTTACGGATCGACGCTTCCATTGCAGCTTTCTCCGATCGAGACGAATCTACGATTTCGCTGCGGGGGGAAGGAGCTGAACTTGCGTTAGCAGTAGGAGAAATTACATTAGAAATAGAAAGATTGTCCTGATCCAAAGAGCAGGACCTACTTGAACTTTTAATTTTAGCAGCTTTCCTAATTCTATCTTTCTCCAAACTTATTTACATACGGCAGTCAAAAAAAAACTCTTCCCATTGAACTTCAGTCAAACTCAAACAAAATTCGTCCACATGGTGTTACTAAACTGAGCATTCATTCCCCCTACATTTAACACAAATAGTGTGAGGGTCCACCGCCGCTTTCGGCAGTCTCACCTTATATCCTTCTTTCACACAAACCTAAAACGAGTTTCAGGCACAAACATCAGCCATAATGAAGAATCCTAACAGCAAATCCACCAAATAACGGTCCAAATCAGCGTATACCAAAGCCAAAGAAAGAATACTTCACCAAACAATCCTTAGCAAGCAAGCAGAATTCCGTGCAGGAGGAACTAACAACGATGTTGTCAGCACCGGCGACAGAAAAAATCTGGTCTGAAAAAACGGGAAAATGGTTCCTATTCCCCGCCACCAGCGGCGGGAGGGAGAGGGTGATCACCTGACCTAACCTGTAGCGTGGTTGCCGCGGAGTTTTGAATTCTGTCGGGACGTCAGAGACATAAGCTAAGTATATATCTGCCGGGGAAGTTGCATGTACAAAAATTCATAGCTGACATGGGCTGATCACGAAATACACCAACCCTATAACCAGGCCTGATGGGTATTTGTAAAATTTATCAACATAACATGCATAGCAAATGACAATTTGTCGAAAATTGCATTTTTCCTAACTATACAAACCTGAGGTCCTTTAAACAATAGGAAGTAGCTAGCGGCAGCGGGGGAAATAGGAACGGTCGTAAGCTTCGAACAAGGGGGAGAACGGTGGAGTTAACTGCTTGTCCGATCGTCTTGCGCGCCGCGCGGGGGGGGGGGGGGGGGACTGGGAGGTAAACAAATCAAACACTTTTGGCTTTTGGCCCATGCAAAATACGCAGAGTGAGGGTGCATTGAGGAAGGGATTTTCTTTATGTTTAAAAGTGGACCTCAGGTTTGTATAGGTTAGGAAAAATGCAATTTTCGACAAATTGTCATTTGTTCCGATACGTAATACAAACCATCGGTCCTTTAACAACTAGAAGACTCACTTCTTGGTTGGGTGGGGGGAATCTGAGTCTTTTGATGAAACAGAACTGGTGTTCGTCCATCCCTGGGAATGCCTCCCTGGTCGTAAGAGCGAGGGAGGGATCCAAGCCTCTGTCCGATTGATCGGGCGGTGTGCACCGCAGGATCAATGGTCCAGACCTCTGGCCGATACTAAAGAGAGAGGCAAGCGTATCTCTTCGTACCAGCATTGTAAGAACTTTTTCCTTTACATTTGAGCCAATGTAAAGTAATGGGTTTGTCTCATGTTGGCATCCACTTCTCCCCCTTGTTGGAGAAGTGGTGGATATTTACTCCTATCTCTAGTTTAAAGAGATAGGATGGAGCTCTGTTGAATAGCTTACCTGCATCTGGACTTCCTTTCCAGCAAGGTAACGACCGTATCCCTCTGCCCACAGGTAGAGGTAGAAAAAGATGGTGAAGAGAAAGCCATCACTCTCTCATTCACCACATGCATTCCTCCCAGTCATACCAGGAATCGATGCTGTTCTGCCTGCTCGGGTGCTGGGTAAAAGCTTACACAACGTGTTGAGCAGCCACCACAGGTCCCAAGGAAAAGTATCCAAGGACTTGTGGGCAATATCCCGAAGGTAGGAAGGACGTGAAGGTGGTCTGGTTGGCCCAGACACCTGCCTTCAGGACCTGCGCCACGGAGAAGTTCTTACGGAACGCTAAGGGAGGGTCCGATACCTCTGACTTTCGTGGGCTCTCGGTCGGAGCGTACGGATGTCGTCGCTACCATCAGCTTCGTACGCCTCTCCTGATCACCTCACGTAGCCAGAAAGAAAGCGTGTTCTTGGAGACTTCTTTCTTGTTGACCAGTGCTAACGAAGAGGCGTCGACACTCAGGCCTGAGATGTCGAGTTCTCTTCAGATAGCGCCGTAGCGCCCTCACAGGACAAAGGCAGCATCTCATCCGCATCGTTATCTGTAAAGTCAGCAGGGAGGGGGATCGTGAAAGTACTCGAACCTGTCGTCAGGGATCGAACGGATTTCTGAGTCTTAGCTACGAAGTTCGGGACGAAATCGAGCGTCACAGATCCCCAGCCTCTGGTATGTTTAACCATCATAAGAAAGGCCATGTAGTTCCCCTACTCTCTTCGCCGATGCCAGGGCCCAGCAAGAAGAGGGGGTCTTGAGGGTCAGATCCCTGTCTGACGACTCTCGGAGTGGCTCGAACGTGCTCGAGTCAGACTCCTAAGGACGAGGAGTCACGTCCCACGCAGGGGGGTGGGCCTGAGTTCCCTGGGTGGGCAAGAACCTTTCGAAGCTCCTTCAATTAGCAACGGATATCTCGAAACGAATTCGTGGATATCCAGTCCCCACTCAGTTTTAGGACGAGAAGCCAGAGCGGCTATATATCCCTTAACAACTGTGGGTACTGAGATGGAGCTTCTCTCGGCGAAGAAACACGAGGAAATTAAACCGCTACCTGCTGAAGAGTGGCTCTGAGAGGAGACAAACCCTGTCTAACGACACCAACCCACAGAAGACGGCCCACTTCCCCTGGTACACAGCTTGCAGAGGACTGTCTGACGTGGTCCAGCCATCTCTGTTGCTGCGGCTACGAGAAAAGCCTCTCGTCGCAAGAGATGGGGTGGATAACAGCCAGCCGTGGAAGTTGAAGGACTGGACTGCGCGGTGGTACCGTTCTACGTGTGGCTGGGCTAGAAGGTTGTGCCGAGTTGGGTAGTTCTCTCGGTGCGTCTGCAAGAAGAGCCAGCAGGTCCGGATACCAAACGGCTTGAGGCCGTTTGGGAGCCACCAGGATCATTCTGAGATTGGGAGTGACCAGCGCTCGACTGATCACTTTCCGAATCAGACAGAAGGGAGGAAAGGCGTAAGCGAAGAGGTTGTCCCAGGGGTGTTGGAGAGCGTCCTCTGCAGCTGCCCATGGGTCCGGCACGGCCGAGAAGAACACCTGGGTCTTCCTGTTGTGCCGGGTGGCGAACAGGTCTACGACCGGTCGCCCCCACAGGTTGAAGAGCCTTTTCCGCCACATCTTGTGTGAGAGACCATTCGGTCCCTATCTAACCTGATCCCGACGGCTGAGCTTGTCCGCTACTACATTCCTCTTGCCTGGAATGTAGCGTGCTGACAGCTCTATCGAGTGAGCCGTGGCCCACTCGTGCACCTGCACCGTCACTGAATGGAGCGGAAGAGACACTAGCCCCCCCTGCTTGTTGACATATGCCACTACTGTGGTGTTGTCGCACATCAACACCACTGAGTGTCCCACCAAGCGGTCCCGAAACTCTCGGAGAGCGTTGAACGCCGCCTTGAGTTCCAGGACATTGATGTGAAGGTGCTTTTCGTGATGGTCCCACACACCTGCAGTCAGCAACTCCTCCAGGTGTGCGCCCCTCCCCATCCCTCGGTCGATGCGTCTGAGAACAGAAGCAATCTCCGGGGGGGGGAGTGCGTATGGGCACTCCTAATTAAGAGGTTCTTGTCGTCGAGCCACCAGGCTAGGTCCTGCCTCACCTTGTCCGTGATAGCCACGGGAAAGTAAGGAGGATCCTTGCCTGGGACCAACTCTCCCTTAGCCTCCACTGGAGAGACCGCAGGTGAAGACGGCACCGTGAGGGACTAACTTCTCGAGTGACGACAGATGGCCGATCACGACTTTGCCATTGCTGTGCTGCCTGTTCCTGCCGCGACAGGAACCGGCCGGCTGCCTCCCTGAATTTGCTGATACGCAAGTCTGCGGGGAAAGACTTGCCCTGCTACCGTATCTATCAGCATACCCAGGTACTTCATCTTCTGCTTGGGTTTCTAGATCGGACTTCTCGTAGTTTATCACGATCCCCAGATCGCGACAAAACTTGAGGAGTCGATCTCTGTCCTGTAGCAACTGCGAGCGGGAGCTCGCCAGGACTAGCCAATCGTCGAGATACCTCAGAAGACGTATCCCGTTCGAATGGGCCCAAGCCGACACCAGAGTGAACACTCGCGTGAACACCTGTGGGGCGGTTGAGAGACCGAAACAAAGTGCCCTGAATTGGTACAACCGTCCCGTAAGAAGATGAAGCGGAGGTACTTTCTGGAGGACTGATGGATGGGTATTTGAAAATACGCGTCCTTCAGGTCCCACCGAAAGCATGAAATCGTTCCCCCTGATCGAGTCGAGCACTGAGCGTGCCGACTCCATCGTGAACCGCGTCGTGCGAACGAAGCGGTTCAGGGGAGAGAGGTCTATCACGGCGCCAGCCCCCCGATGCCTTCTCCACTAGGAAGAGGCGGCTGTAAAAGCCTGGTGACTGGTCCTCCACGATTTCTACAGCTCGTTTCGCCAGCATGGTCTTGATCTCCTGTCGAAGAGCGTTGTCCTTTGCTGATCCCCGGACATAGGTCTGTAGATGGACCGGTTTGGAGATGAGGGGGGGCCGAGACTCGAAGGGTAGTAGATATCCCTCCCGAAGGACGTCTACTATCCAGTTTCTCGGCGCCGTAGCGCTGCCAAGTCGCCCAATGGGCTCGCCAGGCACCCCCCCACTTCCGCAGCAGGTGAGGGGGAACGCCGTCCCTAGCGTTTCCCTCCTCGTTTCGACTTCTTTTCCAGCACTTCCTCGGGGAAAGGAGGGCTGGGAGGAGGGCTGATTGCGGCCTCCTCTCGCAGAAGTCGAAACAACTGGAGTCTTCACACGGGGTTTGGACGGTGCAACCGTCTTCGCCGCCGTGGAAGCGCTAGCCAAGCTCTTTGGTTTGGCCGCAGTTACTCGAGGTTGCCCAGAACCTTCGAGACTGCCTGGTGGACTAAGCGGTCACTCTCGTCAGTGCGCCGCCGTTCCACCGCACGCAGCTCCACCATCTCTCCAGGCAAAGAGAGCTGGGGAACTCCTAAGAGGTCCATTTCTTAGCCCGAGTGCCGCCTCACGCCCAGCCCCCTTGGTTCACTCGCGTAAGGACTGCGTCCCGCCCTCACCCGAAGAACCAAGTTGGCCCACAGGTTAGCAGTCTGATGGCGAGGTAAGAGATTGCTCTTCCTCCAGACTGGCACAGTCTCCGAAGGAAGCGGTCGTCTTCGAGAGCAGAACTCCCGGAGCCGGCCGCCACCTTGGATATTGTGAGGGACCACAAATCCAACCAGGAAACTGCCTGAATGCTGCCATAGCGGTAGAATTCCAGGGCAAGTGCCTCCTGCTGCGAGAACCATAGGTTCTCCGACAGGAGCTGCTGCAGGGACACACTGGAGTCAGCCTCGCTAACTCCGGGTTACCTGTTTTCGGCAGTATCGGGTCTTCTGATGGCACGTAAAAAAACGCCGTCTGCCGCTGTAGAGGAGGAGGAAGCAGCTTAGAGGACCGTCCGGATTTTAGCGAGTCCTCCCGTCCTGAGACGAGATTCTCCAACCTGATCCAGGACTGAGTCCGCAAGCTCTGATCGTGGCAACCCCCATCATCATTTTGGGCTCCCTCTTGGGACCCAAAATGACTCGAGCCGGGACGTGGGCTCTGATGGTGGTAGCGGCGATCCTTCCGCGAGGCCATTATGCAGACGCATCAGCTTAATGACTTCCGCGAAGTTCCTCTGTATCTCGGGCGTCACAGCGTCCTGTGGAGTAGGACCGTCCAGTCCCTCCAACAAGAGCATATCCCTCGATACTCCTCCTTCAGAAGAGAACAGCGACAGACCCCTGACGGTCGCCTCCAACTACTTGCGCGTACGTCCTGGTCGTCCTAAGACCGTGCCTGAGCCGTACGGCGTCCATAGCTGGGTCACGCGAGCGGGCGCACCCTCTCGTGATCGCTCCTTGGTACCTCGCTCCTCCCGGTATAAGCCCGAGGAGGTTGAAGGTATAGGAGGAGGCAGACCTGACGCTCCCCCCGCGCTCGAACGCTGGCAGGACCCAGCGTGCGCAGAGGGCTGCTGTCGATCGTCAACAACCCGCGGTGACGGTCTAGCAGCAGGCCTAGCGTCGCCGCTTCGCCTGGGGCGATTGGCTCGGCTGAGAACGTCGAGACCGCTCTCTAGCGTCAGGCGAGCTGCCGCTGGTCACCCGTCTCCGCCCGGTCCCCATCGGGAGCGGCGGCACGGGTGACCTGCTAGGCTCCCTTTCGCTCGCGTCGAGACCGGCCAGCGTCCTCTCGGCGCGTCAAACCGCTGGTACTAGCCGTGGCTGGTACCGGCGGCCGTGGGGACTCCTTCCTCGCCTCAACCCGTGGCCGGTCAGTGACCGTCACGTCAGCCCGAGCAGCCGGCTGGTCGCTGCGAGAGCGTCCAGTGGCCTGGCGAGAGTCGTGTGCACGACTCTCGCCAGTCTTCTGCTCCGTGCCGCTGTCTTGACGGCGAGCGAGCTCGGCCGTCGAAACTTTGGCTGGACGGTCCTCTTTAGAAGAGCGTCCACTCGGTGCTTCTCGCGAACGAGAAGCAGCCGAGACGGAACCTGGCTTAGCGGCAGAACCACTAGCACCAGTGAGGACGCCACCAGCCGAAGCTGATGCACCTCTGGTCCCCGTCGACTTCTTCTTTGCAGAAGAAGCGACGGGGCCCCGCACCCGAAGGAACAGGAGGACCAGCAGAGAGAGCTCCCCAGCTCGCCTGAGCGAGCCGGGCCCTTAGAAGATCCCGAAGGAGTCTTCTTAGGGGGTGGGGGGGAGGAGGCCAACCTTCTTCTTCTTCGTGCTGTTTGGCCTTAGAAGTCGAAGGGGAAGGAGAGGCAGCAGACGACGAAGAAGACGATGAAGACGATGACGACACCTTCTTCCTCTTCCTCTTCTTCTTCGCCAGGCTCCGCAGGACAGACGTCAGGTCTTCCATCCAGGAGGGAGCCGGGGCAGTTTGCGAAGGCAACAGGGCCCGACTGCACCTGTCCGGAAGGACCTGAGACTGTTTACAGCAACACCAGCAGCGGGAACGGCAGGAACAGGTCCGGGAACAGCAGGAACAGCAGGAACATCTGAAAATTGAATGTGCACCTGAAAAGAAAGAGTCGCTGGAGCGGCCACAGGTACGGCAGGCACGGCAGGTACTAAGGGAGAGCCAGGCGTCCCTGCCGACAGTCACCGACATCCGTGGCACTGGCGGCAGGTCCAGGGGGTACTCTTGGGGCAGCGGAAGTCCGGGGTCGGCAAAGGAAAAAATCCAGGTGGTGGTGGCATCGTCCTCTTTGGAACGGCGGCAATTGGTTTTTGTACTGCCACCGTGGGGTGTCACCGACATTATGTGAGGCGTATATACAAGATGTGGTGGCATCTCATACGCAGGGGTAGTTAATGTGGTCGTCGTGGTGGTCACCGCACCATGAGTGACCACGGCCGACCCCGCCAACCGCTGTATCAACCCTTGGATGCTGGGCACTCCCTGCAGTCCCAGCGACTCCCACACCTGTCCCAAGTCGTCCTTCGCTGCTGACACACCTGCGGAGACAAGAGTCGGGTTAATAGGAGGGGCTTCCCCGCGCCTGGGGGGCGAAATTCCCCCCCCAGAGCGGACAGAAGACCCCGAATACAACTGTACGTCCGGGTAGCGGGCGCCCTCCTCCACACTCGACGGATCGAGAGAGGAAACGGACTCCGCTACTACCCCCCCCCCCGCAGGGAAGGCGCAAACCGTGGGGGCTGGCCGGGGAGGCAGGAAAGAGGACGAAGTGTCCGTCACCAAAGGAGTCACTGGACTTTTCCGATGACTTCTTGGCCGGCCTAAGTCTCTTCCTGCCCTCGTACAGCACCCACTGCGCCTCGGACCAATTCATACAAACCATACATGGCTCGTTACGAGAGCACTCTCGCCCTCGACAACGAGTACAAACCTCGTGGGGGTCCACCTCCACAAAGGACCTGAACCCCCCACATTTACGTCCCTCCAGCCCGGGACACACTCTACAGGGCGACGGCTGGAGGGCGCGGTGAAATTTCAATTTCCTCTGATTCACTCATTGTATCAATTGAAATAGAGAAAAAAGTACTTACTATCACTCCTGATAAACAGAAATAAGAAACCAAATAGTCAAGAATTGAAGCAAACGACAAGCGGGCAGAGCGATGGCGAACACGTCCTTCCCACACACGGCCGAAAGCAAAAGTGGTTTGTTTACCTCCCAGTCGCGCGGCGCGCGACGATCGGACAAGCAGTTAACTACCGTTCTCCCCTTGTTCGAAGCTTACGACCGTTCCAGCTGCCGCTAGCTACTTCCTATTGTTTAAAGGACCGATGGTTTGTATTACGTATCGGAACAACTATATTTTTTCCTGACAGGTTATCTTGTGCTTTAGCTCCTCTCAATCACTATTGTTGGAGTACAACTAGGTATCATGTTTCCAGTATACATAAGGCTTGGCTATAACACTGTAAGGGGGATCGTGATGGAACACGGAAGTTTTTTGTACCGTTAATGATTTTTCTGGTCAAAACTTTTAATAACTCCATAATCAAATCAGTCTAATAGGGTTAAAGTACAGAATAGTTACACACCCTGCTATAAACAAATCACACTGCCTGAGCCAAGCTAGGGCTACAGCTAAACCTATTTGTAAAACTGAAGACTAATGGTTCCCGCCAATCGAGCAAACATAATATTTACTACCTTGCACTTATGCTTTTAGTTTATACTTTATGCCTTTTGTTTGTGTATGTGATATATTTAGTTTTTTTTTGTGTGTGTGTTAACGTTCATCCTCAAGGGCAATCACTGAAAATGGTGTCCTTTGTGCATGTGAACTGATAGTTACCGATCCAGTGTGGCACAGTAGTAGTCTTCAGTTTTACAACTTAGGTAGGCCTTTTCGGGTAGCCCCACATCAGGTCATGGTGCCTCAGCCTCTGGCACTCAAGGTTAGGTTAGGATGTATCCCAGTGGGGCATATAAGTTTGTTTCTGGTCCAAACTCCAATGCCACAAGAGAGATACCGGTAATTCTGGGCAATAACTCCGCACGGACTGCAAGGAACCTTCCGGTGAATACGACTGCCACTAGGAATTGGTTTGGGGCATCAAATGTATTTTGCCGTGTTTATTACTAGCCCCTGAGGGTTAATTACAGTTGACCCCCAAAAAATAACAGAACATTTTTAACAAGCAATCCAAATACTATAGGAACCTATAATTTCCAAAGAAATACCCGACACGGAGTTAGGTATTAGTATCTAGATCTATCCAGATACCTAATAGGTAGATGTGCTAAACACAGTGCAACTTGATTCATTTACAATGTTTCACCGTGTTTACTATTAACCCTTGGAGAATCAAACGTCCTTAAGTGCATTTTACAAAATTAAAACTTAGAAAAATCCTCAAATATTTAAATATATAGATATTTTGGTAGATCTAGTATAGTAGTACCTATTCCGCTGTGGCCTAGACTATGACAGTTGCGGTTTTCTATGGATTTTTACCTCCTGAACAAGAATTTTAAATAATATTTATTCGGACAACTGTAATTAACCCCCAGGGGCCAGTACTAAACACGGCAAATACATTGGATGCCCCAATCCCTAGTGGATGCTGTATCCGCAGTTACATTCCTTGCAGTCCGTGCGGAACTATTCTTTAGAATTACTCTGTTTTTTTCCATCTGTCCATCCGCCTGTGGTGTTTTTGTATGGTAACACTGCGTCCCGGGCTTTAAATATAGTTATGGTATGTGCAAGTTTTAGGTAAATAAAAGGATATCTGGATGTACATTTGTAACTGAAAAGTGTTTTAATAATTTACTGTATGCAAAGTACACCGTTAATATTCGAAATAGGATATTATTAGGTATTATTGTTGAATGTAAGCTGAATGTAACTATCTGAAGCCCGGGACGCAGTGTTACCATACGCAAACACCACAGGCGGATGGACAGATGGAAAAAAACAGAGTATAGGGTAAAAAACCGCATGGTACAGGGGTGGACCATTACGATCAATGTGTACAACCCCCAAAAAAGTACATTATAGTGCGTCCTGACATCGGAGATGGGCATCAGACGCGACTTCTTGTTGGTGAGAAACGGAGCTAAAGACCTCTACTCCGGTGTCAGGACGCGTTATAATGTACTTTTCTTGGGGTTGTACACATTGATCTTACATGGTACACCCCTGTACCATGCGGTTTTTTACCCTAGGTAGTTTGCGTGAATTCCTCAGTACTAGGAATGTAGGCTATACTAGTACTTATTTCATTTTAATATGAAGATTCTAAAGACATATAATAAAAAATAGAGTAGGGATGTCCGGACCAGAAAAGAGCATTAGCTAGGCATCCGGAAATGTGCGCAATTCTGCAGTTTTAGGTCTACAAGGCCTAGGTAGGTAGTCCCATTGAATATCAATGTAGCTAGCATACACTATTTTCTCTTTTTCAACAAAATCTATACTTAACCTACAACTCGGCCTGCAAAAGCTCCAATTTATCGACAGATAAACATGAGGCCTATTCTGCTACGCGTACTTAGGCCCAAGATCGGTAGGTCAGTATGCCTGTGACTACCGTATGTCCATGCGATCATTAGGACAAATTTGGGCTGTAACCTAGGCCAGGACTTCCATAGTAAGGATTTTCAAGGTTAAATTACTAAAGTACCGTTAAAATGATTATAGGTATTACAGCCTACCTAAATAGTAGTAGCACATGTATCGTACGGCCTACGAATTGTTAGCTCCGTAAGCCTCGTAGGTCTAAGTCTACTAGGCCGAGTCGACGTAAAAACTCAACTTTAAATTAATATCATGAATACTAATAAGGTTAACTTACTAAATTAACATTAAAATTATATCATAATACTGCCTAAATATGTATCGTACAGCCTATGAATTGGAAGCTTCTTAAGCCTGGTAGGTCTAGGTCTACTAGGCCGTGTCTAGATAAAAACTCGACTTAAAATTAATATTTCACAAAAATCAGCTATTACAACACAGCCAAAAGGCATACCGAAGTCGCCCTAAGGCACCTGGCCATAGACGAGAGCATCCTCGGCAGTGTCGTCGGCTTCTTTAGGTTGCAATTGCGAAAACACAACGGCAAAGATCAGCTGGTTTTCCCTTAGGGTATCTTACGTAGTCGAGAGCAATGTTGCCAACGACGAGGTCTTCTTCTTAACCGACGGCGATTCCGATTCCCGTAGCCGGTATATCGGCGTTTACTGTTTTACTTATAAATGGAGATGTTGTTTGTCAATTAAATTTTGTTTTGGGCTACGTAGAAAAGGATGAGTGGATATAATACAGCAATGATGAGAAAACGTGATAAATTTTAGCATTTTATGTGAGGGGTTGGTACTAGACATGGCGTTATATATCTGCGTTTACTCTGTTTTATTAGAAATTGACATGTTATTTATCGATTAAATTTTGTTTATTGAATTACATATTAAAAGGATGATTGGATATAATACAGCACAGATAAGAAAATGTGAGAGATTTTAGTTTATATGAGGGGGTGGTACTAGACATGGCGTTCTAAGGAGCATTTCTCCGTAATATATATATATATATATATATATATATATATATATATATATATATATATATATATATATATATATATATATATATATATATATATATTTAAAGGGCGGGAAATTCATCTGATTATTTCAATTTTAAAATTATCTCGCCTGTACTGTATCCTCTACAAGATAAGGATGAATGTAATGCAACAGAGGAGAAAACGTGATAAATTCAGATTTTGACGTAAAGGGGCTGGTACGACATATGACGTTCCGAGGAGCTTTCTTCATGAAAAATCTCAATAAACGGGGTCAAATTTTTATCTCATTATTCCAAATTTTATAATCATCTCGCATGTATTGCATCCTCTACACGTTAAGGATGAATGTGATGCAAAACAGGGGAAAAAACGTAAGAAATTAAGCATCTTTTGTTTACGAGGGGCTAGTATTAAGCATGTGGCGTTCCGAGGTGCTTTCACTCTAAAAACATAAATAAAATCCGGTAAATTTATCTCATTATTTCAATTTTATAAATATCTCTCCTGTAATGCATCTTCTACTCCATTTACTCTATCTTTTTCAAGCAAAAGAGATTATTAATAAACAATGTCTCTTTGCGGAACTCCTCCTCGTAACCATTATGAATTATTTTCATGAAGCAGTTTCACATTTAAAAATGAAAGGAAAAGAAAGATTCAGACAGAGCAACCCTTATAAACGTTCTGCTAAATTAGTGTCAAGAGAAAAGAAGAAGAAGAAAAGAGGCATAATGGCACAAACAACACCAGAGTTGAATTCAATCTACTATGGGCCTACATTTCGTGAATATATTACACGTGTACAACCACCATTTGAGAATCTGGAAGTTGAGGATGACGACACATAAATCTCTAGAACCTAAGATCGAGGAAGAAAGTTAAAATCTTAGAGGAGGTTGGTGTGTGTGCTTGTTTATAGCTTAGCCTGTCTGGTTCAAGAGGTCACAGACAGTAACTGCCACTACGCATTCTAGAACCCATGAAATCGTGTCCTTCGTAAACAACTTTTAAACCGACAAATGGATTTCCATGCTGCTATAGAACTGGGTGTTTGTAACAATTTCCTATTTATGGTCTTACACTTTAATTAAGTCGTTTACGCTTAGGAAAAAGTTTAAAAAGACCAACTTCTGCCTTTTCCTCAGACCATTTCGAACAAGTGCTCTCGTGAGTAGGTTACCACGTGTAGACTTCTAGTAGTACAGTCTACTTCGAGCACAATAAAATGGCAAAATGTTGCAGTAAAGGCTTAAATTTATCATAGGATATATAGTTACTGTAATGGAAAAGCTACATCAAAATGAAAAGGTATAGCCTAGTAGGGCCATTGTTTGTTACTATTGCTGGTAGGTATATATTGTTTTTATATCATGGCGTACTAACTGCTATTCATAGAAACTGCCTGGTTCAATGAGAGTCGGCTTAGCTATCGTATTTCATTAAGCCATCGCTATACGGTTTTGTAAAGAATTGTTATGTCTACTATATGTCCTAGAGGCAGAAAGTTCAATAGAATTTGAATTCCCGAGGGAAGGCGAATTGACAGTTTAATCCAAAGATTATACAAGGTCAACAGGGAAATACAGATAAATAATTGGGAATGCCTGTGATACCTAACTGCTGATAATACAAAAGTTTCTGGAGAATTGTAGCCGAGAGGAGGCTAAGAAAAAAATGTGATGCAGAAACTGTATACCTAGTTGGCTAAATTAGAACTCGTTAAGGATGACATCCAAGAGCAATGAAAGATGAAAGTATGAGAGTAACTACAGAACTATAGGCTCACCACCCAAAGGTTTTGATATGCTGATGAAAAGTAGATAACAGAAAAAGATACTGATTTTGCTTGTGCTCATCAGAGATATTAAACGAGATGTTGTATGTCTTATTAAGAAAGAACTGAGTGATCATCTTAATTTAAAAATTATATATATACCTACAATTTATTGTGAGAGAACATTACAGAAAGAAAGTGTTTTATTTGAAACGTTTATAGAGCCCCTGAATCCACAAAGAGAAAAAACTGTCTGTGTGACATAACTGGGTTAAGCGGTGATTGCCATAATAACGACTCCAAGGTATATTGTGATCTCGCTTCCAGGGAAATAAACAGGAAGACAGGTGATGCCTCAAAGTTTATTTAGGCAGTTTTAACACGAGAACTTTTGAAAGCAAAAAGGTTGGCGTAGCAGTCGTAATTGAAAATCGGAGGGTTTGGCTTGTGTTCGAGTGAGATGTCCCTGAAATAGACGTAAATACTTTTTTTTTTTTTTTTGTATTTTTGAATACTGTTCCCCTGTTAGACCGCTCTTGGAGTATAGACAGTCCTAAGTTAGTAACCTATTTTAGAAGGTTTAGTCTGGAGTTAGTAAAAGTAGAGGGGAACATGGCAAATGTTCGTACTAGAATAATAAGAATGATTATGGAGCCAGGTGTGAAAGATGGGTTCCATGACTTGGTAAAAGAAGGCCAAGTTTGAATATATTTGAAAACCTGAATGGTTTTGAAAACCTCCCAAGTTTTTAAACTGTGTAAGTTTTGGTCATAATCTTAAACGCTGCACATAGTAATTGTTATTATTATTATTATTATTATTATTATTATTATTATTATTATTATTATTATTATTATTATTATTATTATTATTATTATATTATTTATAAAAAAAATTATGAGAACCCTACCCAAATCTCGGAAACGGGAGCGAACACCCGCAAGACTTTCCCATTTCGTAAACGGTCGGCGACAGTGTTGCCAAATCTGCGTAAGAGATGACAACATTTCAGTATAACAAATCTTGTATTTATATAGAGTAATGCTACACGAAGATGGGGATAATTCGATAATGTCCACTCGGGGGGTAGTAAAAAAAAAAAAAAGAATCCACCAAGACCTATGACCGTCCAGTGGTGATGAATATTACTTTTTATGACCATTCGATGAATTGCTTCGCTGATGGTATTTGCAATGAACTATTTACTTACTTATATTTACATTTATACAAGTAAGCGATACGCTCAAACATTGTATGTACAAATACACCGTGTATATATATATATATATATATATTGGAAGTTGCAAAGTTATTCCGTTTGTTAAAATAAATTTAGAAGTCTTGCGCGAAACATGAATTATTCAAGAATTTAATAATCTTAATGACACAATTATGCTTATTTTACGAACGGTTGATTGATAGCTTATACCTAGTGTTTTATGCTTCGCTTGCAATAAGTGCTCTCTCTCTCTCTCTCTCTCTCTCTCGTCTCTCTCTCTCTCTCTCTTCTCTCTCCTCTCTCTCTCTCTCTCTATCAACAGTGAAATGGGCTGTGCATTAAAACGAAGTAGCTATCAGTGAAATTACTTTACTCATAAATCGTCATTTAAACGATTAAATGTCATAGTGTTCTCTCATGTAAACAACTGTAGCCTGTTATTGAGTTTATGTAATTATGTAATTCGTCATTGTCGTTATGATAATTTTTATTCAAAGTTCATTGACTGAGGGTACTTTCACAGAAAGGATCGCTCGCCATGGAGGAGAAGAAAGAAAGGAACAAAGAAATATAAAAATACAGAACAGAGAAGTGGAGTGTACAGATAGAAATAATGATAATGAAAAGACAAATACGTAGTACGGCACTAACCCTCATACGGTAAGTGTATCATGTGTAAGACCAAGAAAGGGGGAGAACTTTGTCCAGGACAATGCCTACAAACAGAAGGAGTTTGGATACGATGAAAAGCGAGGGAAACGGTGCACGGTGCACGGTGAGATGGAGGTGGGCGGTGCAGTGTTTTACTGGGGAAGTCACAGCTATAATAGTTAGGCCTACTACTATGAGATTCAGGGCCTCTGTAACACGGTTTTTTCGCAATAACTTTTTATCTATGCATTTCATAAATATAACACTTATTCAGAATACATATTATATCTACACAAATTTTGACTGTATTCTGCATTACGTAGGTTGAATAAATTTGGTACTTATAATGTAAAAGTGACCTTTTTTGAAGACGGGCCAACTTACTCAGAGAAAAGGTTTCGAACGCACCCGTTACGTAACTTATGACAGCATTTCTTCCCTCTTTCTCGATGGATGATTGGCTATACGTAACGAAGGCTAAACCTCTGGCAACAATGACATAAAAATGTAAATGCAAGCAAAGCAGTTCACCTTTATGAATTCTGGAACCTCTCCACTGATAATTATCATAATGAACAAACCAACAAAATATGTTAATAAATACAAAATCACTTCGATTATTAGCCTAACTCCCAAAATAAGTTTCCTAAGAAATTACAGTCTACTTTATAGGTCACAATCAGATTGACAAGATGTAGGGAATAGTTGGTAATTTTCAAAAACATGGTAGACAAGCTTGATTTGATAACTGCTATATCCAATGTCAAGCAATTTTTATTTATCGGCTATCTACCTATTTACTGAAAAAAAATAGCCGGTACCGTATATTGGCTTTAAACCTTCACCAATAATTATCGTCAGAATGATGACTTCATGAGGCTCCACCCACTTTCGCCTCGTTATAATTCAGGAGAACACTGAAGACTACCATGGGCATTGTTGGATTAGAAAATTTAACTTCTGGCTATAAAAAACTAATTTCTCGAGTAGTTGTAAGAAGCGCTAAATGACCCTCAAGGATCCCAGCAGTTGGCGTAAACGTTTAATTCATGTATATTACTGCTATACTGTTGCGGCACTACTGCTACAGTAGTATTACTACGCTAGTGCTGATACCCCACCCACATCTATGTATCGTTCCGCCATTCATAAAGTCTTTGGGTTTCAGAGCCGATGGAGTTTCTGTCTGGGCGATGGGCGGGGCAACATTACGTCAAAAGGTGTTTACCTTGCTTACGTAATGAATGTTTTTCGACTCTTGGCTCGTAATCATTGGCCATGGCGTCGGCTAGATTATTTTTACTCTATAAAAATTAAAACTATCGGGTTTAGGTTATTGATAATGCTGACAAAATTTGTGTGTGGTTGTAAAATATACATATGTCAACTTTCAGCTACATCTGATGCTTAGACAAGGAGCAAAGTCCAAAAAACCGTGTTACAGAGACCCTGAATCTCATAGTAGTGAACTTCCTTTGTGGGGACAGAATGAGCACTTTTTATTCGGCAGTTATAAGATTAACTTGGAATTTACACTTGTTGAAGTTGCCTTTAATAGGAGAAAGACTTCTTGGTATGTATGTATGTATGTGTATGACTGGTAAAAATGCTCTGTTACGACAGAATTCCATCTAATAAAAGGAGCCCATAAAAACGCCAAAACTATAGAAAGTTAATACTATATTTCAGAGATTGCTCTCTCTCTCTCTCTCTCTCTCTCTCTCTCTCTCTCTCTCTCTCTCTCTCTCTCTGTATATATATATATATATATATATATATATATATATATATATATATATATATATATATATATATATATATATATATATATATATATATATATATATATATATATATATATATATATAGAGAGAGAGAGAGAGAGCAGTCTCTGAAATATAGTACTAACTTTCTATAGTTTTGGCGTTTTTATGGGCTCCTTTTATTAGATGGTAATAATATATATATATATATATATATATCCCTTCTTTTAAACATTAACAAAGCCGTGTATTCGACATTGATTTGGCCTAACACATCATTTGAAATTTAGATTGTTTGAAAGGATGTAGTAACCTCCAGAGATCACCCACTTATGTCTCGAATACGTATATACTTTATCTACAACGTGGCATTTACTTTATGTAGTACTATTGCAGATAGATATGTGATGGTGGCTTCTTGGCCATTAATATTCTTCTTTCAATGAATTTTAGAAAACCAGAATGAAGAACAGTGAAGACAAAGGAGCAAAGGATAAATGAATAAATAAATTGGATTAAATAAATTCAATGGTTTTTAGGATAATTTAGGTATAGAACCCAAGAGACTAATAAGTGGATTGAGCTGAAGAGTTTCTGAGCAAGGAATATATTAGGTTTTCAGAAAGGCGAGTCAGGTCATGACTCGGACGGGTGACCACCAGACAGCGCAAAAGGCCGTGAGAGTGAATTATTTTTTTTCATAGGCCTACTCGCTTGATCTCAATGCCCAATCCCGAAGGGAGGTAGTGCCGTCAGTGCACCTTACGTGGTTCGCTGTAGACGAGTTTTATGTACTTCGTATGATCAAGGCCACAGTAAACAGAGCTATCTTTCGGTGGTTTCGGTATAATGCTGTATGAGCAGTGCCCGCGAAACTTCAATCATGGCCCAGTGGTGGCCTGGCCTATATCGTTGCCAGACGCATGATTAGGGCCAAATTTAACCTTAAATAATGTAAAAATGACTGAGGTTATACGGCTGCAATTTGGTATGTTTGGTGATTGGAGGGTGGATGATCAACATAGCAATGTGCAGCCCTCTAGGCTCAGTAAATTTTTAAAAGATCTTGATGACTGAACAGAAGAAAACGGCGGACTTGACAGACAAAGCCGACACAATAGTAGTTTCCTTTTCAGAAAACTAATAAGGAGAATACAATCTGCTCCATCTTCTTCGTTACTTCCATTTAAACTCGGAAAGTTCAACGGGTACAAGATGGGCTAATTCACTCAGTACAAGATGGGCTAATTCACTCAGTACAAGATGGGCTAATTCACTCAGTACAAAATGGGCTAATTCACTCAGTACAAGATGGGCTAATTCACTCATTCGCAAGTTCAACGAGTACGAGATTGGGCTGATTTCACTCATTCGCAAGTACGAATACCAGAGACCACATTTGCTTTCGTGAATTCACTAGTGGCTCAATTCCCGTTTCATGATTGATAAGACGGGGAGCTAAATAAGGTAAATTCACGCTACGTCGATGTCCCAGCGAAACACTATTTTTTTTTATACGTTCTCTGTGGCATTTGCTCCCAGGTTGGGACTTCAATATTTAAGAGGGGCCTTCTGGTTTTTGGGATGTGTCGGTAAATATTGATTAAAACGATTTCTGGCGAGGAATTCGTTTGAAGTTAAAAGGCTGTATTCGGTGACAGAGAGAGAGAGAGAGATTGGCATAAGGACTTCTTCTTTGGAATAGACAGATCTCTGATGTCGTGCTGAGAGAGAGAGAAAAGGATTGGCATAAAGGACTTCCTCCTTTCTGCAGACTGGCATCCGATGGCGCTCTGAGAGAGAGAGAGAGAGAGAAGGATTAGCATAAGGACTTCCCCCCTGAAACAGACAGACAGACCTCAGGAGAGAGAGAGAGAGAAGGATTGGCATAAGGACTTCCTCCTTAGAACAGACAGATCTCTGATGGCTCCCTGAGAGAGGAGAGAGAGAGAGAGAGAAAAAAAATTAAATAACTGAAGGAATAATTCAGACAAACCCAAGGCGCCAAACACGTCCAACCGCTTCTCAAGTTGTCACATGTCAGTTTTGTTTTTTGTCCTAATCAGAGGTCTCTTGTCAGGTGCCGATAACGTTTGCTGTTCAGACGTCACTTTTCGTCCGTTCGTGACGTGGATATGATGGCCCAGGTGCCCAGGGCAGTGCAGGAATGCCTGAAAGATGTATGAAGACACGCGCCAAGCGATTCGGTCCAACAGTTCGGGAAATAATTATTTTAAAGTGTCGATATAAGAATCCCGGAAGGGATAAGTTCGTGATATAGACACCGACCGGAAATGTGCCTTTTGTAAATTTTGAATGACTTAATTCGGTTTTTTTTTTTTTTTCTTTCTTTTTTAGAAGCCTGGATTACGTTAATCATGAAATCTATTTTTTTTCGATGTGTATTGTTTTTTTATGATAGCTAGATAAAGATGTCATGAATTATTATGATTAATTATATCAATAAACATTTATACTCATTACTATTGTCAGCAGATATATGTCATAATTATTTCATGATTATCGATTACCACATAGTTATTATTATTAATATCATTAGTATATATAGTAGATACTAGTATTGGCAGTATTTTATTTGTAAGTTTTATTGTTTTTGGTAATAAGAATGAATTTTTTTAACATATTTACACGATCATTTATTAACGATATTAAGAAAAACTAATTTTTTTACACAAAAAACAGTCTCACATCGACTACAATAAACTTCCTAACGATCAAAATGATACATATAGCTATATTACATTCTTCGGTGCATCTTCCCATCCGCCGCACTGTAGGCGTTACTCGAGGTTCTTTGCAGCGTCCCCTGGGCCCATAGCTGCAGCCCCTTTCATTCATTTTACTGTACCTCCGTTCGTATTCTTTCTGCCATCATCTTTCAAACCTTTTTTAAGTCTTAATTTCTCATTCAGCGCCGAGTGACCTCGTAGGTCCCAGCGCTTGGCATTTAGCCAAATTCTTATATATTTCTTCTTGGTTCAGAGAACATCAAGATCAATTCAGGTTCCGTGCCGTAGGTATTACCTTTGCAGCGCCTCCCCCCTCCCCACCGCTCTCTCTCTCTCTCTCTCTCTCTCTCTCTCTCTCTCTCTCTCTCTCTCTCTCTCTGTCGTGGGAAGAAGAAGAATGCTCTATGGTTGTAAACACGCTTTGTGTGAGCTCTCTATATAATGAGTTTTTGTGCAAGTTCTAGGGATACTACACCTTTCACCGTGTTATATAAGTTTACAGTAAGACTCAGTGACCATTTTAGTAACAACAGTGTGTATATAGGATTTTTATACTACTCTGTAGTTACGATATAAAACTCATTCTCCGTGGCATACCCACTCGGTCGGCTGCGCCTCAGTTCGCGCATGCGCAGTGTGCATGTGATGTCTATTGTGACGTGAAAAGGCTGCAGCTTCACTAATAATGGATTACTCCGGACCAGCCTCTGTTTCTGAGGTTGAAAATGATCTGCACCTGACTGATGATGAGGATGTAGATATGACTCATTGGCCACCACTCACTCAATCTCTTCCTCAGAAGCCCTCCAGTACTGTTGCTAATACCGCCATGAAGCGCCCAGTGGATTATGGGTCAGATACTAGCAGTGCTCCACAGTCTCCTGCTGCTAAACATCCAAATGTCAAGAGATTTCACTAGACAAAAGAGTGTTGTCACTCTGCCTCACCCCCTACACGACTTGCTTCCTCTGCTACCCCAGCTTTTGCTCCCCGTGATGAATATGTTAGGTTGGTCTTCAAAGAAAATTTGAGCACTGACACTAAACTACGGTGGCTGACTGAAGTAAACAGAACCTTCAATCTTGATAAGGAGCTGGCAGAGGTGAAAATGTCTGCAATCACAATCTAAAGTTGTATATATTGCAAGGAGTCGGTTAGGACATCATTGGCAGGGTGAAGTGGGTGAATTTCTGTCCATAAGCCTGGATATTCAAGATTCAATAGACAGACCCCGTAAGTATTTAACATATCTCATTACTCGCTACCCTATTGAAGCAGACCCTAACCTTGCTAAGGAACTTGCCTGGTGTTATACAGTACACGAAGATTTCTTCAAATGGGAAACCTATTAATCGCATTGTCATCACATGGAGTCTACTAGAACCACCACCATCTTGTTTATGAGTTTTCCTTCCTCCCTTGCCTCCCTCCTTGTGAATTACGCAGGATGAAGGATGATCAGCCCAACTGTTTCAACTGCTGGGGTACTGGCCATATCTCCCGATATTGCTCTGCCTCACCTAAGTGTGCCTGGTGTGCTGCAGCCCATTCCACACGCACCTGTCCATACCGTAAACCTGTTACTGATGCTTCCACCTCATTGTCAGAATCTCACAACTCCAGAGACTGTGCATTGGAAATGCCCTCGTTGTGGTGAAGCAGGAGTTAATGTTTGGCATGGATGTTCCAGACGGTCGCGCGCTGCCACGCAGTCACTTCCACTGACACCACCACCACAACCAGTGTCAACCTCCACGTTATGCCCTCCTGAATCAGCTGAAATTTCAAAACTTCGTAAGGCTGTTGCTGCCTTGGAATCGCACTGTACAGCACTAACGACACGCTTTGATGCTATTGATGTACGCTTCGATAGCTTGATCGCTCAGCAGGCTACCACTGCAAGTAACCTCGACACACTAGTCAAGGCACAACAAGTTCTCATAACCTCTGTTGCCTCACTTACTGAGAAGCTAGATACTGTTGCCTCTTGTCTTGAAAGGGTCAGTGGCCTCCTGCCAGCTCAGCCTCCTTCACTTGGTGCACCATCTAACAGTGCTGCTTCTCCAGTACATGCTCGACCTGTCTCTCGCAGCGTTAAGGGTAAACTTCGCTAGACTCATGCAACTACATGTCCTTTCATGGAATGCCCTTGGAATTAGACAATACTCCAGACTCACTGCACTCAGGACATATGTTTATCGCCATCACCCACAAGTAATATTTATTCAAGAAGCCTTCCCTGGCGGTGCTCAGCCAGGTGATGAAGCTCCAACACTCTCCGGTTATGTTTCATATGTACATCATGTCAGGAATGGTCTTATTACTTACATTCACTCTTCTCTCCCTCATCAACTCCTTCGCTCATCAGGCAGATATTAACATGACCTTCCAAACTTTTTCAGGTTAAGATAGGTGATGGTCATATTCGTTTATGCAATGTTTACTCTGCCCCTGGCCTAATTAACCTCTCAGCACTTCCTACACCTACAAACCTTGGCATGATCTACATGGGTGATTTCAATGCCAGACACCCAGATCTTGGTGATGTCTCTCCGATTCCCAACCGCAGTGGAGTTCCTCTGCTCAACTACATCCATCGTTACCATTTAACCCGTTGGGATATAGGTGGTGCCACACACATCCGGGGGGGCACTCTTGATCATATCCTTACATCTGGGCTCGTGGCATCACATGTCTCCTGTCATTCTGTTCCCTCGCTCTTTTCTGACATGTTGCCTTATGCCTACAGTACACAATACAGACTCATCCAAGTGACCCTATCATCGTACCCGGATCACCATTCCACCCAAGTACTGCCCAACATACATTTCATACATCTCCTCTGTCCTACCTACCTTTGATAAACACTCTCCAGAACACCTGTATAATTCTTTGGTAAAAGCTACCCATGACTTCTATCAACTATATATTGTCAGACCTCACATTAAAAGTCATATTGTTGCCCATGCCTGGACCTTGGATCAACGCATTATGCAAGCAGAAAGAGTTGCAGCTGATGCTGGCCTTGCCTTTCAGACACAACCGACACCTAATCATCTACTTCAGTATCAGCAGGCCAGGGATGATTTAGTTGCTCTCCAGAAGTGTGTCTACACTGAGTCATGGTATAAATACACTGACCTAATTAACCACCAGACTAGCGTTGGGACCATGTGGCATCTCATCAAAAGGACTGTCAAGAAAAAAAATAAAAACCACTGTGCACTTCATCACAGTCCACAAGCATATGCCCAGGATCTCATCACTACTTGGTCAACCAGTCACGGTCCAGTAATCTCCCTGTACAAATCCAAGAAGCACTTTCTTCCCAGAGCAATTTACGCAACCTTCGTCTGATGGCTGCATTGTTGGAATCAGACAAGGAGGACAAAGAGCTGATCACCGAGGATGAGCTGCGACGTGCTGTTATGGGGAAAAAAAAATTCTGCTCCTGGGGATGATGGCCTTACTTATCAAGTGCTTCGTCTCCTCCAGAAGGTTCCTGGAAATCCTCTTCTACAATTGTATAATCTTTGCTACCAACATGGATATGTACCTGCTGGCTGGATCATTAGCACAATTATTCCTATCCCAAAGCCTGGAACTGATAAATATCGGCCTATCTCCCTCACCTCATGTTTTAGTAAAGTTTGAGCGTATATTATACCAGGCTAATGTCCGGTTTGCAAGAAAAACTTTCTCCCCATTTGTATGGCTTTCTTCCTCAGAGGAGTACTCATCACTGTTTAGCTGAACTCTACTCCCGATTGTCCTCCAACAGTGTAGTTGCCTTCCTTGACCTCAAAAGTGCTTTTGATATAGCCAACAGGGATATCATTCTTGATCAGCTTGTCGACTTTGGTATCAGAGGAAACCTTCTGAAGTGGATAAACGGTTATCTCAGTAACAGAAAATCACGTGTTTTTTTTAAAGGTGCATGTAGTTCCTATGAAAATTTTGAGCTTGGCACACCTCAGGGCGGTGTATTGAGCCCATTTTTTCTTTAATATACTTATGCACCGTGTACTGTCTCTCCCTCCTATCCCTGGAATCACTGTAACCTGCTATGCTGATGATGTCTGCATCCACTCCACTACCCCTCGAGACCTTCAGCGTGTCCTTCAAGACTTCTACAGGTCCTGTACCTCCAGTGGCCTCATACTCTCCCCAGAAAAAAGCAGAATCTTCTCTGCCCGGAATCTCCGAGACCTGCCAGAGTTCATTATGGGTGGGAATATTATACCTCACTGCACACAGTATACATATCTAGGTGCACCAGTCAGGATCACCCCTGCTATACCTGCACGACAACGAATCCACCCCATGGTGAAAAACCTTCTTGATCGACTGGAGCCTCGCTTTACTCCCATCAAGTGGCTTGCCACCAGGGCCACAGGTATATCTATCCCCGTGGCAAAAACCCTCTATATCCTCTTCCTAAGGTCAGTTGTTGACTATTTATCTCCTGCTCTAATTCAATTACCCAGACAGGCGTTACTACCTCTAGAACTGTTCCAAAATAGAGTAATGAGGTTTATCCTAGGATGCCCTCCTTCCACTCGGATAGTCAACATGCAGACCGAACTCATGTTACCTCCATTAATAGAGAGAATTTATGCCAATGTAACTTTGTTTTCTGTTAAATGTCTACATTCTCCCACAACTCAACCAAACTTCTCTGCTGTCCTCAGAGCATCACTTGACGAAGATGCACCAAGACCTCAACTCCGGCCAGGGGGCCATAACCTAGTTAGGGTAGTATGTGAAAATCTTCGACACCTTGATATCGGTGTACCTGAGCAAGCAGTCATCCAAGATTTGCCACCATGGCAGGTTCCTATTCCTGCTGTCTATTTCACACCAACCTCTAAAGATGCCCATACCAGTCTACAGAAGCAGCTGGTTTTGGAAACAATATCCAAAGTGTCAAGTTCAGTTCCTGTAGGACACCACATCTACGTTGACGGCTCAGTACAGGCAGATGGAAGTGCAGCATGTGCTATGTTCTCCCCCACTTTAGAATCTCCTGAGGGTGGGTGGCATGGTCGTAGGTTGCCAAACTCATCCAGTTCCACTTATTGCGAACTTCAAGGTATATGGGATGCAGTAACCCTACTTGTTAGAAGAAATGTGAATGGATTGGTGATCTGTGACTCCAAATCTGCACTCCAGGCACTGACATCTTCTAGGCCCAGCTGTGGCGTGTTGTGCGAGACATATTGTGTCAACTCGTTGCTGCTTACAATGCCTCGCTTGTCTTGTCTTTCATGTGGATGCCCTCCCATATTGGGCTTGCTGGGAATGACATGGTGGACAGTCTTGCTAAAGCTGCCTGCACGCTGGACCTTGATGACAGAAATGTTGAGCCCTCACTTCGCTGCTTAACATAGAATATATTCAGCCGCTTTTGCTACAGTACAGCGTAGGGATGCAGAGAGGGGCACTAGTTGTTTCCATACAACATCATGATAACTTTCTGCAGAGCCTTCACAAGTACCGGCGACGTGGACTCATGGTGCGTAGGCATAATGTTGTAAGTGCCAGGATAAGGTTGGGATATCGTCCTGTGTGGCAGGTTGGACAGACACTAGATATACCACACTACACCTCATGTAAACTGTGTAACCTTGCTAATGCCAATAACCTTGAACACTACTGCCTTCATTGCCCACTGTCAGGAATCTGTTACCTCAAGGACAAAATTTACTTCAAACCTGCCAATATTTACTCAAAGATGACCACCTAGACATAATTTTGACTCGTCTTCCTCACTTTGGTGGCTGCTAAACTGTCTGTTGCAGTTGTTGTGATAATAGAATACGATCTCATCATATGTTTATTTTTTTTTGTAACTGATATACCGATGATTCAATGCTGTAATTTTTTTTTTTTTTTTCTTTGATTTCTGATGTAATGTATGTAACTGCTAATATGTAACTTGTTTGACGTCTTTGGGCGTAATAAATTTATTAAATAATCTCTCTGTCGTTTTCTGAATAAGTGAGGTGTTTAAATCATTGAATGTTCTTGGTGTGCACAGTAGACACGTATGGGACACACAAGCAAGAGTTAAAGGGAATTAGTAATCGTCTATTCCCTCCTCCTCTCCTCCTCTCCCCCTTCATCTTCTTCTTCTTCGTCCTTCCTCTTCTTCTTCTTCTTTCTTCTTCTTCTTCTTCACTTCTTCTTCTTCTTCTTGCGAGACAGACAGACAGACAGACACACCTCGACACTCGGGGAAGCAGCTTTCAAAATTTCGTATTGCGTGACCTCAATAAAAGTAACGTTGCTTCATATAGAATGAAAAGTGGTTTGCGTAGGTAAAAAGAAAAAAAGGTCAGGAATTCCTCGGAATAGCGAGTAAAAATTGAAAAACAGTTTTGTTGTGCGTATAGTCAATTGACTGAATGATTGCACCCGGTTATCTGGCGTTACCACAAGAACCAAGGTTGCAGTAGCTGAGTGATAGTAGTATACTAGTTAAATAGTTAAAATATTATGGTTTTGAGTTCATGAAAATGAACCGACCAATAAGATAATGTGCTGAAGAAATAATGTTTTTTTTATTAACAGGAAGGTAATGTTATGGTTTTGAGTTGCTTAAAAGTTACCTAAGATGAAAATGAACCGACCAATCATATAATATGCTGATGTAATAATGATTCCTCTATTACCAAGACAGGTCCATTTTCATTTTTACATTTTTTTCCCCCAGCACTTAAAGTAATTACCCAAATGGTCACGCCTTTGCCTCGCGTGGAAGATGTTGGCATCATGTGCTGTGTAGTTACTGTCGAAACCTGATAAATAATTCTCGAGTAATTGAATTATTCCGCTGAAAAGGAGCGCATGCGCTATGTGGATCCACACAGACACACACCAATAGATTCACTGTTTCTCCGTGCTTTTTGATTCGAAGGCAGTAAATATCTGGTGCTCCTGGCGAGGACTGGCGTATCTTTCTGTTGAATCTGTTTGTTATATATACGTACATACATATATACATATTCATTTAATTGTTCCGATACCCCAGATGCAAGTTCGAATCTCCCCCAAGGGATAGAATGTCTTAATTTCTCTCTCTTCATCTGGGTTTTAGTCTTTGTTGTGACAAGAGTTTTTAAAATGCGAAGAAATCGAAGTGTCTAAGTGGATATTGTGTTTATTAAAATTATATTTATAAGAATGTGTTAAAAAGTGACCATTTGAATATATATATATATATATATATATATATATATATATATATATATATATATATATATATATATATATATAGAGAGAGAGAGAGAGAGAGAGAGAGAGAGAGAGAGCATTTTTGTGCATGATGTAATAAGAATAAGATGCGGTAAAAACATTTTTCGATGATTTTGTTATTGAAGTTTTTTATTTACTTTTTTACTTTCTTTTTCCTCAGGTTTATTCAACATAATGTCAAATTCCACGAGATGTTTGACGCTGGCTACCATACTTGTAGGTGGATTTGCTTTTGTATTATCATAATAATAATAATAATAATAATAATAATAATAATAATAATAATAGATAATAGTAGTAGTAGTAGGTAGTAGTAGTAGTAGTAGCATGGGTCTTAAAATGGAGAGAGAAATCCACAGTTATGTAAAGATAGATTTATACAAATATAGATTTAACTTGTAAATATACGTATACATATACATAAGTGTGGGTTTGTTGCCCCGACAATGATAATTATTTATCAATTTATTTATAAATTTGTGGATTTATTTTATAGTTTATCAAGATATTTGTGAATTTCTCAGCCTGTTGTATTCTTTCATAAAAAAATTATTAAAATAGTTTCCTAATTATCTCAAAGTTTCTGAAAAAAATAAATATCTTGCAAACAAATTAGTGATTCAGAATTCCATTACTGTCTATTTCTATGACCTGATCTGCATGGATGACCTTTTCTCCCATACTTTCTGTTTGTGACCTATTCATACATGACCTTTTCCCGTAAGGTAAAAAAGGTCATATATAAATCAGGTCATAAAGAGAAAGAAAAAGTTTCTTTATGACCTGCTCTATACGGATGACCTTTTTCCCTCAGTACTTTATGACCTGATTCATATATATATGACCTTTTTCCCATATGTTCTCTTTCTTTATGACCTGCTCCATATGGATGACCTTTTCCCCCCAATACTTTTTGACCTGATTCATATCATATGACCATTTTTATTTTAATCTTCCACAGTGGTTGCCACATATTCTCCTGGACGACAAGGCCAGAGTCGTTGGAGGAACGATGGTGGAGCTCTTTGAGATATTTGCCAAGCACTTGAATGTATGGTAAGGTTCTCTCTCTCTCTCTCTCTCTCTCTCTCTCTCTCTCTCTCTCTCTCTCTCTGTGCATTCTCATATACCTTGGATGATAGTGGCAGTGACTGATTCGTTGTACACTGTAGCCCTCACCTACTTAGAGAAATAGATTTATATATGTATAAATAGTATATATATATGTATATATATATATATATATATACGTATATATTGTGTGTGCGTGTGCAACAATGCTTAAACACTGTCAAGCAGACTCCTCGAGACCTTATAATGATTTTATATATACACATTCCTTTGGAGACCTTATAACCACACTTGTTAGCCGAATCGATAACGTCACTGACGTCTTGATTTCTTTTCGGTCCGCTGGGCGGTGGTTCGAACCCACGAGAGGACGAAATTATCATCAACTAAAAAAATCCCCCTTCGGTTTACATATATGAAAATATATTAATTCCGAGGTAGAGCGAATTAGATATTAAAGGGGATATTTGTAGCTCGAATAATTTATATGAATCACGGTGATGTGATAATTTATATGATTATTATATATAATATAATATATATTTATATATATATATATATATATATATATAGATAATAGTATATAATATTAAATCTATCTATATAATATATAATATTTATTTATAATATATATATATATATATATCTTATATCTATATACACACATATATATATATGTATATATATATATATATATATATATATATATATATATATATATATATATATATATATATACATACTGATTCCATTTATACTTATTCCCTTCCTTCAAGACTGTATTTATTCACGTTTATCCCCCCTCTCTCTCTCCCCAAAGCTATAAGTTCCAGCTGGTCAAAGATCAGACTGCTGGCTACAAACTTCCAAATGGCTCTTGGACTGGTGCTGCTGGCGAAGTCTTTCGAGGGGTGGGTACCAACGAAAGTCAGTTTTTTCAGTTATCTGTAAAAACTACTGAGGCTAGAAGGCTGCAAATTGGTATGTTGACCATCCACCCTCCAGTCATCAAACATACCAAAATGCAGCCCTCTAGCCTGAGTAGTTTTTTTTTTTTTTTATTTAAGGGTTTTTCAGTTTTTCGTAAAAGAAAACTATCGTGATGTATAGTTGCCTGTCCGTCCGCCCCGAGGTCTTAAAAACTACTGAGGCTAGAGGGCTGCAAGTTGGTATGTTGACCATCCACCCTCCGGTCATTCAACATACCAACTTGCAGCCCTCTAGCCTCAGTAGTTTTGATCTTATTTAAGGCTATTAAAGTTAGCCATAATCGTACTTCTGGCAGCGGTATAGATACCAACAACATAGGCCACCACTAGACAGAAAACTCAGCTGTTTCTTCAGTGCATTTTTCACTTGTTTTTTGCATAATCTTTTCAATCAAGATTTATCACATGTGTCATTACCTATGTAATCAATTGTCCTATTGTTATCAACCTGTTATTTCGAAGTGTACATGACTAGGAGACGTGACAACTTATCAAATCATTACGGTTTGACACAATCACCTCATTTAAAAACTATTGTATAATGTTACAGGTTATCAAATCATAAAGCGTTTTAGACAAATAAGTCGTTTGAAAACCTCTGTAACGTTACAGCTTGTCATATTATAAGTATTATTCGTTTTTTAAAACCTTTGGAACATTACAGTTTATCAGATTACACGGATGCTTAATCGGAAACATCTGTAACATTACAGTTTATGATATTATACACATGCTTCATTGAAAACCCTTGTAACATTACAGCTTACCAGATTATATAGATGCTTAATCAAAAACCAGTGTATCAGATTATACAGATGCAAGACCTCTGTAACATTACAGCAGCTTATCAAATTATGCAGATGCTTAATCGAAAACCTCTGTAACATTACAGCTTATTAGATTATACAGATGCAAAACCTCTGTAACATTACAGTATATCAGATTATACAGATGCTTGATTGAAAACCTCTGTAACATTACAGCATATCATTTGGAAACTTCTTTTCTTTCTTCCGTGTTTCCAAACTCCAGGAGGCCGACATGTCAGGCTTGGGACTCGCTGTGACAGACGATCGTTTCGTCGACTTCACCTTCAGCGAATTTCTGTACCAGGATGAATACACGGCAACCTACGTACGCCCCACGGCCGGAGCTGACTTCAGCGGATTCGTAAAGTCGTTTACGCCAGAGGTGGGTGAGAGGCAGTTTTTCAGTCGCCTGAATTTTCAGAGCGAATTTTAGTTGGTCTGAATTCCAGAGCGAATTTCAGTTGTCTGAATTCAGAGCGAATTTTAGTTGCTTTTTTTTTTAAATTATTATTAGCGAATTTCAGTTGCCTGAATTCCAGAGCGAATTTCAGTTGTCTGAATTCAGAGCGAATTTTAGTTGCTTTTTTTATTATTATTATTAGCGAATTTCATTTGTCTGAATTCCAGAGCGACAGTCGCCTGAATTCAGAGCGAATTTTGTTGCTTGAATTCAGAGCGAATTTCAGTCGCCCGAATTTGGAAATCATGAAAAAAAATATTGTTCAATTTCATATCCTTTGGTTGACTTCTCTTAGCTAAGGTTGAGTTTTTGGTTGTGAAAAGGGAGTTGCTTTCGGGAGAGGGGGGGGGGGGTGTTTACTTGCATAAGTAACGTACTAAATATATTTGTTTATTATGTAATTTTCATGTTGATATATCTTCCATAGATTACAAAAAATATGACATAATAATTCAATGAATTTCTAATTTCCATATTTGCCATTTCTGTATGATGATATATTTGTCATAGTTGACAAAAAATACGGCAAAATCTTAGTCATTTTCGAATTTACATTTCCACAACAGGTGTGGATCTGGATTTTAGCGACGACAGTAGCATTCACAGCGGCCATGTTCGTGGTGCTTTTGGCTAACGAGAGTCTTTTCAAGTCAAGGTAAGCATCGCTCCCTCCTTCTCCCACTTACAGTTGTAGTAAGTGAGTGCCTAGTTAACAGGTCGTATTGATTTTCCGACGATCTCAGGAGTAATTTCGCCCCTTCTCTGCCTTTTAGTTGCCATTTTCATTCACGTCTCCTTAATGCGAAGGGGTTTATATCACATTATTCAAAACTAAAGTTGCATTTTCTGATTCCCATCGACAGTAACAATCACCCCAAGAAAAGTGGAGGAACCTTGATGGAGGAATCCTTTCTGTGGACTCTGGCTCCTCTCCTGGGACAAGGTAAGCGTTGCCTGATCAGAGATTTGGGCATTTGCATGCGTTGGGTCACGCCTGGTTAAAATTGGGTGGTTAGAGGACTTAACGATCGTTACTGTTGATGCTGATACGAGCAATCACTCAAGGTTGCATATTATATAGTTATTCACAAGCACTGTGAGTCTCCTGAGACGCTAAACTTTCATCTCTCTCAGATATAAGGTTCAGTTCCGTAAAAGCAGTTCTTTAGGCTGAAGGCTGTAGTGCCATATTAGCTATCCTTTCAGTCTGCCAGAAGAAGGTTCATTTTCGTAAAATACTCCTTCGGGCTAGGAAAAATGTCAAATAAATCAGTAATACGCATTTGTGCAATATCAACAATGTGCTGGGGATCACGTGTTGCAGCAATGACAAGAATTCCAAACCTGTACAAAACAACAACAGATGAATATCTTGCCGTTTTATGCATTTATTAATTTATTTTGTACTCGTGAAAAATAGTTTTTGTAAAGAAAAGAACTCCATCTAATTCCATCGTTTTATTCCACTAGAAAAACAGGGCTTTCGATTTAAGATAATTCACGTAACACCTTACGTATATGTTATTCTTAAGCATAATCATGACCTTTCCTTGTGTATAATTTTTGTTTGCATTGAATACATCTGGAAATATGTTTTTCCAGGTTTCAAGTTAGAGTTCCCCTAAAAATAATCACCACCAATTTATATTTCAATAAGTGCAAATGCCCCGTAGATAGGTAGCGCCATCAGCGCACCTCTGTTGGTGCACTGTAGACACTACTTAAGGTTCTTTGCAGCGTCCCTTCGGCCCCTAGCTTCAACCTCTTTCGTTCCTTTCACTGTGCCTCCGTTCATATTCGCTATCTTCCACCTGACTTTCCACCTTCTCCACAATTATTTCGTGGTGCAACTGCTTGTTGGGGGTTTTCCTCCTGCTACACCTTTCAAACTTTTATGATCTTAATTTCCCTTCAGCGCTGAATGACCTCATAGGTCCCGGAGCTTGTTCTTTTACCCTGAATTGCGTATTCTGTTTAATAGTAGATTCAAGGATCTCGCGACACAGTATGATCCTAGGCGACTAGAATGAGATGCCTCGCTGTTCTTGAAAGTGTTCTTTTGTCAGGTTTTAGATGTCGTATGCCAATCAGACTCAAACTTCCTTCCCACTTTCTACCCCCAAAAAGGCGTCGACAGACGAGTGACAGGAGAGTCAGTGAGGGTCATCACCCTCCTGTGGCTGTTCGTGACATTCATCGTCACCACCGTCTACCGCTCGAGTCTCCTGTCGCTGCTCGTCCTCCCGAGCGTGAGGCTGCCCTTCAACGACCTCGAGGAGCTGGCTAAGTCCGACCTTCCCGTGTGGATGCCCGCGGGGTCTTCGGTTGATGTTGCCTCTAAGGTGAGTTAAGTTTTCTTCGTCACAAATCCCCTTCAGGGCACTTCTTGTGGTGCAGTGTCAGGCATTACTGAAGGTTTGCCTTTGCAGCGGCCCTTCCTTCGGGCCCCTAGCTGCAACTCCTTTCGTTCCTTATACCGTACCTCATTTCATATTCCCTTTCTTC
>NC_087204.1:104850294-104879728 GCF_015104395.2 Macrobrachium nipponense
ATGCTGAACCAGAAGAGGAATAAGCACCTCAGTGGCGTGATCGGTATGGTCTGGACCTGCCACCTCGGTGGCCGCAAGTTCGATTCTCTGACATTCCATTGAGGTGTGAGAGATGTGTATTTCTGGTGATAGAAGTTCACTCTCGACGTGGTTCGGAAGTCACGTCAAGCCGTTGGTCCCGTTGTTGAATAACCATTGGTTCCGTGCAACGTAAAAACACCATACAAACAAACAGAAAAGGAATATATATATATATATATATATATATATATATATATATATATATATATATATATATATATATTGGCCTGGAGACTGTGGTTAAACTAGCCTTTTTTTGTAGTACACTTTGTAATGACTGAATTACTGAGACCTTTTCTAAGAACTTTATCCTTGCCTTCAGTCAGAGGACTTGAAAGTCTGTTACTGGTGTAGGACTTTTGGTCAGGCCTTGGCTTTTATATTTCTGTACTACTGCCCTCAGTTGTGGTGCAGTTGCAACTTCAGAAGTTCAAGCGAAGATGATTTTAATAAATTTATATCTATTTGTTAATTTGTTGACTTATTTTTTTCTTTCTGAGTGAGTGAGATCCCTTCTTTCTGTATTTCCCTTTACCTCGTCTCACGTCTTCCTAATGAACACCTTAATATTCTTTGGAAGCTTGAATTCCAAGTCAGTGGCCCCTGTGGTGGGCTTGTTCCATATGAATAGGTTTCATCTTTTCATAATAATAATAATAATAATAATAATAATAATAATAATAATAATAATAATAATAATAATAAATAATAATAATAATAATAATAATATTAATCTATTAAATGAACACCATATTATTTGGAAGCTTGAATTTCAAGACAGTGGCCCCTGTGGTGGGCTTGTTCCATATGAATAGGTTTCATCTTTTCAATAATAATAATAATAATAATAATAATAATAATAATAATAATAATAATCTATCAAATGAACACCATATTCTTTGGTAGCTTGAATTTCATGTCAGTGGGCCCATTGGTGGGCTTGTTCCATATGAGTAGGTTTCACCCTCTGAATATAATAATAATAATAATAATAATAATAATAATAATAATAATAATAATAATAATAATAATAATAATAATAATAATAATAATAATCAAGAGGCTGAATGAATTAAAAGATCCCTGACATTTGGTGAGATCCAATTCCCTCCCCTGATGTTTTTGTAGTTTTGCAGTTTTTGTAGTTAGTGTGCCTTGCTCATCATCCTTCAGGTATGGCCGCTGCGATTCCAGCGTTCCTGGCAGAATTGCTTATGCGTAGGTTCAGACGACACTGAAGCAGAAAAAGAACCCAGGGTGTTGGCAACTTCAAGGAATAGCGACGGGTCTCGGATATACTTCTGATGAAGAGAAAATTCAAATAAAGTTTTAATGTTCGACTCTGCCATAGATATATTTTCTGCCTTGTATTCACGCTAAGTTCATGTTTGCTTTGGCACAAGCGCACATCACTAGACGCATAACTGCATAAGATTTTTTTTATTTGCACGTTTTCGTGTTATCATCATTATATTCACCGTTTCCATCATCCTTGTTGATTTTCGGGCCGCGGCTGAGTGTTTCATACTTCATTATACGCTGTACAGAAAACTCGATTGCGCCGAAGACTTCGGCGCATGCTTTACTTGTTTAGTTTATGACACAGCTTATTGGGCAGTCTGCATACTCATTTTACTGCACCTCCATTCATAATCTCTCTCTTCGCACTTTTCACGCTTTCCTAACAATTGATTCATGGTGCAACTGCTTCGAGTTTTTCATTCTGTTACACCTTTCAAACCCTTTTACTCTCAATATCCGTTTCAGCGCTGAATGACCTCATAGGTCCCAGCACTTGCTTGCCCTTTGGCCTAAATTCTATACAGGCAGTCCCCAGGTTACATCATGTTCGGGTTAAGTCGTTCCGGACTTGAGGCGCCAGCCTCACAGGGCTGCTAACATGCTTTACAGCGCTGTAACCCAGACTTACAGCAATGTTGCTATTTATTCCCCTTATAATTATGATAATACGGGTTAAGGCAATTTTCGGCTTACAGCGCCCTGTGGGGAACGGAACCCCCGCCGTTACCTGGGGACTGCCTGTATTCTGTTCTGTTCTGTTTCGGTTGTAATACCCTCATCGGCAAAAAACCTTACATTTGACGCAGAGTTTTTATACAATCCACGATATTTTGAAAGTGGTGATAAGCTCTGGCCTTGTGGTACTCCCCGCGACAGAGTTTTCCACTCGGGTTTACAGTTTTCGATTTTTAACAACAGAGGTTTGCTGATTTGCAGGCTCTCCAGTCACTCTATTTCAAAATCCTCTATATCTATGCATTTCAAGAGTTTTTTATTATAAGCTTATTTACTACTCAGTCAAATGCTGCATTTGGATCTTGGTATCGATATGGCATGCGTATCATTTTGTGTGTGTGTTTATATATATATATATATATATATATATATATATATATATATATATATATATATATATATATACACACACACACACACACACACACACACATATATATATATATATATATACACCCACAAACACACACACACTCACTACGAAGTCATTCAATACAGAGCACAAAGCACAATACTGTTTTCAGTTGAGTTATTTTTCTATCCGAAAAGAATTAATATTCCTGTCATGTCAGATGCTTCTTCTTTCAGTGCTGCACTCCTGGGGAACAGTTTCATTGTATATAAAGAACGATAAATGGCAAAAACCTTGACCGTGACAATCATTGTACTCGAAAATGTATTAAAAGTAACTCTTTCGCTCGATTTTTTCATTATCCCAAAACATTCATTTTTCAGTTTACCGTAGTCGGGTAGCACTGTCGATGCACCCCATGCGGTAGACTGTAGGCATATATGTCATATCAAGAGGATTAACAAATAATGGCATTGTGGATCATTGGCATAAGACAGGCCATGCTATTAACTGGGGTAATTCCTCGATAATCTGCAGGGACAAAGATCACCGCAAAAGGAATCTGTTGGAGTCCGTTTTTATTGAAGCCACGTCAACAAGGAATTTGAATCTCCAGCCTGGATTATACTTTGATCCTCTTTCCTTATATCTTTTGCTTAAAGAACATGCCACCCAGATTAACAAACTGTAACCCTGGCCCCGCTCATACTGTTTTTTGTATAAAAATGTCTGCCAACTTCTGTTATATTCAGTGTGAAATGAAAATAATACAATGTTGACATAATACTGCGAAAGTACATGTTCAAGTTCCGTTTCACTTACCTTTCTAATAATTATATACATGCATAAATAATTATGAAAAAATAAGCATAAACCTTTTACTAAGTCCCACAGTTAACAGCATAACAAACATTGCAAACCTACAAACATTCCTACGAAAGATGTCCGCTGCTTTCCATTTGATTGACGACGTAACTGCATAGACAGATTGCAAATTGCTAAGCAGCTAATGTCATCCTGCTTTACCTTGAAATTGACAAAAAAAAGGTACTTTGAGGTTTGCAAGGCTGATATTTATGAGATCTTGATTAGAGAGAGTGCAAGGTTTGGTAAGTCAATCTCGAGTCGCGTTGACACTGATGGATTAGGAGATTGTGTGACAAGGAACGAGGTGGCATTGAATACGTGTATATATATATATATATATATATATATATATATATATATATATATATATATAGGTGATAGTGTTAACGTGTCTTTCTTGATTGCTTTCTTTTACCCCTTTATTTATATTTATATTTATTCATTAATTTATCTTTTTCCTCTTCGAAGTAGTTCTAGGCTTTATTTTAAACGACTAGGTATTAAACAATATATATATATATATACGTATATATAATATATAATATTGTTATAATCTTTCAAATCATTCCAACCAAATTCCTTTGGACTCTGTCCCCTTTAGCAATGCTAATTATTAATCTGTCTCAATAAATACCCAGATGCCAACCAGGGTCTTTCCTCAGTGAATATCAATTGCTTCAGTTGTACCCTTCAGCAGTGCCTTATTAATCTGTCTCTATACCCAAATGCCAACCAGGTCTTTCCTCAGTGAATATGAATTGCTTCTTTAATAAGAAATCAAATGATTTTCGTTGCTAAGGCGATCTGGCAACATGTTCATTTATACCCAATCACATTGACGCTTCGAGTCACGTGACTTAGCACCTCGTCTGCGCGCGCATCAGCAGGCATAGATGACCTTGGCCTTTTTTTTACTCAGAATAACCGGAAGTTATCGTCACGCGTGGGTCTTTCAAAATGACCCTGACGTATCGCCGCTTTGACAATATTAAAAAATCGATAGATGATACCTGTGGTCGTAATAGCAGCGTCGGTAATATCGTGTTTGTTTTTTTTATAGTCTGGTATCGTGAATTGCGATTAGTATTTTACAGTAGCTTTCTTGAGTAAAATGAGGTTTATTTTTTGCGTGGATGTTCATGACCTCAAAATATTCACGAGCAAAAAAGTAAGCGAACAGAGATGAATAATTACTCTTATGGCAGACTTACCAACAACCCCTACCCCCACCTTCCCCCCCCAAAAAAAACTGTTACTACATTACATTTACAGATGTTATTAAATTAGTTTCCAACAGAAAACTTGTGTATTTGTTCCTTAATTTATTTGTATTTTCTTTTTCTTTTCCTTATGAGTATTTTTTTCAGTTATGGAGATATAACCTCGTACATTTGTCTGTACCTATTTATTATTATTATTATTATTATTATTATTATTATTATTATTATTATTATGAACCCTATTCATATGGAACAAGGCCACCAAAGAGGCCATTGACTTGAAATTCAAGCTCCCTAAGAATATTATGGTGTTCATTGAAAAAAAAAAATAACGTACTGCAATGGAAAATACAGAAGGAAGAAATCATTGATCCTAAATGAAAAATAAATTAACAAAGTAAAAAAGTAAATGGATGAAAATGTAAGTAAATGATAAAAATGAAAGGAGAATTGTGTTAGGGTAATAGTACGTTGCGTCTTCGAGGTGTAATTGGACGAAAGATCCTCAGTGAGGAATAAAGGACCCCTCGAACTGAGGAGCTGTGAATTGAATCTCTTTTTCTTTAGGTAGACACACAAAGGTCATTACCACAGTCCGTTTTCGTGGTGATGTACGAAAATAAATCACGGAAGTCCGTGCTTGCACGCAAGCGGTAGATGAATAGAGGGAGATATTTTGTTGTCCATTGAGTGTATTTGAAGGCATGCAAAAGGAACTTTGCAATGTAGTGAATTTTTGTTATTTTTTTCTCTTATTTCTTTCTTTTTTTTATCTGATGCTTGGGGTTATAGGTAGAGGATGAAATTATTCTCTCTCTCTCTCTCTCTCTCTCTGACTTTTTTATCCAAGAGAAATTCCCCCCCCTTCTCTCTCTCTCTCTCTCTCTCTCTCTCTCTCTCTCTCTCTCTCTCTCTCTCTTTCTCTCTCTCTCTGTAACATTTTTTATCCAAAAGAAATCTGTGTGTGTGACTTTTTTTTATCCAAGAGAAATTCCTCTCTCTCTCTGGGTGAATTTTATCCAAAAGAAATTTCTCTCTCTCTCTCTCTCTCTCTCTCTCTCTCTCTCTCTCTCTCTCTCTCTCTCTCTCCTTGTGACGTCCAATACACCCTCCCGAGCAGGGTCATAATTTTCGAAAGCTTAGTCTACAATTATGTGAATATATTCCCTAAGGAGAGTTAGGATTCATGATGGCTATTGATTTAGATATCTGCAGCCCAAATGGAATTCTAGAAAAAAACCTAGTGGAATTCTCTAGAAAGAAAAAATTAGAATAAAAAAATAGTGGAATTCAACCTAAAATAAGGAATTCTCCATTGAAAAGAAAAAAAGTGGAATTCTATCCCCCCAAAAATAGCGGAATTCTCTCTAATAAAAGTTAAATTATCTCTAAAAGAAAGGGAATTCTTTCTAAAACAGAAAAAAGTGAAATTCTTCCCTCCCTAAAAAAAACAGTGGAATTCTCTAAAAAAAGAAATTCGAATTCTCTCTCTCTACAAGGCAATTCTTTTAGTGGAATTATCTTTTTTTTTTTTAAAGTAGTACTTTTAGTTCAAGTGGAATTCTCTCTCTAAAAAAAAAACACCTACTATTATTATTATTTTGGGGGGGTCAGCGCAGTAAATCAAAGGGTTTCATTGGTGTATTTTATTGTTATACTAAGGTGATATCGGCTGCTGTTGATTAAATAACAAAAGTGTCCTCAAATATATTAATGGTGAAACATGTTAAGTGAAAATAAGAGGCGGATATTCTTAGAATGCTTTTCAGAATTACTGTCTTCAGACACATCAAATGACGTTTGCACGTAAAGAGTAGAACGCACTACACTTACAAAGATGGCCTGAAGAATTCTTCTTATAACAATTTTACTAAGGTCTTATTACCTGTCTTCTGGGAGCAATTTGAAGGCGTCGTAATTCCTGTCAGTTTATGGCTGGCATTTTTGTCACTATTATTTCATGAGGAAGGAGGTGTTGTCATTATTATGATTTAGTATCTCTACTGCAGCGTCCAGACTTCAGGGTTATCGAACGTGGTTTATAAATTGACAAAACTGGTACTATAAAGGAGCTGTCTGCGTCAGATTTTGATCTAGTTTCATTCCCTCCGGGAGCGGTGTGGATGGTACTACAGTAATCCTCGCGTAAGTACAGGTTTTTTAAGTGTATGTATAACATCAATATTTAGCACACCAGAAAACGGTATTACAGTTCCGTCTGTTTATATAGGTATTTGAAGGATTAGAACTTGTCCTTGGTACGGGCTGGCGACGAGGAATGTCATCAAGAGATAATATTTTGAGATAACCCGGTGTCAATACACATGTCCTTAGTACGACGCTGGAGACGAGGGATATCAAGGCATAATAATTTGAGACAGACCGATGTCAATACACATATTTTTCGCCCAGCCATTGGGCCTGATATCGAGAAATAACGGTCTGTAAGAGTTAATCCCATCCCGCGAAGCGCGATCTTCTAAAACGACATTTTGCAATTTGTAAGGCAGGTTCCAATATGTTTTTTTTTTTTTTTTCTGTACAGCAAGATCGCATCCCGCTAGGCTAATATTCCTCTACGAAAGGTACCTGATTCCATTTGAAACATAGAGACATCTCTCTCTCTCTCCTCTCTCTCTCTCTCTCTCTCTCTCTCATTTTAAGGCAGCAACCTACACTTTTATTCTCGGTATTCTCCGTATTTTCGTAACCAACGTACCAACGTTAGTACTACTATATCCCTGTTATCAGATGTTTGTGAAACTATCTGCTAATTTTTACTGGCGAACGAGTTGTTAAAAAGACTCATGCGTAATAATTGTGACACATCAGTTCTAGACTTGTTATGTTATATGTATTTGCCAGTGAGAATAATCCCGTACTTCACATCAGTTCGCGTGTCTGCTACGCCTAGCTGTAGATTTTTGAAATGAGCTTCTGTCTCTATGAACCGACCTTAAGTGCACTTCACAAGCTCATTTGAGGAGCTTAAAGAAAAGAGTTGGCATTTATTCTTTCTTCCTCCTCCTCCTCTTCTTCTTATTCTTCTTCACCTACTACGAACTCTCCTAATTACGCGTGTCTTCAGATAAAGAACAAAGCTACTCAACTGACTTGTTAAAGATGATCAGAGAAGCTCCCGTAATTAAAGGTAAAAAATGAAAAACATAATTAAAGGTTAGCCGTAATCTTGGGTCTTACATGAAGTTTAAGCTTATGCTAGTATAACATGAACCATCTGTAATATACTGCAATAAAGTTAGAATTACATTGCATGTCTCTATCAGCTGGGTGGTACGTATAATCCATTTTATCGCCACTTAAATAATCATGCAAATAGTCAGTTATTGTCTTGTACTTTTAGGTTGCAGCGGTTCCCAATTACTTTTGGTCACTACCCCACTTTTTCCAAAATTCTAGCTAGCAGCAAGTTCGTTATCCCCCACACCATATCTATTATTTTGTACATGATTAATGTAAAACAACTCTTTTTAGATGGTTGAACCTTCCTTTATATTCAGTTATTGAAACAACTATATCAAGAAGTACTATTACTTCTGTTGAAAATAAAATTTAAAAATGCATACATATAATAAGGTTGAAAATAAATGGAGGGAATACATCATTGAAATAATGTTCATCAGGGTGAAAAAGGTCAAATAAATCAATAAATACTTCTGCTGGAAATAAATCAAATAATTTCATGTAAATAATCACACCTTCAGTTGAAAATAAATGGAAAAAAAAAAAAAAAATATATATATATATATATATATATATATATATATATATATATATATATATATATACTTTAAAAGATAATCAGTTAAAAATAGCAGTGGATTCTTTGTATAATAGTGGGTCCGTCTTCCTCTGAAAAAAAAAAAAAACGTTACATGCGCAGCCCTCCTCTGAGGTGACAACTAATTGCCGGCGAGAGATGCTAGACGTTCACAAGATTTAGATATCTAATCTTTTTTTTAATAATAATACATATGTGCATGTACATAATATTATAATGCCTATATAGTATAGATATATATATATATTATTATTATAGAATATACTATATGTGTGTGTGTGTGTGGGCTGTGTATATATAATATTAATATATATTACCATATATATATATATACATAGATATCATATATATATCAATAATTAGGTATGGTGGTGGTGTGTTGGTGGTGGGTTGTATATACTCTAGATATATATATATATAGATATATATATATATAAGTAGATATATATATATATGTATTAGGCGGCACCTGCCAAAATGAAAACTGTCATTACCCCCATCAAATGCGAAATTACCCACAGTGGGCAAATTTACCCCTATTTGGGAACCGCTGGGTTAGAGCATTTATATTAATTTTATACTCTCTCTCTCTCTCTCTCTCTCTCTCTCTCTCTCTCTCTCTATCTATCTCTCTCTCTCTCTCTCTCTCTCTCTCTCAATCAATGTCACATTCAATTCCTATTCTCTTACAAAAAATAAACCACCCAAACATAACTACCATATAGGAGAGTTGGCTCAGCAATTCCTTCTTCCATCCCACCTCGGCTTCCAGAAATCCTCTCTATAAGTCTCTTCTCCATCCTTTCCACACATCCTGCCCTACCATCCTTCGTCATCAGTTAATAATTACTCTCAAATCCTTGAGAGAATCAGTTTCTTTTGTTCTTCGCAATATTCTTAAATTTATCTCCTTGGTTTCGTTTACCTTCGTATTCTCACTGATAAGGTCATTTCCTTTAGACATGAGAATGTCTTAAGACGTCTTGTTTTAATGACTCGTCTCGGAGACATGTTCTCTTTTCTTTCCCACAGGTCCGTTCGGCATGAACGCCAATTCATCGAAATGCTTAGTCCTGGCGACTATAGTTGTAGGTAGAACTTATTGTTTTATGATAATATAATAACAATCATTTTTATAACTATATTATGATTGACGTTGATATTATTGTCATTTTTATTATAGTATTTACTTTAAAAAAAAGAGAGCTAGTACTTGAGTATTCCAAATGCAGATACCTTGAAGTTATTTTTCGAACATGTTTACTGAGAGCTCACCCACTGTAATGTAAGATAACGATTATTATTATTATTATTATTATTATTATTATTATTATTATTATTATTATTATTATTATTATTATTATTATAGTTGTTGTTGTTGTTGTTTTGAACATTTCAAACCCCAAGTAAACATTTTGAACATGTTCATTAAACTTTCGCTTATTTTCTGTCTATGTGTGTAACTTGGATGAACGCGAACTTTGGTCTACGCGTAACGTGGTACTGCCCATGGGCAGGCTCTCCCCCCCACAAACTCCTCCCCCGCAGTGGATGCCACACATACTCGTCGACGAGAAGGCCAAATACCCGAAAATCATCGGAGGAACCATGCTGGAAGTGTTCGAGATATTTGCCCAGCATCTTAACGTATGGTATGTCTCTCTCTCTCTCTCTCTCTCTCTCTCTCTCTCTCTCTGCTCCTAGAAATAAGTGAGCACACGATGTCTCCACGGATGGACTAATAAATGTCTTCGAGACATCCTAGTCCTTGTAACTCCTTGTAACTCTCTCTATTCGTATATAATATATATATATATATATATATATATATATATATATATATATATATATTGCATAATATATACATACATACACACACACACACACACATATATATATATATATATATATTTATATATTAGAATCTCTCTCTCTCTCTCTCTCTCTCTCTCTCTCTCTCTCTCCGTATTCTTATGCATATATAGATTGAACGTACCGTTGACAGTTGTTCATATATTCCTTTCTTGAAAAGATGATGGTGAATTCCAGTGTCTCATCTCTCTCTCTCTCTCTCTCTCTCTCTCTCTGTGAACAGCTACAGGCATTACATGGTGAAGGACCAGACCGCAGGCTACAGGCTTCCCAACGGCTCTTGGACAGGGGCGGCTGGTGATGTCTTCAGAGGGGTGGGTACTTAGAAGGAAGAAGGTCGTATATTAATCCCTTTTGACATCAAGGTTCTCTCTTAATTACTTCTCACATCGAGTCTTATATTGCCTAGTGCCGTCAGTGCACCTCACGCTTTGCACTGTAGGCGCTACTTAAAAGTTCTTTGCAGTGTCAGCGTCCCCCTTATAGCTGCGACCCCTTTCGTTCCTTTTACTGTACCTTCGTTTGTATTCTCTTTCTTCCATCTCGCTTTCCTCTCTCTCCCAACTAAGAGTTTTTTCATCTTGTTACATTTCTTCCATCTTGCTTTCCTCTCTCTCCCAACTAAGAGGTTTTTCATCCTGTTACACTTAATTCTTTTTTAATACGAGTATCCCTTTCATAGGGATACTCATAGGTCCCAGCGCATGGCCTTTGACCTAAATTCTTCAATATTCTATGATGTCGAGATTATTTTAACGTAGAATACTAGTATCATAGTTGTGATCATTATCAATATATTGGGTCCGTCGATTTTGTAAATCTCTGGAAACCTCTATCTTCTTCCGTGTTTCCAAACTCCAGGAGGCCGACATGTCAGGTCTGGGACTAGCCGTGACGAACGATCGCTTCGCTGACTTCTCCATCAGTGAGTTCCTCTACCAGGACGAATACACGGCCACGTTCGTGCGCCCGACCTCTGAGGCCGACTTCAGCGGATTCATCAAAGGGTTTACGCCGTCGGTGAGAGAGAGAGAGAGAGTTTCAATTTTGTAGAGGGATAGACAAAGGTTGGGGAGGTCCTTGTTTTGTGGAGTTCACTAGAGATGTGATTGTGTGTGTGTTGGACGCTTACATCAATTGTAAGATCTTTTGGAATATGGACAACAGACCAAATTTTACTTAATTATATAATAATCGGTATCAAAATGAGTTGAACGTCCAGCTATTTTCCTAATTTTTTAACATATCTGACAGCATCTAACCTTCCTAAGAAAGTTATACTTACTATTACCAAAACTAATAGTCCCTTTTTTTAAATGCCTCTGTGCCATTATATAAGGTATACGAAGTAATCACATAACTCAAGCACATACGTAACGGGTTTGTTTGTTTGTTTGTATGGTGTTTTGACGTTGCATGGAGCCAGGGATTATTCAGCAACGGGACTAACGGCTTTACTTGACTTCCGAACCACGTTGAGAGTGAACTTCTATCACCGGAAATAAGTAATGGGACTTGCATTTGATCAGCGGACGATTGACTAATTGAAAGAACCACTACTGCATTATAATAACCGGTTCCTCTCCACAACAGGTCTGGACCTGGATTTTGGTGACGACCGTCGCGTTCACAACCGCCATGTTCTTCGTCCTGTTGGCCAACGAGAAAATTATTAACGAACACAGGTAGGGACTGACCAACCCTCCTCCTCCTCCTCCTCCTCCTCCTCCTCCTCCTCCAACTGGCTCCAATGGATAGTTCCTGTGAGCCTAGATAAATGCTTCCTCTCCTGGGAAGTAGAGCCGTCAGTGCTCTGTAGACCTTGCTCAAGGTTCTTAAAGCCCCTAGCTGCGACCCCTTGCATTCCTTTTGCTGTACCTCTGCTCATATTCTCTTTCCGCCCATCTTACTGTCCACCCTCTCCTAACAGTAAAGTATAATTGAGAGGTTTTCCCCCTGTTACACTTTCCAAACATTTTTACTCTCAGTTTCCCCTTCAGCGCTTGATGACGTCATGGGTCCCGGCGCTTGCTGGCGTGGCCACCGTTGCTGGGCCTTGGGTCTAATAAATTCCATTCTCTTGAAGCCCGTAGGTGGGTAGTGCCGTCAGTGCTCCTCATTCGGTGCAATGTAGGCATTACTTAAGGCTTTTTGCAGCATCCCTTCGACCCCTAGCTGCAACCCCTTTCATTACTTTTGCTGTACCTCCGTTCATATTCTCTATCTTCCATCTTACTGTCCACCCTCTCCTAACAATTGTTTCATAGTGCAACTGCTTTGAGGTTTTCCTCCTGTTACACCTTTCAAACCTTTTACTATCAGCTTCCGTTTCGGCGCTGAATGGCCTTAGTTGCCCCAGTGCTTGGCATAATGCCTAAAATGTATATAAATCAAATCAAATATAATCAAATTCCGTTACAGTTAACTGCTCATATCGTGCCTCCAAAATGCCTTCTGAAACTGAGGAAACGTGTTTTTATTTTTCTCATGACAGAAACGATCGTCCCAGGAAAAGCAATGGAGTTTTGATGACAGAATCCTGGCTGTGGACTCTGGCGCCTCTCCTGGGACAAGGTAAGGTGACTCTAGACACATGAGTAATCCCCCGTATGATTCAGAGTAGGGGTTCTTAACTTTCTGATGACTCCAGAGACCCCCAATTAATTATCCAATATGGTTCCATACCCCCTTTGCATAAGTCCACTTAAGTCCTATTTCTTGACAGTATAACTTAATAGACTTAGTTTAATACATACTTTAGGTATGAATAGCTAGAAATATATAAAAAACTTTTATAGTTTTACATAGTTATCTATTTACAAGATGTACCCATGTATACATTGACACATCAAAATCAAATGTAGACAAATATCCAGAGATCAAGTTCCATACCCCCAGCATGTGGTTCTCATGCCACCAAGGGGTATGAATACCCCCTGTTAAGAGCCCCTGATTTAGAGACTTAGGAATAACCTGTCAGTTGTAGCCAGTGAAACAGGACAGGGCTGGTAATTCGTTACACGAGGGTCCTTATTCGTTCTTTACTCCAAAAATGCCAGTGTTTCTGTACGCAAAAATCTAAGCCCTAGTCTTGAAGCGTAATTCTTGACATGTTGCATGATGTTCTGAAAATTTATGACTAAATTAGACGTCTTGCTCGCGTATGCATTTCAAAATTCAATTCTCATACAAATCCGCATTTTTGAAGCTTCAAAGCTCCTATACAGAGGTCACAGGTCTCAATTTGGATTTTTCTTTTTTTTTTTTGCTTGAGAGGTCTTATACAAAGGTCACAGGTCTCACTGTGCATTTTTTTGTAGCTTGAGAGTTCCTTATACAAAGGTCAGGTCTCAGTGCTCGTTGTTTTTTTTTATTTGTGTTTGTGGCTTGAGAGCTCGTTTCAAAGTTCACAGGTCTCTTCCAATACAACTTAACGTTTTGCGCATCTGTTAATCAAATGCTCACTCTTATTCCCAAAAGGCGTCGACAGAAAAGTCACAGGCGAGTCAGTGAGGGTCATTACCCTCCTGTGGCTGTTCGTGACATTCATCGTCACCACCGTCTACCGCTCGAGTCTCCTGTCGTTACTCGTCCTCCCGAATGTGAGGCTGCCCTTCAACAACCTCGAGGAGCTGGCCAAGTCTGACCTTCCCGTGTGGATGCCCGCGGGGTCTTCGGTTGATGTTGCCTCTAAGGTGGGTCACTCTTTAAAGTTTGCAGCCACTCATTCTTACACAAACTCAATCACATTTGATCATGGTCATTGTGAGGAATCTATGAACTTTTTCGCAGTTGGCTCCCAAAGACTCGAGCCTCGGGCGGATTCAGAAGAATTTCAAGGATTCCAGTGGTCCTCCAGATATACCAGCGGCTGTCAGGACCTTGGCCAGGGGCGGTCATGTTCTTGTCGCCCCACGATCAGCTGTTCTCCAGATTACTCACGGGCTGTTTTCAAAGGTAAGGTGTGACTTTGATTAACTCTAGAATATGCCTTGATTAACTCTAGAATATGCCTTGTTTAACTCTAGAATATACCTTTTTTAACTCTAGAATATGCCTTGATTAACTCTAGAATATGCCTTGATTAACTCTAGAATATACCTTGTTTAACTCTAGAATATGCCTAAAAGTAGTTAAGTTCCTCTGCAATGTCAATGAAAACTAGTTTATCATACAAAACTATCCACATCATTTTGTTAACCAAGGTGTAGTTTTGAACTCATGACTTCAGATCCAGACGAAATTGCATGTAGCCAAAGAACTGTGTGACAAAGAGCCACATCACCAAGACTTTGTTAAAATAACAAGCGTTCTTTCAGACGGGGAAATGCACCACCTACATCATGGCCGAAGGATTCATGAAGACGTTCCTGCAGAGCCTCATCTTCAGGAAGGGTTCGCCTCTTAAGGCCAAGTTCGATCCCATGTAAGTCTCAAGGGGCATGTCAGTCGGAAAAGTATGTACACAAACAGACGGAAGAGGAAATAATTGCAGTGGAGATTCTTTCTCTCGTGGGATTCCTTTTTACCAATACATGATAGAAAGTGAGTTAACTGGTAACGTGTCAGTCTTCCTAGGATTATACGTGAACAATTATTACCGTACTTTTAACAGCTTGTGGGTCTGAATCCCATCAATGAAGGATGTTTCTTCATTTATTTCCACCATGTATCCAAGACTTACAGTGAAAAGTATATCAATATAGTCACAGTCACATATATCAGAAGAGTTACTCGCTTCATATATGTACACACACAGAGGGCTCATCAGGAGTGCATTAAACCCAGCTATGCACACTGCACCGCTCACCTGCGTCATGTGTACACTTCTGCTTCTAGGTATAAAAGCCTTCTGATTCAATACCTCTTCCTACCTAATTAGCCTTCATGCTAGTCAGTAACAGGAGAAAAATATTTGCCATTTAACCCTTTGCGACCTATAGCTTTACATGGCGTCATCTTGAGATATCACAACAGATCGATTGTAAAACATAAGTTTGCACCATTTGGGGTCATCTCTTTCTCCCTATCTTTTCACCAGAATCTTGTATCCTAAGGATACAAAATTGATCTGACAGTCAAGACCTTCTTGAAATGTTGCATCCGTTACTGTTAGAACCTTTCATATCCTTTCCAGGATCCTACGTCTGCGCGAAGCTGGTATCCTCACCCATGTCTTCAACAAAGGGGTCATCAATGCAACGGAGTGCTTAAAATCGGTGAAGTTAGAAGAGTCTTCTCAAGCCCGTGCACTGAATCTCAAGGATTTCTTGAGTACTTTTATCCTCTACGCTGGAGGTGAAAATCAAACCAATACTTTATTTTTAAATTTTTAATTGGAAGTCTTTTATGATATCTTGTCAGCTGAATGGTCAAGTGAGCCTCTAGATTTCTCAGATTGTGCTAACCTGAACCTAGACCTACAATCCCTGACTTAGGAACAAATAGGCGTAGGATTTTGTAGTTCTTCACTTTTTTTCCAGGTAACCCACACAACCAAAAGCCCAATAGAATTCCTCCAAATTAGGCCAAGTCTTACATAAACAACTGAATTCTTTCTAAAGAAATAAAAGAAAACGGCGTTCTTTTTTTTTCTTTTTCTTTTTTATTGAAAAAGCAACATAGACTGTAGCTACACTGTAAAATATAGGAATGGCTTGATATCTGGGATTGCTTTCTGAACATTATCAACTGTTAATGGCATTTCAATTGATCAACAATGTTGTAGAAACTGTACTAGACTCTGCACTGATCTCTTATTGTAATGTTTATCCAGGAATTTTGGCCAGTCCAGCCTTTGTTTAGATAAATTCTTACTACTATGACCCCTTCTCAAGCCTTGGTCCTTTGCTGTTAACTAGAAGGTGCTTACTAATTATAGGGTCTTAGCTAAGTTGTTGTGTTGTTGGTGAATGGCTTAAAATATTTGTACATTAGTCTAACATCAACTCTCTTTCCCTGGATTTTTGTTAATGTAATGAGCCTAATTCATTCCCTTTTCCAGGTGTCGCCCTTGCAATTCCAGCATTCATAACCGAGATACTTCTGCATAGGTTTAGAAGACAGGGCACCAAAAACAAGAGGGCCATTTTGCAGCAGCGCCAGAGAATAAAATGAAAAGAAAGTCAAACCTATTACTATTCTGGCTGTCAACTTCAAAACTCAAACCTGCTACACAAGGACAATAGGCTATGCGTCACATTTTGTTGTTTGTATCCGTCCGTCTTAATCAAATCAGCACTTAGTATGGAACCATGCATTTGATACAGGGGCAAAATATAATTCTAATTGGACATTATACCGAAAGTTGAAAAAGAAACCCACAAAATTACTGTGTATAACGTGTTTACTTATAAGGGTTAATCCCATTGACCATCAGCTGAGGATATCAGAGCGACAAGAGGGGATTAACAACTCTCAAGGAAACCAGAACAGCCATCACATAAATGATGGCTCAACAAGAAGAAGTTTCAGAAGACTGCTGGGCCTTGACCCAGGCTGACAACCTTACACATCTCTTGAAAAAGGGCCACAGATAGGGCCTGAAAGTACTCGAGTATTGAGTAAAATAAAATGTAAATGCTTATAAGTAAACACGTTGTACACAGTAATTTTGTGGGTTTGTTTTTCAATCTTCAGAAGAAAGCTGAAAGAAGTTTTTGTTTGGTTCATTATAACGAAAATTAAAAAGCCATTTTTTTTAAGAATTGCTTCAAGAGAATCATCATCTCAGTTGAAGTAAAAAGCCATTTTTTTAAAGAATTGCTTCAAGAGAATCATCATCTCAGTTGAAGTACTGGAGCTTTCCACTGGACTGTGAAACACCTGGGATAGCTTAAATTGTCAGCTGGTAGTGTTTTAACTTTTCAAGAGATGTTTCCTCGGTATAATGAATACATGACGCACGTTATAGTCACTGCCTGTATCTATGCCTTTTTATCATTATAATTACTGTGGTAGGTGAATGAGAGGTCTGTGGATAACTCTGCTTGTAATTATTTTTGGATTAAGGTTTTAGATAAGTCTTCAGGGATCCTTATATGTAAGACTGCCTTATTTTCATTATGATTTGAATGAGATAACTTGGTACAGTTTGACATAAAAATACTTAGGGTGCATGACTTCACGCATTTTGATTGTTCAAAGAAAATAGTCAGTTTGGGGAAAGTTTTTATTTTGAAATAGCTACAGGTCATTTGAAAGTTTATCATTAGATTCTGTTCCTTCAATTATCGAGTCCTGGCGAAGTTCACGTAATCTGATACGTAATGCAATTTCCTTGAGCTGAATTTGAAAGAATTTTTGCAGAGTTGAATCTTGACTGTATCACATGTTGATTTCTTAGATAATTTACGTGAAACGACTTGGCAGAATCGTTGGTAATTGTCGAATAAAATTTATATCCTGTCAGATGTCTTTGAAGGTACTATAATGTGATTATATTAATTTTAAGTTGAAGGTCATTCCTTTGGTCAAGCGTATACACCAATCCTTTTATTTACATTGCTGGCGCATACATTCTTTTCAAAAGGTGGTACAAGCTTGGGGCTTAAACACCTTCTCGTCTCAGGGAAGACATTTCATCATGTATTTAACATAAAGGAGGGATAGATACCACGATGGCCAATTTTATTAAATGTATGAGAGAGAAATCTTAACAAAAATCATAACATCGTCAGGAGTTAGATCCGGGTATTTTTTTTAATCTTGTAGAAATTTTGACAGGATCTTTGGCTTAAAACGAACAGAAATGACCCTGTTTGGCAAAGTTAACAAGGTAATAGGTGATAGCATAGCCTGTGGTGTAATTAGAAAGTTGTCAAATTGTGACAGATACCTCAAGACGTGTTGGCTCTTGAGAGATATACGGTACATACAGACTTCACTAAATGTAATTACAGTATAAAGGCACTTTTGTATGTTTAAGGTAAAAAGAACTGCCCTCATAATTACGTTACCTTCCTCTTTGAGGACTTAATTGATGTGAAATAATACCCGTTAACATATTGGTAAAATTTGGATGACGTAAAAGCGTTGGAGAAAAATGAATTTCCCTGTAGTCATAAAATTGTCAAAAACATGTCATATCACTTTATAATTGGTTTGTTTCCTAATGTTAAATTAGGTAACTATACTTAGCACTGGTTCTCGGAATTTAAAAATTCATGTCCTTGATGTGATGTGGTTATTCAGTGGTCGTATTGCCTGATAAATGTTGTGATTTGGAGTACCTTTGCGAATCGAGATATTAATTTTTTTAGCTCTGTAGTTGGTTTCAGTTTTTTCTTGACTAAACGATTGTCTCGACGATCATTGCTATCATATGGTAAACCATAGAATTCACTGGAAAGACAACAGAATTTGCACATTTTACATAATTTAAGGCAAGGTCATAACGTAGGCTATAAAGGCCTGTCCACACGACCGGGCCTGATCGGCGTGCTCCGGGGTTGACGGGCAAATTCTGGCGGACTTATCCGTAAATGTTGTCCACACGGGTGAGGCGATGGAGAGGTGGGCGTGTCCGACGATGTCAGTAGTGTGTTCAGTGCAGTACGATAAACATGGTGACTACCGCAAAGAAGAAGATAGTGTAGCATGATAATTGCTTTGTGTGTGATGAAAAAGAAGAGAATATGGTGCAAAGAATGGCTCAGTAAAAGAAATGTATATGGTTAACGTACGTCTGCCAGGGTCGAAGTAAAAGCCATCGGGCACCAACATGGTGATTTTGCTACAAGACCCATCGGGCAATTTGACTGTCAAGTGTTCCCGTTAGAGGGGAAGTCCGCCGATCAGGCCCGATCGTGTGGACAGGCCTTAAGGTTATCTGGCTTTTGCAGTTGATGTGCAGCTTAAAGGACGAAGTTTGCTAGATATGGTAAGGGCATTCATAAATCCCACTTCAAAAAAAGTAGGTTAGGATTCAGAAAGTCTATATTTCCAAAAGGGTAGTTTAGATTGTACTGAAACCTCCGCTCAGTACTCACTCGCTAGAAGATGAAGCGGTTAGTAGAATTTTGTAATACGTTATCGATTAAAATTGCTATTTATTAAATATCGTTATCGATATTGGTTTGGCATCCGTGGAGATACCAAGATGTGAAGACTTGCGATTGTAAGTCGATATCAAGCAAGAACGAAAACTCCGTACCCCAATTGATAAAAAATATTACAGCTTCCTTTCAGAAACTAGACATTGTAAATTGAACTAATTATAAACAGAAGCTAGAGGTTATTACAGATGAACGAGTCAAAATCCACTTGTATAACACACAGGGAATTCCAAAATTAGTCACAAACTAATTTCTGAATAAAAACAAGACTCGACTGAATCTGTCTAATTGCTGATCAAAAAAAAAAAAATCCAGTTGGTCCATAAGTTGATCAAGTTAATTTGTAACAACCGGTTAAGCTCCGTTTATGGGCTGTTTGTTCACAATAATTTGGGCACCAGGATTCTCTCTTTAATGCTTCATTATTTAAATATGGGTCTCATCATCTTTTAAAATCCTTTTTAGCTTATTTTACGAAGTCTAGTTTCTTCGTTCTTGCTTGATATCGGCTTATAAACATTTTGATTGAGGAAGTTGAGGTACTCGGTGGTAATTTCTTAGTTCAGGAAATCTGATAGTGACGCCCTAAAAGTTTCTTTCGATGATTTGCATTCAAGAACTTTGATGTTTGTGGCATTTTTGCATCTGTGTTTGTGACCCTCCTGAACGAGGGGATTTATATGTTGTAACACTTGAATTCAAGGGGATTGAATGTGTTGTAATTTGAATTTAGGGAAGTTTTGTTGTGGTAGTTGATTTTATTGAGTTTTTGATGTTACTTTTGAATTCAGGCAATTCATATTGACACTTGACTCTCCAATCTAGGTAATTTATGTTGGCACTTTTGAATTTAGGTAGTATATGCTGGTGCTTTTTGAATTTGGTAATTTGTTGGTACTGTTGAATTTGGGTAATTTATGTTGGCACTCCTGAAGTAGGTAATTTATGTTTGACACTCCCGACGAATGTTGCAACACTTTTGCATTCTGGGATTTTATGATGTCATTTTGAATTCAGAAAATTTTTGTGACATTTTTGTACTCAGAAGTTGAAGATTGATTGATTGATTGATTGATTGATTGATTGATTTATTTATACATTTATACAGTTATACATTTATTTATTTATTTATTATATATACATTTATTTATTTATACATTTATTTATTTATACATTTATTTATTTATTTATTTGTACACTTATTTATTTATTTATTTATTTATTTATTTATTTATACATTTATTTATTTATACATTTATACATTTATTTATTTATACATGTATTTATTTATACATTTATAGAATTATTTATTTATACATTTATTTATACATTTATTTATACATACATTTACATTTATTTATTTATACATTTAGTTATTTATACATTTATACTTTTATACATTATTTATTTATACATTTATTTATTTATACATTTATTTATTTTTACATTTATTTATACATTTATTTATTTATACATTTATTTATACACTTATACATTTATTTATACATTTATCTATTTATACATTTATTATACATTCATACATTTATTTATTTATACATTTATTTATTTATACATTTATACATTTATTTATTTATACATTTATTTATTTCTACATTTTATACATTTATTTTATTTATACATTTATACATTTAATTATTTATACATTTATTTATACATTTATACATTTATTTATTTATACATTTATTTGTACATTTATACATTATTTATTTATACGTTTCTACATTTATTTATTTTAGACATTTCCATTTTATTTATACATTTATTACATTTAATACATTGATTAAATTTATTGTATTAATTAATTTTATTACATTTAAATTACGATTTAAAACTTTATTTGATTTAAATACATTTAACATTTATACCTTTATTGAACTACATTTAATTATTTGAATAACAGTTTATCACATTGATTTATTACATTTATACCATTTATTTAAATTATACATTTATTTATTTAATACATTTTATTTTATTTCGATTTAGGTGTGTGTTTGAGTTACAGGACATCTTTTATGAGTTTAGTTTAAATTTTTATCATTTACTTTAATTGAGGAAGATTTATTTAGGATCATTGTTTACTATTTACTTAGTTTAAATTTTTAGCAACATTTACTTATTTTAATTTAAATTTGATTACATTTTACATTTACTTGATTTTATTTTCACATTTATATCATTGTATTTATTAGTTTGATAACATTGGAGAGAGTATTTAGTTACCCATTTTCTTCCAATTCCGTTTAGGCGACGAGTTTAACTTATTTATACATTTATTTATTTATACATTTTATTTAGGTGACATTTTATATTTATTTATTTAGACAATTGTTACTCACTCTAGTACATTTATTTGATAGATTTTTAGATACCATTTACTTTATAAACCATACAGTTTTATTAGCATTTTTACATTTATTATTTATAAAATTTTTAACATTTATTTACCTTTTACATTTATTTTATACATTTTTACATTTATTTAAATTTTTACATTTATTTAACATCTTTATTTATTTATTTTTACATTTATTTATTTTTAAACTTTTATTTTACATTTACATTTATTCTTTTTATACATTTATTTATTAATAAACCATTTAATTTATTACATTTATTTATATTTTATATTTATCACATTATCATTTATACATTTATTATTTATACTTTATTTATTTATATTTATTTATACTTTTATTTATTATTTATACATTTATTTCTATACTTATTATTTATACATTTAATTTTTAATTTATTTATATTTTCACTTATTTTTATTTATACTTTTTCTTTAGTTATACAATTATACACTTATTTATTTATACATTTATTTATTTATACTTTTTTTTTTTTAGGTTATTTTCATTTTATATTTTTTATTTATTTATACATTTATTTATTTATACTTTTTTTTTTTGGCTAGTTTGGTATTTTTCCGGCTTATAAACATGGTTGGTTTGTGTGTGGTGTTTTGCAGAACAATTGCTTGTTTCAGCTGGAAAGCCTAATGGTTTGTGTGTTTTCTGATCATTAAGTATGCTTGTTTGTGTGTATGTTAACTTTTTTTTATTGAAAGTTTGTTAGCATCTTCGCTTAAAGATTTATTTTGTCTTCTAATTTTTTTTTTTTTTTTTTTTTGCGTAAGAAATTTGTTAGTTCAGGATTTGTTTGTTAGCTTTCTTGTCTCATATTTTATTATTTCTTTTTTTTTTCTGGAACTTCTGTACATTAAATCTGTCAGATGTTCGTGTTGGAATGTATCTCTTAGCAAGTGTGTTATTCTCACGACTCTTTGGCTTGGAATATCTTGCAGCTCGTCAATTTTATTTCAGAATCTTGTTAGATCGTAAGTTTTGCGCGGAGCTTCTTTCTTAAAAAGTCTTAAGCTTAGGGAGCTTTTTCAGATTGGGAATTCTACTGTCAAGGGCGTCTTGTTATTTTTGTGCTTAGAACGTCGTGGTTTTATATGAGAAGCTTCCTCAGATACACTGGTCGTTGGAGGTTTTGCGTAGAAAGTTTTTTTTTTTTTAAATCTTGGAAGTCTGTGATTTGTGATAGAATAGTTTTACCCTGAATGCATGTTAGTTTAGCAGTTTTTTTCTCCCTTTGACCTAAAATGTGGGCTTTTATGTATAAGTTTTCTAAGATGCTTGTTATTGAATTTCCCAGAAAGGGATAGTTCCAGATGTTAATTTTTTCTTGGAAGATGAATCTGTTCAGAGGAGTTTTAAGCCTAACAAACGTTAGTTTGGTTGTTTTTCCCCCAGAAATCATTTAGACCTTCGCCTAGGATTAAGTGGCTTTCATTCTTTATTTATGTTATTTTATTTATTTATTTTTGTATAGAAAGTTTTTCTGCCTAGATGATGATTTGCGAGTATTTTTGCTTAGGAAGTCTGTTAGGTTACTTTGTGAGTATTCTTTTTAAGTGTGCTTTTTAGTTTTTTCCTCATAAGATTAAGTTTTGGAGAGTATTGTTATCTTGAGAAAAGTTTAGCTTGTGGGTTTTTCTTTGCCAAGGAAGTGTCAATTCAGGAAAGGTTTTGCCTTAATGTCGGTTTGAAAAGTTGTATGCTGTACTACCTAGAATATCTTGCCCAGAGAGTTGTTCTGCAGTTTTGCATGAATTTTCAGTAAATCCAGAGATTTTGTTGCCAAATAATTTACGGGCTGCTCTATAAGCAAGAGCCCGTGCTGGCATAAGGTCAGCTTAATGTAAAACAACAAATATTAAACGGTGCAGCAGTTTGGTATTGAAAATTGAAAGCAAAGTCTTGAGGTATAACGTCAAAATTAAAACACATTAAACTTTCCGGGAGAAATTTTCTCCTAAACGGTACTCTCTGGTCGTGAAATTATTGTGATAGCTTTGCTCTTATGGTTAATATGAGAAAGGGTTATGCGTAGTACTGTGGCTGTGTTCGTGATCAGTACCTGCAGATTTTGGTGCCCCGTTACCTTGCCGAAGTAACATAAGATAGCTTTTATTTGTGTGCCTGTTCCTTGTGAGCAATACGAAACTGCAATTTTCGCAAATTTGTAGCCCTGTTCAAGTAACCTGGTCTAGTAGTCAATATGATGAAACAATATCACTTTGTGTTGGCCTGTTCTAGTGAACAGTTTTTAAAAGTTTTGCGATCCTGTTTTAACAAGACAAAGATATTTTCAGAGCTGTATCTGCTGAGCAATATAAAAAAGTAGGTACTTCTTCTTATAGTGTAGGAGATCTGCTCAGATGAGCAATTCAAAGAGGAACTTTTAGTCCTTTTAAAAACTAGTAGTATAGGTGGAAAATTTGAGGGGACATCACAACCAAAAAATCACACCACAAGAAATATCCTTATCAGCTGCTGGACATCTCTCTAATTTCCTGGCAATGGAATGATTTTTGTCAAGACTAATCTCACACAACGTATAAATTGGCCTGGTGGTCCGCGTGTACGGTCACTACGGTGAAGGCTGACGTTAGTCCGACATGCTGTCAAGCGGGGTGAGGAAGAACTCAAGGCAGGAGGACATTAGCTTTGCACGTCTCTGACCATTTACCTGACTCAATCACTTACATAGAATGGTGTTAGGCCTATGAGACGAAGTGGTTTGTTTTGGGAGAGGGAGGAGTGCCTCAAGGCACGCTTGTTCCATTGAAGGGCTTTGGGTCACTTGTCTGCTTTAGGAGAGTTTGTATGTGTCATGGTGTAATTAAATGCTTTTGTTGTAACAAAGGCTGGAGGATGACTTCTGATTTAACTAAAATAAAGCTAAATTAATTTAGTTTGATTTTCTTGAATTAACATAGACAAATGGTCCAGAAAGACATCTGAGAAGAATATAAATGAATGTACTAATTAAATAATCTTGTAGACAGAATTAAGCACTTAACATGCAAATTTAAAATTTAATAAACTCGTGTTAAAGATCAAGTTATAATAATACCAGCAAAAAGGTTTAAAGTAAACTCCAATTTTGCAAAGATAATATTCCTAAATATAAAATTTAGTAGCAAAAATGTTGTGCTATGTGAAGTTTCATAATATCTCTCAAATGATTAAGAAAATGCCGTTTTAATGGTAAAACTTACGGTGTGTTTCGCAAGCTGTAATAAGGCATTGCTTCGTCCAATTTAAATAATGAAAATCAGTCCAGAAAAGTGGTTTGAAGGAATAAAAATTCTAATGATTAAACTATAGAAGAGAAAATGGGTAAAATTTCAGTTTAAAGTTCAGTTGAATGAGACCGTTCATCTTGAAGGAGAAATAAAAGAATTTGGCCACTCAAAGTGTATTTCTATATCTGAAGGGAGTGTCTCTCACATTTGCTTATTTTCTAACTTTCTAATATTTCGGGGAAATGTTGGAATGCAGTTAACTGTACCAAATTATATCACTCGCTCATCTATGTTGAGAAAATATAACCAGCCTCCCATATAACAGCCCTTAAAAAACAATGAAATGATAATCACCCCATCGAGTAATATTTATGAGCCAGTTATAGCTTAGAGCTAAAAGCACAGAATTATGTCGGCCACTAAGTCAATAGTATTGTACAGTGGTTAACACGGTCCAGAATAAATTCATCGCAGGCTGTTGAGTCTTTTGCTTGTTATCAGTCGGTTTTCTGTGAGACAGAATACAAGACCCATTTTCTGTAACAAGTCGTAAAAGAAATTCTTCTGAAAGCAGAATGTCGAAATGTATGTTTACAGCCGTAGATTTTCTTACATAGTCATAAAATAACTGGACTTGATATTTTTTTGTGGCCATCATGCATCTAGAACGAAATTCTGGCGGTAAAATTTAAGGGGGTTGCACTAGACGCAAGCTTTTACCTTAGTACGAAATGCGTCATAAGAGTGAGCGTAAGCCAGGTCTCCCCGAGTGGTGACAATAACCCCAAGCCTACTTGGACTCCTTGTGTGAAAACAGTTTTCTTTTACATCTAGACGTACAGCATACAAAGTAGTGACGTGAGAAAATGGGAATAGGTCTAGGAAAGCACGAGGGAGGTAGGGGCCTCCCCCCCCCCCCATCTGGGTAATTATCAGTTGCCAGCTTCGAAAACAGCTCTGATTTGGTCTCTTGGCTGATAACTGACTGGTTTACCACTCCTGCTGAGGACACGCCCCTCAAGTAGCGCAAAAAAATAAAATTTCTGTATTGTTACGAGGAACCACCCCAAAACTTCAAAATGTATTTTATTGGATTTAAATAAATGAGCGAACGGTTATTTGTCGTTTATTTTTTTTTTTTTTACTTTTTCACCATATATATTAGAATAACACAAACCATGATTTTTACACGTGACAAAACACTATCATTAGTACAGAGATTTACTGGCTTTTTTTTTTTTCTTTTCTTTTTGCAATCTACCCTATACACAAAATCCTAGAACATATAATGAAAAGTCATAAGAGATAAACATTGCCTGGATCTTGATTTTTCTACCACCAGTTCAAGAAAGGTTTTTTCTCAAAATTAAACAAGAGAGAGACTTTCATGAAGCATTTGGTTACAGATGAGGTACACTAGGAACAATACAAGGGCGAATTTTTTCTTTCCAAAAAGGACAAACCACCAAGCTTCACAAATAATACTCCCGATTTCCAAACTGACTCTAGATTAACAAGAAAAATCCTCACTACAGAAAGCCAACATTTCTTGCTAGCGAATGACCTTTCAACTGAGTCCAGTGATGGATATATTAAATATACTGCACAAAGAACGGTGTTCACTTATAAAAGAACTGGGGGTCTTACACGAAACTGATGTCAACAACATGATTACTTAAAAGCGCAATTTGCCAACACCCTGTTTCCCTATCCACATGCACCTCACCTGAAGCTTCTGATGGATAAATAATTGGTGTTAAACGATGTAAGTCTGAAAGGTAGCATTCTAATATTGCAATTGCAACTTCCAAAAGAACAGAAACTAGACTAGGAAGAGATAAAGATGATATTCAGTCAACAACCCCGAAACAGCCATACACAAGTAGGGAGACGTCTGATGAGTGGGGCAAAAAGACGAGGCAGAGTTAGGTCTTCCAATGGTTCCACCATCATAGTCTAAACTAATGATTTCAAACATCATCGTAGGTGTGGCTTCTGACTCAATACTAACCTGTAGGAGAATGACTGAATGAATGCAGCTCTGGAAAGAAAGTGGTGAAAATACAGATCACATCTAGAAGATACAGTCAAGATGATGGTTTAGTAAGGATGATACTGCCAATCATCCTCAACCAACTACTCCTGCCTTGACACTTTTCCAATACTACTAAGTCTGGAGTAGACAAAAGTATCCAGACCTGCCCTAACTTCCTTGACCTAATCCAGGGTTGGGGAAACTGTCAGAAACCAGAACAGCTAATGGCACTGCAAAGCTGTTTCTCATCTTAGTATATAAGCCTTGGCAAAAAGGCAGACAGCATTAAGCCCTGGGATGGGTAATTGCAAGTGGGCTTATACCCTCAGCAAATTGCGGGCCAAAAAGCCCAGAAAGTCGAGGTGCTTACTAAATGTCTTCCCATTTAAGACTTAAAAGGGCTACTGATGGCTTAGTGAGGTACTGCTCAAGGTGAAAGTCAGATCTCTCTTGCAGATCATACTGAAAAATTTAAGCTCTTTATAAAAGGTTTAAAGCTATAGAGGAGTGGCTAGTTCTACTTGGAGCTCAAATGTCTCAAAGAGAAGGAAGATTACCAGAGTAGCTCCTTGACCAGGTTTGACAAGTTCGTTCTCACGAGATAAAATAATGATAGTCTAGACAACTATACATACATCAATTCAAGGAAATATACTCCCCCCCCCTTTTTTTTTCTCTCTGCTGTTGGTGCAATCAGAAATGGAGATAAGTGTTTGAAACACCCAAAACTTATTCAAGAAAGATTGGAGGATGAGAAAAGACAAGAGTGCAGTAGCCACTGGCAACACTGAACTTGACTATGTATGTGGTACACTGAATGACTTCTTTGTTTTCCACAGCCAGACTTCTTGAAGGGTATGCAGGGTCATGGTTCATGTGAATGCATTGTCCGGCAATTTCATGACCAATGGGAAAGACAAGTGTTACTCCTAGTACAAACCCGACACTATACACACAATTTCTATATTCAACAGAGATATCTGTGCTTGCCGTGTTAAACAATGATAAGCGAGTGCTTGATGCCACTGTTATTGTCCATTGCCTACTGAATATTCTTATAGAACAAGTTACAAGGCCATCGGTTTGGAAGACAAGTTTAGGGAGACAAAAACTTTCATGTGTTCTAAGAGGATAAGAGAACAAATGAAAAAATGGCCATTCAAAACATTGTTGACATCCCTCTTCAACTTCATGGGAAACAAATTCTACAGCCCAAACATAATAATGGAACAGATGAAAAGTATTGATACCTTTTCAAAATGGACAAGTGAACTGGAAGACGATGAAAAACAGAGTAGTACCAAACTTTTCTACTGATAGACAAATTATACTATCACATAAAACAGCACCTTCAGGAAAAATTGGACATATGTAATGAAGCTAATGGCAAATGTCACAACAGAAATAACATGGAAAGAAGTAAAAGGCCAGAAATATTATACAGTTTAAAGCTATAAAGGAACAACAAGAAACTCGAGAACACATGTCTGACAATAACCTCTCAGCTCTATATAAAGTAACTCCTCCTTCCCCACAGAAACACTGTCAATTGACATTTTGTCACTGCATACATACTGTTATTAGTGGTTGAATTCACTCAATAAAAAAAATGCCCACTTGATGATCCTTGAGACTGATGGGCAAATTAGATGAGCAAACTGGGGAGGAAAAAAGAACTTACAGGCCTAATATGCATGAGAGAATGCAGGGGAATGAGCAAGTGACAGGGGAGACAGGGAACTCCCACCAGCAGAGGAAATCCCATCCTTAGCTAACCATTGATTGCCCTGTGCTAGTTCTACCACCTGTTCAAGTATGAGGCATTGCTTAAGTGAAAATGAAGGGAGGTGCTTAAAAGACCTAGCTATCATTCCAGGAGACACCTTTTGAAAATTAACAAACAAAAATGCATAACTTTTCTAAATCAGTATTCTAATCTGCAATCTTGCAATGGCAGGTCGTATTGGTTCTCTTCACACCTTTTGATGGTGTCCAGTTCCGTATCTTGAATGCCGATAACAGTACACCTGAAATACATAGCATAATTCAGTACAAAAAACAAATCTGTCATCTTAACACTTCACATGCTACCTTTTTCTAAAAGTTACAGGCTATTCATTTTCAAGGCAATACAGTTATGTTGTTGACAGTATACTGAGGGAAAAAGAAGAATAATAAAAGGACTAATACAACACTTCAACTGTCAGACTGGAGTTGATATAGATTTGGCTCTCATACTCTTGCAAACACACCTTTCATCACAAAACTTTCTATTAAATCTGCACTTCAAGACCATATTAAAAAGATTTTTGCAGTATTAGCCATTTAGGCAAAAGTTGTACTTCTACCAGCGAGCAGCCCATTTGCTCTCATTTCTCTCTGGCTGTTTTTGACACTTTTCCTATATACTTTTATTTCTTTTCAGTTATCTTCATTCATTTCATCTTTAGATTATTTTTACTTTCTTGCAAATCCAACCAAGGAAT